>NC_092109.1:50646513-50991061 GCF_045679555.1 Salvelinus alpinus
TAGAGCCATAAAGGAGACTTGACATCTACCACCCCACTACCACTATCAGATTAGAGCCATTAGGGAGACTAGACATCTACCAGCCCACTACCACTATCAGATTAGAGCCATAAGGGAGACTAGACATCTAGCACCCCACTACCACTATAAGATTAGAGTTATAAAGGAGACAAGACATCTACCAACCCACTACCACTATAAGATTAGAGCCACAAGGGAGACTAGACATCTACCAGCCCACTACAACTATCAGATTAGAGCCACAAGGGAGACTAGACATCTACCAACCCACAACCACTATCAGATTAGAGCCACAAGGGAGACTAGACATCTACCAGCTCACTACAACTATCAGATTAGAGCCACAAGGGAGACTAGACATCGACCACCTCACTACCACTAGAAGATTAGAGCCATAAGGGAGACTAGAAATATACCAACCCACTACCACTATCAGATTAGAGCCATAAGGGAGACTAGATATCTACGACCCCACTACCACCATCATATGTGAGCCACAAAGGAGACTAGACATCTACCATATCTACCACTATCAGATTAGAGCCATAAAGGAGACTAGACATCAACCACCACAATACCACTATCAGATTAGAGCCATAAAGAAGACTAGACATCTACCACCCCACTACCACTATAAGATTAGAGCCACAAGGGAGACTAGACAACTACCAGCTCACTACAACTATCAGATTAGAGGCATAAAGGAGACTAGACATCTACCAGCCCACTACCACTATCAGATTAGAGTCATACGGGATACTAGATATCTACAACCCCACTACCACCATCATATTAGAACCACAAAGGAGACTAGACATCTACCACATCTACCACTATCAGATTAGAGCCATAAAGGAGACTAGACATCAACCACCACAAAACCACTATCAGATTAGAGCCATAAAGGAGACTTGACATCTACCACCCCACTACCACTATCAGATTAGAGCCATTAGGGAGACTAGACATCTACCAGCCCACTACCACTATCAGATTAGAGCCATAAGGGAGACTAGACATCTAGCACCCCACTACCACTATAAGATTAGAGTTATAAAGGAGACAAGACATCTACCAACCCACTACCACTATAAGATTAGAGCCACAAGGCAGACTAGACATCTACCAGCCCACTACAACTATCAGATTAGAGCCACAAGGGAGACTAGACATCTACCAACCCACAACCACTATCAGATTAGAGCCACAAGGGAGACTAGACATCTACCAGCTCACTACAACTATCAGATTAGAGCCACAAGGGAGACTAGACATCGACCACCTCACTACCACTAGAAGATTAGAGCCATAAGGGAGACTAGAAATATACCAACCCACTACCACTATCAGATTAGAGCCATAAGGGAGACTAGATATCTACGACCCCACTACCACCATCATATGTGAGCCACAAAGGAGACTAGACATCTACCATATCTACCACTATCAGATTAGAGCCATAAAGGAGACTAGACATCAACCACCACAATACCACTATCAGATTAGAGCCATAAAGAAGACTAGACATCTACCACCCCACTACCACTATCAGATTAGAGTTATAAAGGAGACTAGACATCTACCAGCCCACTACCACTATCAGATTAGAGTCATAAGGGATACTAGATATCTACAACCCCACTACCACCATCATATTAGAGCCACAAAGGAGACTAGACATCTACCATATCTACCACTATCAGATTAGAGCCATAAAGGAGACTAGACATCAACCACCACAAAACCACTATCAGATTAGAGAAATAAAGAAGACTAGACATCTACCACCCCACTACAACTATCAGATTAGAGCCATAAGGGAGACTAGACATCTAGCACCCCACTACCACTATCAGATTAGAGCCATAAGGGAGACTAGACATCTAGCACCCCACTACCACTATCAGATTAGAGCCATAAGGGAGACTAGACATCTAGCACCCCACTACCACTATCAGATTAGAGCCATTAGAGAGACTAGACATCTACCAGCCCACTACCACTATCAGATTAGAGCCATAAGGGAGACTAGACATCTAGCACCCCACTACCACTATCAGATTAGAGGCATAAAGGAGACATCTACCAGCCCACTACCACTATCAGATTAGAGCCATAAGAGAGACCAGACATCTAGCACCCCACTACCACTATCAGATTAGAGCCATAAGGGAGACTAGACATCAACCACCACAAAACCACTATCAGATTAGAGCCATAAAGAAGACTAGTCATCTACCACCCCACTACCACTATCAGATTAGAGCCATTAGGGAGACTAGACATCTACCAGCCCACTACCACTATCAGATTAGAGGCATAAAGGAGACTAGACATCTACCAACCCACTACCACTATCAGATTAGAGCCACAAAGGAGACTAGACATCTACCACATCTACCACTATCAGATTAGAGCCATAAAGGAGACTAGACATCAACCACCCTACTACCACTATCAGATTAGAGTTATAAAGGAGACTAGACATCTACCAACCCACTACCACTATCAGATTAGAGCCATTAGGGAGACTAGACATCTACCAGCCTACTACCATTATCAGATTAGAGCCATAAGGGAGACTAGACATCTAGCACCCCACTACCACTATCAGATTAGAGTTATAAAGGAGACTAGACATCTACCAACCCACTACCACTATAAGATTAGAGCCACAAGGGAGACTAGACATCTACCAGCCCACTACCATTATCAGATTAGAGTTATAAAGGAGACTAGACATCTACCAACCCACTACCACTATCAGATTAGAGCTATAAAGGAGACTAGACATCTACCAACCCACTACAACTATCAGATTAGAGCCATTCGGGAGACTAGACATCTAAATACCCACTACCACTATCAGATTAGAGTCATAAGGGATACTAGATATCTACAACCCCACTACCACCATCATATTAGAGCCACAAAGGAGAATTGACATCTACCACATCTACCACTATCAGATTAGAGCCATAAAGGAGACTAGACATCAACCACCACAAAACCACTATCAGATTAGAGCCATAAAGGAGACTAGACATCTACCAGCCCACTACCACTATAAGATTAGAGCCACAAGGGAGACTAGACATCTACCAGCCTACTACAACTATCAGATTAGAGCCATTAGGGAGACTAGACATCTAGCACCCCACTACCACTATCAGATTAGAGTTATAAAGGAGACTAGACATCTACCAACCCACTACCACTATAAGATTAGAGCCACAAGGGAGACTAGACATCTACCAGCCCACTACAACTATCAGATTAGAGCCACAAGGGAGACTAGACATCTACCAACCCACAACCACTATCAGATTAGAGCCACAAGGGAGACTAGACATCTACCAGCTCACTACAACTATCAGATTAGAGCCACAAGGGAGACTAGAAATCTACCAACCCACTACCACTATCAGATTAGAGCCATAAGGGAGACTAGACATCTACCACCCCACTATCACTATCAGATTAGAGGTATAAAGGAGACTAGACATCTACCAACCCACTACCACTCTCAGATTAGAGCCACAAAGGACACTAGACATCTACCACATCTACCACTATCAGATTAGAGCCATAAAGGAGACTAGACATCAACCACCCCACTACCACTATCAGATTAGAGTTATAAAGGAGACTAGACATCTACCAGCCCACTACCACTATAAGATTAGAGCCACAAGGGAGACTAGACATCTACCAGCCCACTACAACTATCAGATTAGAGCCACAAGGGAGACTAGATATCTACAACCCCACTACCACCATCATATTAGAGCCACAAAGGAGACTAGACATCTACCATATCTACCACTATCAGATTAGAGCCATAAAAGAGACTAGACATCAACCACCACAAAACCACTATCAGATTAGAGCCATAAAGGAGACTAGACATCTACCACCCCACTACCACTATCAGATTAGAGCCATTAGGGAGACTAGACATCTACCAGCCCACTACCACTATCAGATTAGAGGCATAAAGGAGACTAGACATCTACCAACCCACTACCACTATCAGATTAGAGCCACAAAGGAGACTAGACATCTACCACATCTACCACTATCAGATTAGAGCCATAAAGGAGACTAGACATCAACCACCCTACTACCACTATCAGATTAGAGTTATAAAGGAGACTAGACATCTACCAACCCACTACCACTATAAGATTAGAGCCACAAGGGAGACTAGACATCTACCAGCCCACTACAACTATCAGATTAGAGCCACAAGGGAGACTAGACATCTACCAGCCCACTACCATTATCGGATTAGAGTTATAAAGGAGACTAGACATCTACCAACCCACTACCACTATCAGATTAGAGCTATAAAGGAGACTAGACATCTACCAACCCACTACAACTATCAGATTAGACCCATTCGGGAGACTAGACATCTAAAAGCCCACTACCACTATCAGATTAGAGTTATAAAGGAGACTAGACATCTACCACCCCACTACCACTATCAGATTAGAGTCATAAGGGATACTAGATATCTACAACCCCACTACCACCATCATATTAGAGCCACAAAGGAGACTAGACATCAACCACCACAAAACCACTATCAGATTAGAGCCATAAAGGAGACTAGACATCAACCACCACAAAACCACTATCAGATTAGAGCCATAAAGGAGACTAGACATCTACCAGCCCACTACCACTATCAGATTAGAGCCATTAGGGAGACTAGACATCTACCAGCCTACTACCATTATCAGATTAGAGCCATAAGGGAGACTAGACATCTAGCACCCCACTACCACTATCAGATTAGAGTTATAAAGGAGACTAGACATCTACCAACCCACTACCACTATAAGATTAGAGCCACAAGGGAGACTAGACATCTACCAGCCCACTACAACTATCAGATTAGAGCCACAAGGGAGACTAGACATCTACCAACCCACAACCACTATCAGATTAGAGCCACAAGGGAGACTAGACATCTACCAGCTCACTACAACTATCAGATTAGAGCCACAAGGGAGACTAGAAATCTACCAACCCACTACCACTATCAGATTAGATTCATAAAGAAGACTAGACATCTACCAGCCCACTACCACTATCAGATTAGAGCCATAAGGGAGACTAGACATCTAGCACCCCACTACCACTATCAGATTAAGAGCCATAAGGGAGACTAGACATCAACCACCACAAAACCACTATCAGATTAGAGCCATAAAGAAGACTAGACATCTACCACCCCACTACCACTATCAGATTAGAGGTATAAAGGAGACTAGACATCTACCAACCCACTACCACTCTCAGATTAGAGCCACAAAGGACACTAGACATCTACCACATCTACCACTATCAGATTAGAGCCATAAAGGAGACTAGACATCAACCACCCCACTACCACTATCAGATTAGAGTTATAAAGGAGACTAGACATCTACCAGCCCACTACCACTATAAGATTAGAGCCACAAGGGAGACTAGACATCTACCAGCCCACTACAACTATCAGATTAGAGCCACAAGTGAGACTAGATATCGACAACCCCACTACCACCATCATATTAGAGCCACAAAGGAGACTAGACATCTACCATATCTACCACTATCAGATTAGAGCCATAAAGGAGACTAGACATCAACCACCACAAAACCACTATCAGATTAGAGCCATAAAGGAGACTAGACATCTACCACCCCACTACCACTATCAGATTAGAGCCATTAGGGAGACTAGACATCTACCAGCCCACTACCACTATCAGATTAGAGCCATAAGGGAGACTAGACATCTAGCACCCCACTACCACTATAAGATTAGAGTTATAAAGGAGACTAGACATCTACCAACCCACTAACACTATAAGATTAGAGCCACAAGAGAGACTAGACATCTACCAGCCCACTACAACTATCAGATTAGAGCCACAAGGGAGTCTAGACATCTACCAACCCACAACCACTATCAGATTAGAGCCACAAGGGAGACTAGACAACTACCAGCTCACTACCACCATCATATTAGAACCACAAAGGAGACTAGACATCTACCACATCTACCACTATCAGATTAGAGCCATAAAGGAGACTAGACATCAACCACCACAAAACCACTATCAGATTAGAGCCATAAAGGAGACTTGACATCTACCACCCCACTACCACTATCAGATTAGAGCCATTAGGGAGACTAGACATCTACCAGCCCACTACCACTATCAGATTAGAGCCATAAGGGAGACTAGACATCTAGCACCCCACTACCACTATCAGATTAGAGTTATAAAGGAGACTAGACATCTACCAACCCACTACCACTATAAGATTAGAGCCACAAGGGAGACTACACATCTACCAGCACACTACAACTATCAGATTAGAGCCACAAGGGAGACTAGACATCTACCAACCCACAACCACTATCAGATTAGAGCCACAAGGGAGACTAGACATCTAGCACCCCACTACCACTATCAGATTAGAGCCATAAGGGAGACTAGACATCAACCACCACAAAACCACTATCAGATTAGAGCCATAAAGGAGACTAGACATCTACCAGCCCACTACCATTATCAGATTAGAGCCATAAGGGAGACTAGACATCTAGCACCCCACTACCACTATCAGATTAGAGTTATAAAGGAGACTAGACATCTACCAACCCACTACCACTATAAGATTAGAGCCACAAGGGAGCCTAGACATCTACCAGCCCACTACAACTATCAGATTAGAGCCACAAGGGAGACTAGACATCTACCAACCCACAACCACTATCAGATTAGAGCCATAATGGAGACTAGACATCTAGCACCCCACTACCACTATCAGATTAGAGCCATAAAGAAGACTAGACATCTACCAGCCCACTACCACTATCAGATTAGAGCCATAAGGGAGACTAGACATCTAGCACCCCACTACCACTATCAGATTAGAGCCATAAGGGAGACTAGACATCAACCACCACAAAACCACTATCAGATTAGAGCCATAAAGGAGACTTGACATCTACCACCCCACTACCACTATCAGATTAGAGCCATAAAGAAGACTAGACATCTACCAGCCCACTACCACTATCAGATTAGAGCCATAAGGGAGACTAGACATCTAGCACCCCACTACCACTATCAGATTAGAGCCATAAGGGAGACTAGACATCAACCACCACAAAACCACTATCAGATTAGAGCCATAAAGGAGACTTGACATCTACCACCCCACTACCACTATCAGATTAGAGCCATTAGGGAGACTAGACATCTAGCACCCCACTACCACCATCATATTAGAGCCACAAAGGAGACTAGACATCTACCATATCTACCACTATCAGCCATAAGGGAGACTAGACATCTAGCACCCCACTACCACTATAAGATTAGAGTTATGAAGGAGACTAGACATCTACCAACCCACTAACACTATAAGATTAGAGCCACAAGAGAGACTAGACAACTACCAGCTCACTACCACCATCATATTAGAACCACAAAGGAGACTAGACATCTACCACATCTACCACTATCAGATTAGAGCCATAAAGGAGACTAGACATCAACCACCACAAAACCACTATCAGATTAGAGCCATAAAGGAGACTTGACATCTACCACCCCACTACCACTATCAGATTAGAGCCATTAGGGAGACTAGACATCTACCAGCCCACTACCACTATCAGATTAGAGCCATAATGGAGACTAGACATCTAGCACCCCACTACCACTATCAGATTAGAGCCATAAAGAAGACTAGACATCTACCAGCCCACTACCACTATCAGATTAGAGCCATAAGGGAGACTAGACATCTAGCACCCCACTACCACTATCAGATTAGAGCCATAAGGGAGACTAGACATAACCACCACAAAACCACTATCAGATTAGTGCCATAAAGAAGACTAGACATCTACCACCCCACTACCACTATCAGATTAGAGGTATAAAGGAGACTAGACATCTACCAACCCACTACCACTCTCAGATTAGAGCCACAAAGGACACTAGACATTTACCACATCTACCACTATCAGATTAGAGCCAAAAAGGAGACTAGACATCAACCACCCCACTACCATTATCAGATTAGAGTTATAAAGGAGACTAGACATCTACCAGCCCACTACCACTATAAGATTAGAGCCACAAGGGAGACTAGACATCTACCAGCCCACTACAACTATCAGATTAGAGCCACAAGGGAGACTAGATATCTACGACCCCACTACCACCATCATATTAGAGCCACAAAGGAGACTAGACATCTACCAGCCCACTACCATTATCAGATTAGAGCCATAAGGGAGACTGGACATCTAGCACCCCACTACCACTATCAGATTAGAGTTATAAAGGAGACTAGACATCTACCAACCCACTACCACTATAAGATTAGAGCCACAAGGGAGCCTAGACATCTACCAGCCCACTACAACTATCAGATTAGAGCCACAAGGGAGACTAGACATCTACCAACCCACAACCACTATCAGATTAGTGCCATAAAGAAGACTAGACATCTAGCACCCCACTACCACTATCAGATTAGAGCCATAAGGGAGACTAGACATCTACCAGCCCACTACCACTATCAGATTAGAGCCATTAGGGAGACTAGACATCTACCAGCCCACTACCATTATCAGATTAGAGCCATAAGGGAGACTAGACATCTAGCACCCCACTACCACTATCAGATTAGAGTTATAAAGGAGACTAGACATCTACCAACCCACTACCACTATAAGATTAGAGCCACAAGGGAGCCTAGACATCTACCAGCCCACTACAACTATCAGATTAGAGCCACAAGGGAGACTAGACATCTACCAACCCACAACCACTATCAGATTAGAGCCACAAGGGAGACTAGACATCTACCAGCTCACTACAACTATCAGATTAGAGCCACAAGGGAGACTAGAAATCTACCAACCCACTACCACTATCAGATTAGAGCCATAAGGGAGACTAGACATCAACCACCACAAAACCACTATCAGATTAGTGCCATAAAGAAGACTAGACATCTACCACCCCACTACCACTATCAGATTAGAGCCACAAGGGAGACTAGATATCTACGACCCCACTACCACCATCATATTAGAGCCAGAAAGGAGACTAGACATCTACCATATCTACCACTATCAGATTAGAGCCATAAAGGAGACTAGACATCAACCACCACAAAACCATTATCAGATTAGAGTTATAAAGGAGACTAGACATCTACCAGCCCACTACCACTATAAGATTAGAGCCATAAGGGAGACTAGACATCTACCAACCCACAACCACTATCAGATTAGAGCCACAAGGGAGACTAGACATCTACCAGCTCACTACAACTATCAGATTAGAGCCACAAGGGAGACTAGAAATCTACCAACCCACTACCACTATCAGATTAGAGCCATAATGGAGACTAGACATCTAGCACCCCACTACCACTATCAGATTAGAGCCATAAAGAAGACTAGACATCTAGCACCCCACTACCACTATCAGATTACAGCCATTAGGGAGACTAGACATCTAGCACCCCACTACCACTATCTGATTAGAGCCATAAGGGAGACTAGACATCAACCACCACAAAACCACTATCAGATTAGTGCCATAAAGAAGACTAGACATCTACCACCCCACTACCACTATCAGATTAGAGCCACAAGGGAGACTAGATATCTACGACCCCACTACCACCATCATATTAGAGCCAGAAAGGAGACTAGACATCTACCATATCTACCACTATCAGATTAGAGCCATAAAGGAGACTAGACATCAACCACCACAAAACCATTATCAGATTAGAGTTATAAAGGAGACTAGACATCTACCAGCCCACTACCACTATAAGATTAGAGCCACAAGGGAGACTAGACATCTACCAGCCCACTACAACTATCAGATTAGAGCCACAAGGGAGACTAGATATCTACGACCCCACTACCACCATCATATTAGAGCCACAAAGGAGACTAGACATCTACCAGCCCACTACCATTATCAGATTAGAGCCATAAGGGAGACTAGACATCTAGCACCCCACTACCACTATCAGATTAGAGTTATAAAGGAGACTAGACATCTACCAACCCACTACCACTATAAGATTAGAGCCACAAGGGAGCCTAGACATCTACCAGCCCACTACAACTATCAGATTAGAGCCACAAGGGAGACTAGACATCTACCAACCCACAACCACTATCAGATTAGAGCCACAAGGGAGACTAGACATCTACCAGCTCACTACAACTATCAGATTAGAGCCACAAGGGAGACTAGAAATCTACCAACCCACTACCACTATCAGATTAGAGCCATAATGGAGACTAGACATCTAGCACCCCACTACCACTATCAGATTAGAGCCATAAAGAAGACTAGACATCTACCAGCCCACTACCACTATCAGATTAGAGCCATAAGGGAGACTAGACATCTAGCACCCCACTACCACTATCAGATTAGAGCCATAAGGGAGACTAGACATCAACCACCACAAAACCACTATCAGATTAGTGCCATAAAGAAGACTAGACATCTACCACCCCACTACCACTATCAGATTAGAGGTATAAAGGAGACTAGACATCTACGACCCCACTACCACCATCATATTAGAGCCACAAAGGAGACTAGACATCTACCATATCTACCACTATCAGATTAGAGCCATAAAGGAGACTAGACATCTACCAACCCACAACCACTATCAGATTAGAGCCATTAGGGAGACTAGACATCTACCAGCCCACTACCACTATAAGATTAGAGCCACAAGGGAGACTAGACATCAACCACCCCACTACCATTATCAGATTAGAGTTATAAAGGAGACTAGACATCTACCAGCCCACTACCACTATCAGATTAGAGTCATACGGGATACTAGATATCTACAACCCCACTACCACCATCATATTAGAACCACAAAGGAGACTAGACATCTACCACATCTACCACTATAAAATTAGAGCCATAAAGGAGACTAGACATCTACCAGCCCACTACAACTATCATATTAGAGCCACAAGGGAGACTAGACATCTACCAACCCACAACCACTATCAGATTAGAGCCACAAGGGAGACTAGACATATACCATATCTACCACTATCAGATTAGAGCCATAAAGGAGACTAGACATCAACCACCACAAAACCAATATCAGATTAGAGCCATAAAGAAGACTAGACATCTACCACCCCACTACCACTATCAGATTAGAGCCATTAGGGAGACTAGACATCTACCAGCCCACTACCACTATCAGATTAGAGTTATAAAGGAGACTAGACATCTACCAGCCCACTACCACTATCAGATTAGATCCATAAGGGAGACTAGACATCTAGCACCCCACTACCACTATCAGATTAGAGCCATAAGGGAGACTAGACATCTACCAGCCCACTACCACTATCAGATTACAGGCATAAAGGAGACTAGACATCTACCAACCCACTACCACTATCAGATTAGAGTTATAAAGGAGACTAGACATCTACCAACCCACTACCACTATAAGATTAGAGCCACAAGGGAGACTAGACATCTACCACATCTACCACTATCAGATTACAGCCATTAGGGAGACTAGACATCTACCACCCCACTACCACTATCAGATTAGAGCCATTAGGGAGACTAGACATCTACCAGCCCACTACCACTATCAGATTAGAGCCATAAGGGAGACTAGACATCTAGCACCCCACTACCACTATCAGATTAGAGCCATAAGGGAGACTAGACATCTACCACCCCACTACCACTATCAGATTAGAGCCATTAGGGAGACTAGACATCTACCAGCCCACTACCACTATCAGATTAGAGCCATAAAGGAGACTAGACATCTACCAGCCCACTACAACTATCAGATTAGAGCCACAAGGGAGACTAGATATCTACGACCCCACTACCACCATCATATTAGAGCCAGAAAGGAGACTAGACATCTACCATATCTACCACTATCAGATTAGAGCCATAAAGGAGACTAGACATCAACCACCACAAAACCACTATCAGATTAGAGCCATAAAGGAGACTAGACATCTACCACCCCACTACCACTATCAGATTAGAGCCATTAGGGAGACTAGACATCTACCAGCCCACTACCACTATCAGATTAGAGCCATAAGGGAGACTAGACATCTAGCACCCAACTACCACTATAAGATTAGAGTTATAAAGGAGACTAGACATCTACCAGCCCACTACCACTATCAGATTAGAGCCATAAGGGAGACTAGACATCTAGCACCCCACTACCACTATCAGATTAGAGCCATAAGGGAGACTAGACATCTACCAGCCCACTACCACTATCAGATTAGAGGCATAAAGGAGACTAGACATCTACCAACCCACTACCACTATCAGATTAGAGCCACAAAGGAGACTAGACATCTACCACATCTACCACTATCAGATTAGAGCCATAAAGGAGACTAGACATCAACCACCCCGCTACCACTATCAGATTAGAGTTATAAAAGAGACTAGACATCTACCAACCCACTACCACTATAAGATTAGAGCCACAAGGGAGACTACACATCTACCAGCACACTACAACTATCAGATTAGAGCCACAAGGGAGACTAGACATCTACCAACCCACAACCACTATCAGATTAGAGCCACAAGGGAGACTAGACATCTAGCACCCCACTACCACTATCAGATTAGAGCCATAAGGGAGACTAGACATCAACCACCACAAAACCACTATCAGATTAGAGCCATAAAGGAGACTAGACATCTACCAGCCCACTACCACTATCAGATTAGAGCCATTAGGGAGACTAGACATCTACCAGCCCACTACCATTATCAGATTAGAGCCATAAGGGAGACTAGACATCTAGCACCCCACTACCACCATCATATTAGAGCCAGAAAGGAGACTAGACATCTACCATATCTACCACTATCAGATTAGAGCCATAAAGGAGACTAGACATCAACCACCACAAAACCATTATCAGATTAGAGTTATAAAGGAGACTAGACATCTACCGGCCCACTACCACTATAAGATTAGAGCCATAAGGGAGACTAGACATCTACCAACCCACAACCACTATCAGATTAGAGCCACAAGGGAGACTAGACATCTACCAGCTCACTACAACTATCAGATTAGAGCCACAAGGGAGACTAGAAATCTACCAACCCACTACCACTATCAGATTAGAGCCATAATGGAGACTAGACATCTAGCACCCCACTACCACTATCAGATTAGAGCCATAAAGAAGACTAGACATCTAGCACCCCACTACCACTATCAGATTACAGCCATTAGGGAGACTAGACATCTAGCACCCCACTACCACTATCAGATTAGAGCCATAAGGGAGACTAGACATCAACCACCACAAAACCACTATCAGATTAGTGCCATAAAGAAGACTAGACATCTACCACCCCACTACCACTATCAGATTAGAGCCACAAGGGAGACTAGATATCTACGACCCCACTACCACCATCATATTAGAGCCAGAAAGGAGACTAGATATCTACCATATCTACCACTATCAGATTAGAGCCATAAAGGAGACTAGACATCAACCACCACAAAACCATTATCAGATTAGAGTTATAAAGGAGACTAGACATCTACCAGCCCACTACCACTATAAGATTAGAGCCACAAGGGAGACTAGACATCTACCAGCCCACTACAACTATCAGATTAGAGCCACAAGGGAGACTAGATATCTACGACCCCACTACCACCATCATATTAGAGCCACAAAGGAGACTAGACATCTACCAGCCCACTACCATTATCAGATTAGAGCCATAAGGGAGACTAGACATCTAGCACCCCACTACCACTATCAGATTAGAGTTATAAAGGAGACTAGACATCTACCAACCCACTACCACTATAAGATTAGAGCCACAAGGGAGCCTAGACATCTACCAGCCCACTACAACTATCAGATTAGAGCCACAAGGGAGACTACACATCTACCAACCCACAACCACTATCAGATTAGAGCCACAAGGGAGACTAGACATCTACCAGCTCACTACAACTATCAGATTAGAGCCACAAGGGAGACTAGAAATCTACCAACCCACTACCACTATCAGATTAGAGCCATAAGGGAGACTAGACATCTAGCACCCCACTACCACTATCAGATTAGAGTTATAAAGGAGACTAGACATCTACCAACCCACTACCACTATAAGATTAGAGCCACAAGGGAGCCTAGACATCTACCAGCCCACTACAACTATCAGATTAGAGCCACAAGGGAGACTAGACATCTACCAACCCACAACCACTATCAGAGTAGAGCCACAAGGGAGACTAGACATCTACCAGCTCACTACAACTATCAGATTAGAGCCACAAGGGAGACTAGAAATCTACCAACCCACTACCACTATCAGATTAGAGCCATAAGGGAGACTAGACATCAACCACCACAAAACCACTATCAGATTAGTGCCATAAAGAAGACTAGACATCTACCACCCCACTACCACTATCAGATTAGAGCCACAAGGGAGACTAGATATCTACGACCCCACTACCACCATCATATTAGAGCCAGAAAGGAGACTAGACATCTACCATATCTACCACTATCAGATTAGAGCCATAAAGGAGACTAGACATCAACCACCACAAAACCATTATCAGATTAGAGTTATAAAGGAGACTAGACATCTACCAGCCCACTACCACTATAAGATTAGAGCCATAAGGGAGACTAGACATCTACCAACCCACAACCACTATCAGATTAGAGCCACAAGGGAGACTAGACATCTACCAGCTCACTACAACTATCAGATTAGAGCCACAAGGGAGACTAGAAATCTACCAACCCACTACCACTATCAGATTAGAGCCATAATGGAGACTAGACATCTAGCACCCCACTACCACTATCAGATTAGAGCCATAAAGAAGACTAGACATCTAGCACCCCACTACCACTATCAGATTACAGCCATTAGGGAGACTAGACATCTAGCACCCCACTACCACTATCAGATTAGAGCCATAAGGGAGACTAGACATCAACCACCACAAAACCACTATCAGATTAGTGCCATAAAGAAGACTAGACATCTACCACCCCACTACCACTATCAGATTAGAGCCACAAGGGAGACTAGATATCTACGACCCCACTACCACCATCATATTAGAGCCAGAAAGGAGACTAGACATCTACCATATCTACCACTATCAGATTAGAGCCATAAAGGAGACTAGACATCAACCACCACAAAACCATTATCAGATTAGAGTTATAAAGGAGACTAGACATCTACCAGCCCACTACCACTATAAGATTAGAGCCACAAGGGAGACTAGACATCTACCAGCCCACTACAACTATCAGATTAGAGCCACAAGGGAGACTAGATATCTACGACCCCACTACCACCATCATATTAGAGCCACAAAGGAGACTAGACATCTACCAGCCCACTACCACTATCAGATTAGAGCCATAAGGGAGACTAGACATCTAGCACCCCACTACCACTATCAGATTAGAGTTATAAAGGAGACTAGACATCTACCAACCCACTACCACTATAAGATTAGAGCCACAAGGGAGCCTAGACATCTACCAGCCCACTACAACTATCAGATTAGAGCCACAAGGGAGACTAGACATCTACCAACCCACTACCACTATCAGATTAGAGCCACAAGGGAGACTAGACATCTACCAGCTCACTACAACTATCAGATTAGAGCCACAAGGGAGACTAGAAATCTACCAACCCACTACCACTATCAGATTAGAGCCATAAGGGAGACTAGACATCTAGCACCCCACTACCACTATCAGATTAGAGCCATAAAGAAGACTAGACATCTACCAGCCCACTACCACTATCAGATTAGAGCCATAAGGGAGACTAGACATCTAGCACCCCACTACCACTATCAGATTAGAGCCATAAGGGAGACTAGACATCAACCACCACAAAACCACTATCAGATTAGTGCCATAAAGAAGACTAGACATCTACCACCCCACTACCACTATCAGATTAGAGCCATAAAGGAGACTAGACATCTACCACCCCACTACCACCATCATATTAGAGCCACAAAGGAGACTAGACATCTACCATATCTACCACTATCAGATTAGAGCCATAAAGGAGACTAGACATCAACCACCCCACTACCATTATCAGATTAGAGTTATAAAGGAGACTAGACATCTACCAGCCCACTACCACTATCAGATTAGAGTCATACGGGATACTAGATATCTACAACCCCACTACCACCATCATATTAGAACCACAAAGGAGACTAGACATCTACCACATCTACCACTATAAAATTAGAGCCATAAAGGAGACTAGACATCTACCAGCCCACTACAACTATCATATTAGAGCCACAAGGGAGACTAGACATCTACCAACCCACAACCACTATCAGATTAGAGCCACAAGGGAGACTAGACATATACCATATCTACCACTATCAGATTAGAGCCATAAAGGAGACTAGACATCAACCACCACAAAACCAATATCAGATTAGAGCCATAAAGAAGACTAGACATCTAGCACCCCACTACCACTATCAGATTAGAGCCATAAGGGAGACTAGACATCTACCAGCCCACTACCACTATCAGATTACAGTTATAAAGGAGACTAGACATCTACCAGCCCACTACCACTATCAGATTAGAGCCATAAGGGAGACTAGACATCTAGCACCCCACTACCACTATCAGATTAGAGCCATAAGGGAGACTAGACATCTACCAGCCCACTACCACTATCAGATTACAGGCATAAAGGAGACTAGACATCTACCAACCCACTACCACTATCAGATTAGAGTTATAAAGGAGACTAGACATCTACCAACCCACTACCACTATAAGATTAGAGCCACAAGGGAGACTAGACATCTACCACATCTACCACTATCAGATTACAGCCATTAGGGAGACTAGACATCTACCACCCCACTACCACTATCAGATTAGAGCCATTAGGGAGACATCTACCAGCCCACTACCACTATCAGATTAGAGCCATAAGGGAGACTAGACATCTAGCACCCCACTACCACTATCAGATTACAGCCATTAGGGAGACTAGACATCTACCACCCCACTACCACTATCAGATTAGAGCCATTAGGGAGACTAGACATCTACCAGCCCACTACCACTATCAGATTAGAGCCATAAAGGAGACTAGACATCTACCAGCCCACTACAACTATCAGATTAGAGCCACAAGGGAGACTAGATATCTACGACCCCACTACCACCATCATATTAGAGCCAGAAAGGAGACTAGACATCTACCATATCTACCACTATCAGATTAGAGCCATAAAGGAGACTAGACATCAACCACCACAAAACCACTATCAGATTAGAGCCATAAAGGAGACTAGACATCTACCACCCCACTACCACTATCAGATTAGAGCCATTAGGGAGACTAGACATCTACCAGCCCACTACCACTATCAGATTAGAGCCATAAGGGAGACTAGACATCTAGCACCCCACTACCACTATCAGATTAGAGCCATAAGGGAGACTAGACATCTACCAGCCCACTACCACTATCAGATTAGAGGCATAAAGGAGACTAGACATCTACCAACCCACTACCACTATCAGATTAGAGCCACAAAGGAGACTAGACATCTACCACATCTACCACTATCAGATTAGAGCCATAAAGGAGACTAGACATCAACCACCCCGCTACCACTATCAGATTAGAGTTATAAAAGAGACTAGACATCTACCAACCCACTACCACTATAAGATTAGAGCCACAAGGGAGACTACACATCGACCAGCACACTACAACTATAAGATTAGAGCCACAAGGGAGACTAGACATCTACCAACCCACAACCACTATCAGATTAGAGCCACAAGGGAGACTAGACATCTAGCACCCCATTACCACTATCAGATTAGAGCCATAAGGGAGACTAGACATCAACCACCACAAAACCACTATCAGATTAGAGCCATAAAGGAGACTAGACATCTACCAGCCCACTACCACTATCAGATTAGAGCCATTAGGGAGACTAGACATCTACCAGCCCACTACCATTATCAGATTAGAGCCATAAGGGAGACTAGACATCTAGCACCCCACTACCACCATCATATTAGAGCCAGAAAGGAGACTAGACATCTACCATATCTACCACTATCAGATTAGAGCCATAAAGGAGACTAGACATCAACCACCACAAAACCATTATCAGATTAGAGTTATAAAGGAGACTAGACATCTACCAGCCCACTACCACTATAAGATTAGAGCCATAAGGGAGACTAGACATCTACCAACCCACAACCACTATCAGATTAGAGCCACAAGGGAGACTAGACATCTACCAGCTCACTACAACTATCAGATTAGAGCCACAAGGGAGACTAGAAATCTACCAACCCACTACCACTATCAGATTAGAGCCATAATGGAGACTAGACATCTAGCACCCCACTACCACTATCAGATTAGAGCCATAAAGAAGACTAGACATCTAGCACCCCACTACCACTATCAGATTACAGCCATTAGGGAGACTAGACATCTAGCACCCCACTACCACTATCAGATTAGAGCCATAAGGGAGACTAGACATCAACCACCACAAAACCACTATCAGATTAGTGCCATAAAGAAGACTAGACATCTACCACCCCACTACCACTATCAGATTAGAGCCACAAGGGAGACTAGATATCTACGACCCCACTACCACCATCATATTAGAGCCAGAAAGGAGACTAGACATCTACCATATCTACCACTATCAGATTAGAGCCATAAAGGAGACTAGACATCAACCACCACAAAACCATTATCAGATTAGAGTTATAAAGGAGACTAGACATCTACCACCCCACTACCACTATAAGATTAGAGCCACAAGGGAGACTAGACATCTACCAGCCCACTACAACTATCAGATTAGAGCCACAAGGGAGACTAGATATCTACGACCCCACTACCACCATCATATTAGAGCCACAAAGGAGACTAGACATCTACCAGCCCACTACCACTATCAGATTAGAGCCATAAGGGAGACTAGACATCTAGCACCCCACTACCACTATCGGATTAGAGTTATAAAGGAGACTAGACATCTACCAACCCACTACCACTATAAGATTAGAGCCACAAGGGAGACTAGACATCTACCAGCCCACTACAACTATCAGATTAGAGCCACAAGGGAGACTAGACATCTACCAACCCACAACCACTATCAGATTAGAGCCACAAGGGAGACTAGACATCTACCAGCTCACTACAACTATCAGATTAGAGCCACAAGGGAGACTAGAAATCTACCAACCCACTACCACTATCAGATTAGAGCCATAATGGAGACTAGACATCTAGCACCCCACTACCACTATCAGATTAGAGCCATAAAGAAGACTAGACATCTACCAGCCCACTACCACTATCAGATTAGAGCCATAAGGGAGACTAGACATCTAGCACCCCACTACCACTATCAGATTAGAGCCATAAGGGAGACTAGACATCAACCACCACAAAACCACTATCAGATTAGTGCCATAAAGAAGACTAGACATCTACCACCCCACTACCACTATCAGATTAGAGGTATAAAGGAGACTAGACATCTACGACCCCACTACCACCATCATATTAGAGCCACAAAGGAGACTAGACATCTACCATATCTACCACTATCAGATTAGAGCCATAAAGGCGACTAGACATCAACCACCCCACTACCATTATCAGATTAGAGTTATAAAGGAGACTAGACATCTACCAGCCCACTACCACTATCAGATTAGAGTCATACGGGATACTAGATATCTACAACCCCACTACCACCATCATATTAGAACCACAAAGGAGACTAGACATCTACCACATCTACCACTATAAAATTAGAGCCATAAAGGAGACTAGACATCTACCAGCCCACTACAACTATCATATTATAGCCACAAGGGAGACTAGACATCTACCAGCCCACTACCACTATCAGATTACAGTTATAAAGGAGACTAGACATCTACCAGCCCACTACCACTATCAGATTAGAGCCATAAGGGAGACTAGACATATACCATATCTACCACTATCAGATTAGAGCCATAAAGGAGACTAGACATCAACCACCACAAAACCAATATCAGATTAGAGCCATAAAGAAGACTAGACATCTAGCACCCCACTACCACTATCAGATTAGAGCCATAAGGGAGACTAGACATCTACCAGCCCACTACCACTATCAGATTACAGTTATAAAGGAGACTAGACATCTACCAGCCCACTACCACTATCAGATTAGAGCCATAAGGGAGACTAGACATCTAGCACCCCACTACCACTATCAGATTAGAGCCATAAGGGAGACTAGACATCTACCAGCCCACTACCACTATCAGATTACAGGCATAAAGGAGACTAGACATCTACCAACCCACTACCACTATCAGATTAGAGTTATAAAGGAGACTAGACATCTACCAGCCCACTACCACTATAAGATTAGAGCCACAAGGGAGACTAGACATCTACCACATCTACCACTATCAGATTACAGCCATTAGGGAGACTAGACATCTACCACCCCACTACCACTATCAGATTAGAGCCATTAGGGAGACTAGACATCTACCAGCCCACTACCACTATCAGATTAGAGCCATAAGGGAGACTAGACATCTAGCACCCCACTACCACTATCAGATTACAGCCATTAGGGAGACTAGACATCTACCACCCCACTACCACTATCAGATTAGAGCCATTAGGGAGACTAGACATCTACCAGCCCACTACCACTATCAGATTAGAGCCATAAAGGAGACTAGACATCTACCAGCCCACTACAACTATCAGATTAGAGCCACAAGGGAGACTAGATATCTACGACCCCACTACCACCATCATATTAGAGCCAGAAAGGAGACTAGACATCTACCATATCTACCACTATCAGATTAGAGCCATAAAGGAGACTAGACATCAACCACCACAAAACCACTATCAGATTAGAGCCATAAAGGAGACTAGACATCTACCACCCCACTACCACTATCAGATTAGAGCCATTAGGGAGACTAGACATCTACCAGCCCACTACCACTATCAGATTAGAGCCATAAGGGAGACTAGACATCTAGCACCCAACTACCACTATAAGATTAGAGTTATAAAGGAGACTAGACATCTACCAGCCCACTACCACTATCAGATTAGAGCCATAAGGGAGACTAGACATCTAGCACCCCACTACCACTATCAGATTAGAGCCATAAGGGAGACTAGACATCTACCAGCCCACTACCACTATCAGATTAGAGGCATAAAGGAGACTAGACATCTACCAACCCACTACCACTATCAGATTAGAGCCACAAAGGAGACTAGACATCTACCACATCTACCACTATCAGATTAGAGCCATAAAGGAGACTAGACATCAACCACCCCGCTACCACTATCAGATTAGAGTTATAAAAGAGACTAGACATCTACCAACCCACTACCACTATAAGATTAGAGCCACAAGGGAGACTAGACATCTACCAGCCCACTACAACTATCAGATTAGAGCCACAAGGGAGCCTAGACATCTACCAGCCCACTACCATTATCAGATTAGAGTTATAAAGGAGACTAGACATCTACCAACCCACTACAACTATCAGATTAGAGCCATTAGGGAGACTAGACATCTACCAGCCCACTACCACTATCAGATTAGAGTTATAAAGGAGACTAGACATCTACCAACCCACTACAACTATCAGATTAGAGCCATTAGGGAGACTAGACATCTACCAGCCCACTACCACTATCAGATTAGAGTTATAAAGGCGACTAGACATCTACCACCCCACTACCACTATCAGATTAGAGCCATACGGGAGACTAGACATCTACCAGCCCACTACCACTATCAGATTAGAGTTATAAAGGCGACTAGACATCTAGCACCCCACTACCACTATCAGATTAGAGTTATAAAGGAGACTAGACATCTACCAACCCACTACCACTATAATATTAGAGCCACAAGGGAGACTAGACATCTACCAACCCACAACCACTATCAGATTAGTGACACAAGCGAGATTAGACATCTACCACCCCACTACCACTATCAGATTAGAGTTATAAAGGAGACTAGACATCTACCAGCCCACTACCACTATCAGATTAGAGTCATAAGGGATACTAGATATCTACAACCCCACTACCACCATCATATTAGAGCCACAAAGGAGACTAGACATCTACCACCCCACTACAACTATCAGATTAGAGCCATAAGGGAGACTAGACATCTACCAACCCACTACCACTTCAGATTAGAGCCATAAGGGAGACTAGATATCTACGACCCCACTACCACCATCATATTAGAGCCACAAAGGAGACTAGACATCTACCATATCTACCACTATAAGTTTAGAGCCATAAATTAGACTAGACATCTACCAACCCACAATCACTATCAGATTAGAGCCATTAGGGAGACTAGACATCTACCAGCCCACTACCACTATCAGATTAGAGTTATAAAGGAGACTAGACATCTACCAACCCACAACCACTATCTGATTAGTGACACAAGAGAGATTAGACATCTACCACCCCACAACCACTATCAGATTAGAGTCATAAGGGATACTAGATATCTACAACCCCACTACCACCATCATATTAGAGCCACAAGGCGACTAGAGATCTACCACCCCACTACCACTATCAGATTAGAGTCATAAGGGATACTAGATATCTACAACCCCACTACCACCATCATATTAGAGCCACAAAGGAGACTAGACATCTACCACATCTACCACTATCATATTAGAGCCATAAAGGAGACTAGACATCAACCACCACAAAAACACTATCAGATTAGAGCCATAAAGGAGACTAGACATCTACCACCCCACTACCACTATCAGATTAGAGCCATTAGGGAGACTAGACATCTACCAGCCCACTACAACTATCAGATTAGAGCCATAAGAGAGATTAGACAGCTACCACCCCACAACCACTATCAGATTAGAGTTATAAAGGAGACTAGACATCTACCAGCCCACTACCACTATCAGATTAGAGTCATAAGGGATACTAGATATCTACAACCCCACTACCACCATCATATTAGAGCCACAAAGGCGACTAGAGATCTACCACCCCACTACCACTATCAGATTAGAGTCATAAGGGATACTAGATATCTACAACCCCACTACCACCATCATATTAGAGCCACAAAGGAGACTAGACATCTACCACATCTACCACTATCATATTAGAGCCATAAAGGAGACTAGACATCAACCACCCCACTACCACTATCAGATTAGAGTCATAAGGGATACTAGATATCTACAACCCCACTACCACCATCATATTAGAGCCACAAAGGAGACTAGACATCTACCACATCTACCACTATCATATTAGAGCCATAAAGGAGACTAGACATCAACCACCACAAAACCACTATCAGATTAGAGCCATAAAGGAGACTAGACATCTACCAGCCCACTACCACTATCAGATTAGAGCCATAAGGGAGACTAGACATCTAGCACCCCACTACCACTATCAGATTAGAGTTATAAAGGAGACTAGACATCTACCAACCCACTACCACTATAATATTAGAGCCACAAGGGAGACTAGACATCTACCAGCTCACTACAACTATCAGATTAGAGCCACAAGGGAGACTAGACATCGACCACCTCACTACCACTATAAGATTAGAGCCATAAGGGAGACTAGAAATCTACCAACCCACAACCACTATCAGATTAGTGACACAAGCGAGATTAGACATCTACCACCCCACTACCACTATCAGATTAGAGTTATAAAGGAGACTAGACATCTACCCGCCCACTACCACTATCAGATTAGAGTCATAAGGGATACTAGATATCTACAACCCCACTACCACCATCATATTAGAGCCACAAAGGAGACTAGACATCTACCACCCCACTACAACTATCAGATTAGAGCCATAAGGGAGACTAGACATCTAGCACCCCACTACCACTATCAGATTAGAACCAAAAGGGAGACTAGACATCTACCAGCCTACTACCACTATCAGATTAGAGCCATAAAGGAGACTAGACATCTACCAGCCCACTACCACTATCAGATTAGAGCCATAAGGGAGACTAGACATCTAGCACCCCACTACCACTATCAGATTAGAGTTATAAAGGAGACTAGACATCTACCAACCCACTACCACTATAAGATTAGAGCCACAAGGGAGACTAGACATCTACCAGCTCACTACAACTATCAGATTAGAGCCACAAGGGAGACTAGACATCGACCACCTCACTACCACTATAAGATTAGAGCCATAAGGGAGACTAGAAATCTACCAACCCACTACCACTTCAGATTAGAGCCATAAGGGAGACTAGATATCTACGACCCCACTACCACCATCATATTAGAGCCACAAAGGAGACTAGACATCTACCATATCTACCACTATCAGATTAGAGCCATAAAGGAGACTAGACATCAACCACCACAATACCACTATCAGATTAGAGCCATAAAGAAGACTAGACATCTACCACCCCACTACCACTATCAGATTAGAGCCATTAGGGAGACTAGACATCTACCAGCCCACTACCACTATGAGATTAGAGTTATAAAGGAGACTAGACATCTACCAACCCACTACCACTTCAGATTAGAGCCATAAGGGAGACTAGATATCTACAACCCCACTACCACCATCATATTAGAGCCACAAAGGAGACTAGACATCTACCACATCTACCACTATCATATTAGAGCCATAAAGGAGACTAGACATCAACCACCACAAAACCACTATCAGATTAGAGCCATAAAGGAGACTAGACATCTACCAGCCCACTACCACTATAAGATTAGAGCCATAAGGGAGACTAGACATCTAGCACCCCACTACCACTATCAGATTAGAGTTATAAAGGAGACTAGACATCTACCAACCCACTACCACTATAATATTAGAGCCACAAGGGAGACTAGACATCTACCAACCCACAACCACTATCAGATTAGTGACACAAGCGAGATTAGACATCTACCACCCCACTACCACTATCAGATTAGAGTTATAAAGGAGACTAGACATCTACCAGCCCACTACCACTATCAGATTAGAGTCATAAGGGATACTAGATATCTACAACCCCACTACCACCATCATATTAGAGCCACAAAGGAGACTAGACATCTACCACCCCACTACAACTATCAGATTAGAGCCATAAGGGAGACTAGACATCTAGCACCCCACTACCACTTCAGATTAGAGCCATAAGGGAGACTAGATATCTACGACCCCACTACCACCATCATATTAGAGCCACAAAGGAGACTAGACATCTACCATATCTACCACTATAAGATTAGAGCCATAAATTAGACTAGACATCTACCAACCCACAACCACTATCAGATTAGAGCCATTAGGGAGACTAGACATCTACCAGCCCACTACCACTATCAGATTAGAGTTATAAAGGAGACTAGACATCTACCAACCCACAACCACTATCTGATTAGTGACACAAGAGAGATTAGACATCTACCACCCCACAACCACTATCAGATTAGAGTCATAAGGGATACTAGATATCTACAACCCCACTACCACCATCATATTAGAGCCACAAGGCGACTAGAGATCTACCACCCCACTACCACTATCAGATTAGAGTCATAAGGGATACTAGATATCTACAACCCCACTACCACCATCATATTAGAGCCACAAAGGAGACTAGACATCTACCACATCTACCACTATCATATTAGAGCCATAAAGGAGACTAGACATCAACCACCACAAAACCACTATCAGATTAGAACCATAAAGGAGACTATACATCTACCAGCCCACTACCACTATCAGATTAGAGCCATAAGAGAGATTAGACAGCTACCACCCCACAACCACTATCAGATTAGAGTTATAAAGGAGACTAGACATCTACCAGCCCACTACCACTATCAGATTAGAGTCATAAGGGATACTAGATATCTACAACCCCACTACCACCATCATATTAGAGCCACAAAGGCGACTAGAGATCTACCACCCCACTACCACTATCAGATTAGAGTCATAAGGGATACTAGATATCTACAACCCCACTACCACCATCATATTAGAGCCACAAAGGAGACTAGACATCTACCACATCTACCACTATCATATTAGAGCCATAAAGGAGACTAGACATCAACCACCCCACTACCACTATCAGATTAGAGTCATAAGGGAGACTAGATATCTACAACCCCACTACCACCATCATATTAGAGCCACAAAGGAGACTAGACATCTACCACATCTACCACTATCATATTAGAGCCATAAAGGAGACTAGACATCAACCACCACAAAACCACTATCAGATTAGAGCCATAAAGGAGACTAGACATCTACCAGCCCACTACCACTATCAGATTAGAGCCATAAGGGAGACTAGACATCTAGCACCCCACTACCACTATCAGATTAGAGTTATAAAGGAGACTAGACATCTACCAACCCACTACCACTATAATATTAGAGCCACAAGGGAGACTAGACATCTACCAGCTCACTACAACTATCAGATTAGAGCCACAAGGGAGACTAGACATCGACCACCTCACTACCACTATAAGATTAGAGCCATAAGGGAGACTAGAAATCTACCAACCCACAACCACTATCAGATTAGTGACACAAGCGAGATTAGACATCTACCACCCCACTACCACTATCAGATTAGAGTTATAAAGGAGACTAGACATCTACAAGCCCACTACCACTATCAGATTAGAGTCATAAGGGATACTAGATATCTACAACCCCACTACCACCATCATATTAGAGCCACAAAGGAGACTAGACATCTACCACCCCACTACAACTATCAGATTAGAGCCATAAGGGAGACTAGACATCTAGCACCCCACTACCACTATCAGATTAGAGCCATTAGGGAGACTAGACATCTACCAGCCCACTACCACTATCAGATTAGAGTTATAAAGGCGACTAGACATCTACCACCCCACTACCACTATCAGATTAGAGTCATAAGGGATACTAGATATCTACAACCCCACTACCACCATCATATTAGAGCCACAAAGGAGACTAGACATCTACCACATCTACCACTATCAGATTAGAGCCATAAAGGAGACTAGACATCAACCACCACAAAACCACTATCAGATTAGAGCCATAAAGGAGACTAGACATCTACCAGCCCACTACCACTATCAGATTAGAGCCATAAGGGAGACTAGACATCTAGCACCCCACTACCACTATCAGATTAGAGTTATAAAGGAGACTAGACATCTACCAACCCACTACCACTATAAGATTAGAGCCACAAGGGAGACTAGACATCTACCAGCTCACTACAACTATCAGATTAGAGCCACAAGGGAGACTAGACATCGACCACCTCACTCCCACTATAAGATTAGAGCCATAAGGGAGACTAGAAATCTACCAACCCACTACCACTTCAGATTAGAGCCATAAGGGAGACTAGATATCTACGACCCCACTACCACCATCATATTAGAGCCACAAAGGAGACTAGACATCTACCATATCTACCACTATCAGATTAGAGCCATAAAGGAGACTAGACATCAACCACCACAATACCACTATCAGATTAGAGCCATAAAGAAGACTAGACATCTACCACCCCACTACCACTATCAGATTAGAGCCATTAGGGAGACTAGACATCTACCAGCCCACTACCACTATGAGATTAGAGTTATAAAGGAGACTAGACATCTACCAACCCACTACCACTTCAGATTAGAGCCATAAGGGAGACTAGATATCTACGACCCCACTACCACCATCATATTAGAGCCACAAAGGAGACTAGACATCTACCATATCTACCACTATAAGATTAGAGCCATAAATTAGACTAGACATCTACCAACCCACAACCACTATCAGATTAGAGCCATTAGGGAGACTAGACATCTACCAGCCCACTACCACTATCAGATTAGAGTTATAAAGGAGACTAGACATCTACCAACCCACAACCACTATCTGATTAGTGACACAAGAGAGATTAGACATCTACCACCCCACAACCACTATCAGATTAGAGTTATAAAGGAGACTAGACATCTACCAGCCCACTACCACTATCAGATTAGAGTCATAAGGGATACTAGATATCTACAACCCCACTACCACCATCATATTAGAGCCACAAAGGCGACTAGAGATCTACCACCCCACTACCACTATCAGATTAGAGTCATAAGGGATACTAGATATCTACAACCCCACTACCACCATCATATTAGAGCCACAAAGGAGACTAGACATCTACCACATCTACCACTATCATATTAGAGCCATAAAGGAGACTAGACATCAACCACCACAAAACCACTATCAGATTAGAGCCATAAAGGAGACTAGACATCTACCAGCCCACTACCACTATCAGATTAGAGCCATAAGGGAGACTAGACATCTAGCACCCCACTACCACTATCAGATTAGAGTTATAAAGGAGACTAGACATCTACCAACCCACTACCACTATAATATTAGAGCCACAAGGGAGACTAGACATCTACCAGCTCACTACAACTATCAGATTAGAGCCACAAGGGAGACTAGACATCGACCACCTCACTACCACTATAAGATTAGAGCCATAAGGGAGACTAGAAATCTACCAACCCACAACCACTATCAGATTAGTGACACAAGCGAGATTAGACATCTACCACCCCACTACCACTATCAGATTAGAGTTATAAAGGAGACTAGACATCTACCAGCCCACTACCACTATCAGATTAGAGTCATAAGGGATACTAGATATCTACAACCCCACTACCACCATCATATTAGAGCCACAAAGGAGACTAGACATCTACCACCCCACTACAACTATCAGATTAGAGCCATAAGGGAGACTAGACATCTAGCACCCCACTACCACTATCAGATTAGAACCATAAGGGAGACTAGACATCTAGCACCCCACTACCACTATCAGATTAGAGCCATAAGGGAGACTAGACATCTAGCACCCCACTACCACTATCAGATTAGAGCCATTAGGGAAACTAGACATCTACCAGCCCACTACCACTATCAGATTAGAGTTATAAAGGCGACTAGACATCTACCACCCCACTACCACTATCAGATTAGAGTCATAAGGGATACTAGATATCTACAACCCCACTACCATCATCATATTAGAGCCACAAAGGAGACTAGACATCTACCACATCTACCACTATCAGATTAGAGCCATAAAGGAGACTAGACATCAACCACCACAAAACCACTATCAGATTAGAGCCATAAAGGAGACTAGACATCTACCAGCCCACTACCACTATCAGATTAGAGCCACAAGGGAGACTAGACATCGACCACCTCACTACCACTATAAGATTAGAGCCATAAGGGAGACTAGAAATCTACCAACCCACTACCACTTCAGATTAGAGCCATAAGGGAGACTAGATATCTACAACCCCACTACCACCATCATATTAGAGCCACAGAGGAGACTAGACAGCTACCATATCTACCACTATCAGATTAGAGCCATAAGGGAGACTAGACATCGACCACCCCACTACCACTATCAGATTAGAGTTATAAAGGAGACTAGACATCTACCAACCCACAACCACTATCAGATTAGAACCATTAGGGAGACTAGACATCTACCAGCCCACTACCACTATCAGATTAGAGTTATAAAGGAGACTAGACATCTACCAACCCACAACCACTATCAGATTAGTGACACAAGCGAGACTAGACATCTACCACCCCACTACCACTATCAGATATAGAGTTATAAAGGAGACTAGACATCTACCAGCCCACTACCACTATCAGATTAGAGTCATAAGGGATACTAGATATCTACAACCCCACTACCATCATCATATTAGAGCCACAAAGGAGACTAGACATCTACCACATCTACCACTATCAGATTAGAGCCATAAAGGAGACTAGACATCAACCACCACAAAACCACTATCAGATTAGAGCCATAAAGAAGACTAGACATCTACCACCCCACTACAACTATCAGATTAGAGCCATAAGGGAGACTAGACATCTAGCACCCCACTACCACTATCAGATTAGAGCCATAAGGGAGACTAGACATCTAGCACCCCACTACCACTATCAGATTAGAGCCATAAGGGAGACTAGACAACTAGCACCCCACTACCACTATCAGATTAGAGCCATTAGGGAGACTAGACATCTACCAGCCCACTGCCACTATCAGATTAGAGCCATAAGGGAGACTAGACATCTAGCACCCCACTACCACTATCAGATTAGAGCCAAAAGGGAGACTAGACATCTACCAACCCACTACCACTATCAGATTAGAGCCATAAAGGAGACTAGACATCTACCAAACCACTACCACTATCAGATTAGAGCCACAAAGGAGACTAGACATCTACCACATCTACCACTATCAGATTAGAGCCATAAAGGAGACTAGACATCAACCACAACAAAACCACTATCAGATTAGAGACACAAGGGAGACTAGATATCAACGACCCGACTACCACTATAAGATTAGAGCCATAAGGGAGACTAGAAATCTACCAACCCACTACCACAATCAGGTTAGAGCCATAAGGGAGACTAGATATCTACGACCCCACTACCACCATCATATTAGAGCCACAAAGGAGACTAGACATCTACCATATCTACCACTATCAGATTAGAGCCATAAAGGAGACTAGACATCTACCAACCCACAACCACTATCAGATTAGAGCCATTAGGGAGACTAGACATCTACCAGCCCACTACCACTATCAGATTAGAGTTATAAAGGAGACTAGACATCTACCAACCCACAACCACTATCTGATTAGTGAAACAAGCGAGATTAGACATCTACCAGCAGACATCTACCAGCCCACTACCACTATCAGATTAGAGTCATAAGGGATACTAGATATCTACAACCCCACTACCACCATCATATTAGAGCCACAAAGGAGACTAGACATCTACCACCCCACTACAACCATCAGATTAGAGCCATAAGGGAGACTAGACATCTAACACCCCACTACCACTATCAGATTAGAGCCATAAGGGAGACTAGACATCTAGCACCCCACTACCACTATCAGATTAGAGCCATAAGGGAGACTAGACATCTAGCACCCCACTACCACTATCAGATTAGAGCCATTAGGGAGACTAGACATCTACCAGCCCACTACCACTATCAGATTAGAGTTATAAAGGCGACTAGAGATCTACCACCCCACTACCACTATCAGATTAGAGTCATAAGGGATACTACATATCTACAACCCCACTACCACCATCATATTAGAGCCACAAAGGAGACTAGACATCTACCACATCTACCACTATCAGATTAGAGCCATAAAGGAGACTAGACATCAACCACCACAAAACCACTATCAGATTAGAGCCATGAAGAAGACTAGACATCTACCACCCTACTACAACTATCAGATTAGAGCCATAAGGGAGACTAGACATCTAGCACCCCACTACCACTATCAGATTAGAGCCATAAGGGAGACTAGACATCTAGCACCCCACTACCACTATCAGATTAGAGCCATAAGGGAGACTAAACATCTAGCACCCCACTACCACTATCAGATTAGAGCCATTAGGGAGACTAGACATCTACCAGCCCACTACCACTATCAGATTAGAGCCATAAAGGAGACTAGACATCTACCAACCCACTACCACAATCAGATTAGAGCCACAAAGGAGACTAGACATCTACCACATCTACCACTATCAGATTAGAGCCATAAAGGAGACTAGACATCAACCACAACAAAACCACAATCAGATTAGAGACAGAAGGGAGACTAGATATCAACGACCCGACTACCACTATAAGATTAGAGCCATAAGGGAGACTAGATATCTACGACCCCACTACCACCATCATATTAGAGCCACAAAGGAGACTAGACATCTACCATATCTACCACTATCAGATTAGAGCCATAAAGGAGACTAGACATCAACCACCACAAAACCACTATCAGATTAGAGACACAAGGGAGACTAGACATCTACCACCCCACTACCACTATCAGATTAGAGTTATAAAGGAGACTAGACATCTACCAGCCCACTACCACTATCAGATTAGAGTTATAAAGGAGACTAGACATCTACCAACCCACAACCACTATCAGATTAGAGCCACAAGGGAGCCTAGACATCTACCAGCCCACTACAACTATCAGATTAGAGCCACAAGGGAGACTAGACATCGACCACCTCACTACCACTATAAGATTAGAGCCATAAGGGAGACTAGAAATCTACCAACCCACTACCACTATCAGATTAGAGCCATAAGGGAGACTAGATATCTACAACCCCACTACCACCATCATATTAGAGCCACAAAGGAGACTAGACATCTACCACATCTACCACTATCAGATTACAGCCATAAAGGAGACTAGACATCAACCACCACAAAACCACTATCAGATTAGAGACACAAGGGAGACTAGATATCAACGACCCGACTACCACTATCAGATTAGAGACACAAGGGAGACTAGACATCTACCACACCACTACCACTATCAGATTAGAGTTATAAAGGAGACTAGACATCTACCAACCCACTACCACTATAAGATTAGAGCAACAAGGGAGACTAGACATCTACCAGCCCACTACAACTATCAGATTAGAGCCACAAGGGAGACTAGACATCTACCAGCCCACTACCACTATCAGATTAGAGTTATAAAGGAGACTAGACATCTACCAACCCACAACCACTATCAGATTAGAGCCACAAGGGAGCCTAGACATCTACCAGCCCACTACAACTATCAGATTAGAGCCACAAGGGAGACTAGACATCGACCACCTCACTACCACTATAAGAATAGAGCCATAAGGGAGACTAGAAATCTACCAACCCACTACCACTATCAGATTAGAGCCATAAGGGAGACTAGATATCTATGACCCCACTACCACCATCATATTAGCGCCACAAAGGAGACTAGACATCTACCATATCTACCACTATCAGATTAGAGCCATAAAGGAGACTAGACATCAACCACCACAAAACCACTATCAGACTAGAGACACAAGGGAGACTAGACATCTACCACCCCACTACCACTATCAGATTAGAGTTATAAAGGAGACTAGACATCGACCACCCCACTACCACAAAGGAGACTAGACATCTACCACATCTACCACTATCAGATTACAGCCTTAAAGGAGACTAGACATCAACCACCACAAAACCACTATCAGATTAGAGCCATAAAGAAGACTAGACATCTACCACCCCACTACCACTATCAGATTAGAGCCATTAGGGAGACTAGACATCTACCAGCCCACTACCACTATCAGATTAGAGCCATAAGGGAGACTAGACATCTAGCACCCCACTACCACTATCAGATTAGAGCCATTAAGGAGACTAGACATTCTACCAGCCCTCTACCACTATCAGATTAGAGCCATAAAGAAGACCAGACATCAACCACAACAAAACCACTATCAGATTAGAGACACAAGGGAGACTAGATATCAAGGACCCCACTACCACTATACGATTAGAGCCATAAGGGAGACTAGAAATCTACCAACCCACTACCACTATCAGATTAGAGTTATAAAGGAGCCTAGAAATCTACCAACCCACTACCACTATCAGATTAGAGCCATAAGGGAGACTAGATATCTACGACCCCACTACCACCATCATATTAGAGCCACAAAGGAGACTAGACATCTACCATATCTACCACTATCAGATTAGAGCCATAAAGGAGACTAGACATCAACCACCACAAAACCACTATCAGATTAGAGACACAAAGGAGACTAGACATCTACCACCCCACTACCACTATCAGATTAGAGTTATAAAGGAGACTAGACATCGACCACCCCACTACCACTATCAAATTAGAGCCATAAAGGAGACTAGACATCGACCACCCCACTACCACTATCAGATTAGAGTTATAAAGGAGACTAGACATCGACCACCCCACTACCACTATCAGATTAGAGTTATAAAGGAGACTAGACATCTACCAGCCCACTACCACTATAAGATTAGAGCCGCAAGGGAGACTAGACATCTACCAGCCCACTACCACTATCAGATTAGAGTCATAAGGGATACTAGATATCTACAACCCCACTACCACCATCATATTAGAGTTATAAAGGAGACTAGACATCTACCAACCCACAACCACTATCAGATTAGAGCCACAAGGGAGCCTAGACATCTACCAGCCCACTACAACTATCAGATTAGAGCCACAAGGGAGACTAGACATCGACCACCTCACTACCACTATAAGAATAGAGCCATAAGGGAGACTAGAAATCTACCAACCCACTACCACTATCAGATTAGAGCCATAAGGGAGACTAGATATCTACGACCCCACTACCACCATCATATTAGCGCCACAAAGGAGACTAGACATCTACCATATCTACCACTATCAGATTAGAGCCATAAAGGAGACTAGACATCAACCACCACAAAACCACTATCAGACTAGAGACACAAGGGAGACTAGACATCTACCACCCCACTACCACTATCAGATTAGAGTTATAAAGGAGACTAGACATCGACCACCCCACTACCACAAAGGAGACTAGACATCTACCACATCTACCACTATCAGATTACAGCCTTAAAGGAGACTAGACATCAACCACCACAAAACCACTATCAGATTAGAGCCATAAAGAAGACTAGACATCTACCACCCCACTACCACTATCAGATTAGAGCCATTAGGGAGACTAGACATCTACCAGCCCACTACCACTATCAGATTAGAGCCATAAGGGAGACTAGACATCTAGCACCCCACTACCACTATCAGATTAGAGCCATAAGGGAGACTAGACATCTACCAGCCCTCTACCACTATCAGATTAGAGCCATAAAGAAGACCAGACATCAACCACAACAAAACCACTATCAGATTAGAGACACAAGGGAGACTAGATATCAAGGACCCCACTACCACTATACGATTAGAGCCATAAGGGAGACTAGAAATCTACCAACCCACTACCACTATCAGATTAGAGTTATAAAGGAGCCTAGAAATCTACCAACCCACTACCACTATCAGATTAGAGCCATAAGGGAGACTAGATATCTACGACCCCACTACCACCATCATATTAGAGCCACAAAGGAGACTAGACATCTACCATATCTACCACTATCAGATTAGAGCCATAAAGGAGACTAGACGTCAACCACCACAAAACCACTATCAGATTAGAGACACAAAGGAGACTAGACATCTACCACCCCACTACCACTATCAGATTAGAGTTATAAAGGAGACTAGACATCGACCACCCCACTACCACTATCAGATTAGAGCCATAAAGGAGACTAGACATCGACCACCCCACTACCACTATCAGATTAGAGTTATAAAGGAGACTAGACATCGACCACCCCACTACCACTATCAGATTAGAGTTGTAAAGGAGACTAGACATCTACCAACCCACAACCACTATCAGATTAGAGCCACAAGGGAGCCAAGACATCTACCAGCCCACTACAACTATCAGATTAGAGCCACAAGGGAGACTAGACATCGACCACCTCACTACCACTATAAGATTAGAGCCATAAGGGAGAATAAAAATCTACCAACCCACTACCACTATCAGATTAGAGCCATACGGGAGACTAGATATCTACGACCCCACTACCACCATCATATTAGAGCCACAAAGGAGACTAGACATCTACCATATCTACCACTATCAGATTAGAGCCATAAAGGAGACTAGACATCAACCACCACAAAACCACTATCAGACTAGAGACACAAGGGAGACTAGACATCTACCACCCCACTACCACTATCAGATTAGAGTTATAAAGGAGACTAGACATCGACCACCCCACTACCACTATCAGATTAGAGCCATTAGGGAGACTAGACATCTACCAGCCCACTACCACTATCAGATTAGAGCCACAAAGAGACTAGATATCTAACACATCTACCACAATCAGATTACAGCCATAAAGGAGACTAGACATCGACCACCACAAAACTACTATCAGATTAGAGCCATAAAGAAGACTAGACATCTACCACCCCACTACCACTATCAGATTAGAGCCATTAGGGAGAGTAGACATCTACCAGCCCACTACCACTATCAGATTAGAGCCATAAGGGAGACTAGACATCTAGCACCCCACTACCACTATCAGATTAGAGCCAAAAGGGAGACTAGACATCTACCAAACCACTACCACTATCAGATTAGAGCCACAAAGGAGACTAGACATCTACCACATCTACCACTATCAGATTAGAGCCATAAAGGAGACTAGACATCAACCACAACAAAACCACTATCAGATTAGAGACACAAGGGAGACTAGATATCAACGACCCGACTACCACTATAAGATTAGAGCCATAAGGGAGACTAGAAATCTACCAACCCACTACCACAATCAGGTTAGAGCCATAAGGGAGACTAGATATCTACGACCCCACTACCACCATCATATTAGAGCCACAAAGGAGACTAGACATCTACCATATCTACCACTATCAGATTAGAGCCATAAAGGAGACTAGACATCTACCAACCCACAACCACTATCAGATTAGAGCCATTAGGGAGACTAGACATCTACCAGCCCACTACCACTATCAGATTAGAGTTATAAAGGAGACTAGACATCTACCAACCCACAACCACTATCTGATTAGTGACACAAGCGAGATTAGACATCTACCACCCCACAACCACTATCAGATTAGAGTTATAAAGGAGACTAGACATCTACCAGCCCACTACCACTATCAGATTAGAGTCATAAGGGATACTAGATATCTACAACCCCACTACCACCATCATATTAGAGCCACAAAGGAGACTAGACATCTACCACCCCACTACAACTATCAGATTAGAGCCATAAGGGAGACTAGACATCTAGCACCCCACTACCACTATCAGATTAGAGCCATAAGGGAGACTAGACATCTAGCACCCCACTACCACTATCAGATTAGAGCCATAAGGGAGACTAGACATCTAGCACCCCACTACCACTATCAGATTAGAGCCATTAGGGAGACTAGACATCTACCAGCCCACTACCACTATCAGATTAGAGTTATAAAGGCGACTAGAGATCTACCACCCCACTACCACTATCAGATTAGAGTCATAAGGGATACTAGATATCTACAACCCCACTACCACCATCATATTAGAGCCACAAAGGAGACTAGACATCTACCACATCTACCACTATCAGATTAGAGGCATAAAGGAGACTAGACATCAACCACCACAAAACCACTATCAGATTAGAGCCACAAAGGAGACTAGACATCTAGCACCCCACTACCACTATCAGATTAGAGTTATAAAGGAGACTAGACATCTACCAACACACTACCACTATCAGATTAGAGTTATAAAGGAGACTAGACATCTACCAGCCCACTACCACTATAAGATTAGAGCCACAAGGGAGACTAGACATCTACCAGCCCACTACAACTATCAGATTAGAGCCACAAGGGAGACTAGACATCTACCAGCCCACTACCACTATCAGATTAGAGTCATAAGGGATACTAGATATCTACAACCCCACTACCACTATCAGATTAGAGCCATAAAGGAGACTAGACATCAACCACCACAAAACCACTATCAGATTAGAGCCATAAAGGAGACTTGACATCTACCACCCCACTACCACTATCAGATTAGAGCCATTAGGGAGACTAGACATCTACCAGCCCACTACCACTATCAGATTAGAGCCATAAGGGAGACTAGACATCTAGCACCCCACTACCACTATAAGATTAGAGTTATAAAGGAGACTAGACATCTACCAACCCACTACCACTATAAGATTAGAGCCACAAGGCAGACTAGACATCTACCAGCCCTCTACAACTATCAGATTAGAGCCACAAGGGAGACTAGACATCTAGCACCCCACTACCACTATCAGATTAGAGCCATAAGGGAGACTAGACATCTAGCACCCCACTACCACTATCAGATTAGAGCCATTAGGGAGACTAGACATCTACCAGCCCACTACCACTATCAGATTAGAGTTATAAAGGCGACTAGAGATCTACCACCCCACTACCACTATCAGATTAGAGTCATAAGGGATACTAGATATCTACAACCCCACTACCACCATCATATTAGAGCCACAAAGGAGACTAGACATCTACCACATCTACCACTATCAGATTAGAGCCATAAAGGAGACTAGACATCAACCACCACAAAACCACTATCAGATTAGAGCCACAAAGGAGACTAGACATCTAGCACCCCACTACCACTATCAGATTAGAGTTATAAAGGAGACTAGACATCTACCAACACACTACCACTATAATATTAGAGCCACAAGGGAGACTAGACATCTACCAGCTCACTACAACTATCAGATTAGAGCCACAAGGGAGACTAGACATCTACCAGCCCACTACCACTATCAGATTAGAGTTATAAAGGCGACTAGAGATCTACCACCCCACTACCACTATCAGATTAGAGTCATAAGGGATACTAGATATCTACAACCCCACTACCACCATCATATTAGAGCCACAAAGGAGACTAGACATCTACCACATCTACCACTATCAGATTAGAGCCATAAAGGAGACTAGACATCAACCACCACAAAACCACTATCAGATTAGAGCCACAAAGGAGACTAGACATCTACCAGCCCACTACCACTATCAGATTAGAGCCATAAGGGAGACTAGACATCTAGCACCCCACTACCACTATCAGATTAGAGTTATAAAGGAGACTAGACATCTACCAACACACTACCACTATAATATTAGAGCCACAAGGGAGACTAGACATCTACCAGCTCACTACAACTATCAGATTAGAGCCACAAGGGAGACTAGACATCGACCACCTCACTACCACTATAAGATTAGAGCCATAAGGGAGACTAGAAATCTACCAACCCACTACCACTTCAGATTAGAGCCATAAGGGAGACTAGATATCTACGACCCCACTACCACCATCATATTAGAGCCACAAAGGAGACTAGACATCTACCATATCTACCACTATCAGATTAGAGCCATAAAGGAGACTAGACATCAACCACCACAATACCACTATCAGATTAGAGCCATAAAGAAGACTAGACATCTACCACCCCACTACCACTATCAGATTAGAGCCATTAGGGAGACTAGACATCTACCAGCCCACTACCACTATCAGATTAGAGCCATAAGGGAGACTAGACATCGACCACCCCACTACCACTATCAGATTAGAGTTATAAAGGAGACTAGACATCTACCAAACCACAACCACTATCAGATTAGAGCCATTAGGGAGACTAGACATCTACCAGCCCACTACCACTATCAGATTAGAGTTATAAAGGAGACTAGACATCTACCAACCCACAACCACTATCCGATTAGTGACACAAGCGAGACTAGACATCTACCACCCCACTACCACTATCAGATTAGAGTTATAAAGGAGACTAGACATCTACCAGCCCACTACCACTATCAGATTAGAGTCATAAGGGATACTAGATATCTACAACCCCACTACCACCATCATATTAGAGCCACAAAGGAGACTAGACATCTACCATATCTACCACTATCAGATTAGAGCCATAAAGGAGACTAGACATCAACCACCACATAACCACTATCAGATTAGAGCCATGAAGAAGACTAGACATCTACCACCCCACTACAACTATCAGATTAGAGCCATAAGGGAGACTAGACATCTAGCACCCCACTACCACTATCAGATTAGAGCCATAAGGGAGACTAGACATCTAGCACCCCACTACCACTATCAGATTAGAGCCATAAGGGAGACTAAACATCTACCACCCCACTACCACTATCAGATTAGAGCCATTAGGGAGACTAGACATCTACCAGCCCACTACCACTATCAGATTAGAGCCATAAGGGAGACTAGACATCTAGCACCCCACTACCGCTATCAGATTAGAGCCATAAGGGAGACTAGACATCTACCAGCCCACTACCACTATCAGATTAGAGCCATAAAGGAGACTAGACATCTACCAACCCACTACCACAATCAGATTAGAGCCACAAAGGAGACTAGACATCTACCACATCTACCACTTTCAGATTAGAGCCATAAAGGAGAATAGACATCAACCACAACAAAACCACTATCAGATTAGAGACACAAGGGAGACTAGATATCAACGACCCGACTACCACTATAAGATTAGAGCCATAAGGGAGACTAGATATCTACGACCCCACTACCACCATCATATTAGAGCCACAAAGGAGACTAGACATCTACCATATCTACCACTATCAGATTAGAGCCATAAAGGAGACTAAACATCAACCACCACAAAACCACTATCAGATTAGAGACACAAGGGAGACTAGACATCTACCACCCCACTACCACTATCAGATTAGAGTTATAAAGGAGACTAGACATCTACCAACCCACTACCACTATAAGATTAGAGCCACAAGGGAGACTAGACATCTACCAGCCCACTACAACTATCAGATTAGAGCCACAAGGGAGACTAGACATCTACCAGCCCACTACCACTATCAGATTAGAGTTATAAAGGAGACTAGACATCTACCAACCCACAACCACTATCAGATTAGAGCCACAAGGGAGCCTAGACATCTACCAGCCCACTACAACTATCAGATTAGAGCCACAAGGGAGACTAGACATCGACCACCTCACTACCACTATAAGATTAGAGCCATAAGGGAGACTAGAAATCTACCAACCCACTACCACTATCAGATTAGAGCCATAAGGGAGACTAGATATCTAAGACCCTACCACCTTCATATTAGCGCCACAAAGGAGACTAGACATCTACCATATCTACCACTATCAGATTAGAGCCATAAAGGAGACTAGACATCAACCACCACAAAACCACTATCAGACTAGAGACACAAGGGAGACTAGACATCTACCACCCCACTACCACTATCAGATTAGAGTTATAAAGGAGACTAGACATCGACCACCCCACTACCACTATCAGATTAGAGTTATAAAGGAGACTAGACATCTACCAGCCCACTACCACTATAAGATTAGAGCCACAAGGGAGACTAGACATCTACCAGCCCACTACAACTATCAGATTAGAGCCACAAGGGAGACTAGACATCTACCAGCCCACTACCACTATCAGATTAGAGTCATAAGGGATACTAGATATCTACAACCCCACTACCACTATCAGATTACAGCCATAAAGGAGACTAGACATCAACCACCACAAAACCACTATCAGATTAGAGACACAAGGGAGACTAGATATCAACGACCCGACTACCACTATAAGATTAGAGCCATAAGGGAGACTAGAAATCTACCAACCCACTACCACAATCAGATTAGAGATAAGGGAGACCCCACTACCACCATCATATTAGAGCCACAAAGGAGACTAGACATCTACCATATCTACCACTATCAGATTAGAGCCATAAAGGAGACTAGACATCAACCACCACAAAACCACTATCAGACTAGAGACACAAGGGAGACTAGACATCTACCACCCCACTACCACTATCAGATTAGAGTTATAAAGGAGACTAGACATCGACCACCCCACTACCACTATCAGATTAGAGTTATAAAGGAGACTAGACATCTACCAGCCCACTACCACTATAAGATTAGAGCCACAAGGGAGACTAGACATCTACCAGCCCGCTACAACTATCAGATTAGAGTCATAAGGGATACTAGATATCTACAACCCCACTACCACTATCAGATTACAGCCATAAAGGAGACTAGACATCAACCACCACAAAACCACTATCAGATTAGAGACACAAGGGAGACTAGATATCAACGACCCGACTACCACTATAAGATTAGAGCCATAAGGGAGACTAGAAATCTACCAACCCACTACCACAATCAGATTAGAGCCATAAGGGAGACTAGATACCTACGACCCCACTACCACCATCATATTAGAGCCACAAAGGAGACTAGACATCTACCATATCTACCACTATCAGATTAGAGCCATAAAGGAGACTAGACATCAACCACCACAAAACCACTATCAGATTAGAGACACAAGGGAGACTAGACATCTACCACACCACTACCACTAACATATTAGAGTTATAAAGGAGAATAGACATCTACCAACCCACTACCACTATAAGATTAGAGCCACAAGGTAGACTAATCATCTACCAGCCCACTACCACTATCAGATTAGAGTTATAAAGGAGACTAGACATCTACCAACCCACTACCACTATAAGATTAGAGCCACAAGGGAGCCTAGACATCTACCAGCCCACTACAACTATCAGATTAGAGCCACAAGGGAGACTAGACATCGACCACCTCACTACCACTATAAGAATAGAGCCATAAGGGAGACTAGAAATCTACCAACCCACTACCACTATCAGATTAGAGCCATAAGGGAGACTAAATACCTACGACCCCACTACCACCATCATATTTGCGCCACAAAGGAGACTAGACATCTACCATATCTACCACTATCAGATTAGAGCCATAAAGGAGACTAGACATCAACCACCACAAAACCACTATCAGACTAGAGACACAAGGGAGACTAGACATCTACCACCCCACTACCACTATCAGATTAGAGTTATAAAGGAGACTAGACATCGACCACCCCACTACCACTATCAGATTAGAGTTATAAAGGAGACTAGACATCTACCAGCCCACTACCACTATAAGATTAGAGCCACAAGGGAGACTAGACATCTACCAGCCCACTACAACTATCAGATTAGAGCCACAAGGGAGACTCGACATCTACCATCCCACTACCACTATCAGATTAGAGTCATAAGGGATACTAGATATCTACAACCCCACTACCACCATCATATTAGAGCCACAAAGGAGACTAGACATCTACCACATCTACCACTATCAGATTACAGCCTTAAAGGAGACTAGACATCTACCACCCCACTACCACTATCAGATTAGAGCCATTAGGGAGACTAGACATCTACCAGCCCACTACCACTATCAGATTAGAGCCATAAGGGAGACTAGACATCTAGCACCCCACTACCACTATCAGATTAGAGCCATAAGGGAGACTAGACATCTACCAGCCCTCTACCACTATCAGATTAGAGCCATAAAGAAGACTAGACATCAACCACAACAAAACCACTATCAGATTAGAGACACAAGGGAGACTAGATATCAAGGACCCCACTACCACTATCAGATTAGAGCCATAAGGGAGACTAGAAATCTACCAACCCACTACCACTATAAGATTAGAGCCATAAGGGAGACTAGAAATCTACCAACCCACTACCACTATCAGATTAGAGTTATAAAGGAGCCTAGAAATCTACCAACCCACTACCACTATCAGATTAGAGCCATAAGGGAGACTAGATATCTACGACCCCACTACCACCATCATATTAGAGCCACAAAGGAGACTAGACATCTACCATATCTACCACTATCAGATTAGAGCCATAAAGGAGACTAGACGTCAACCACCACAAAACTACCAGCCCTAGACATCTACCACCCACTACCACTCAGATTAGAGTTATAAAGGAGACTAGACATCTACCAGCCCACTACCACTATCAGATTAGAGCCATTAGGGAGACTAGACATCTACCAGCCCACTACCACTATACGATTAGAGCCACAAGGGAGACTAGACATCTACCAGCCCACTACAACTATCAGATTAGAGCCACAAGGGAGACTAGACATCTACCAGCCCACTACCACTATCAGATTAGAGTTATAAAGGAGACTAGACATCTACCAACCCACAACCACTATCAGATTAGAGCCATAAAGGAGACTAGACATCTACCAGCCCACTACCACTATAAGATTAGAGCCACAAGGGAGACTAGACATCTACCAGCCCAGTACAACTATCAGATTAGAGCCACAAGGGAGACTAGAAATCTACCAACCCACTACCACTATCAGATTAGAGCCATAAGGGAGACTAGATATCTACGACCCCACTACCACCATCATATTGGAGCCACAAAGGAGACTAGACATCTACGATATCTACCACTATCAGAATAGAGCCATAAAGGAGACTAGACATCTACCACCACAAAACCACTATCAGATTAGAGCCATAAAGAAGATTAGACATCTACCACCCCACTACCACTATCAGATTAGAGCCATAAGGGAGACTAGACATCTAGCACCCCACTACCACTATCAGATTAGAGCCATAAGGGAGACTAGACATCGACCACCCCACTACCACTATCAGATTAGAGTTATAAAGGAGACTAGACATCTACCAACCCACAACCACTATCAGATTAGAGCCATTAGGGAGACTAGACATCTACCAGCCCACTACCACTATAAGATTAGAGCCACAAGGGAGACTAGACATCTACCAGCCCACTACAACTATCAGATTAGAGCCACAAGGGAGACTAGACATCTACCAGCCCACTACCACTATCAGATTAGAGTTATAAAGGAGACTAGACATCTACCAACCCACAACCACTATCAGATTAGTGACACAAGCGAGACTAGACATCTACCACCCCACTACCACTATCAGATTAGAGTTATAAAGGAGACTAGACATCTACCAGCCCACTACCACTGTCAGATTAGAGTCATAAGGGATACTAGATATCTACAACCCCACTAACACCATCATATTAGAGCCACAAAGGAGACTAGACATCTACCACATCTACCACTATCAGATTAGAGCCATAAAGGAGACTAGACATCAACCACCACAAAACCACTATCAGATTAGAGCCATTAGGGAGACTAGACATATACCAGCCCACTACCACTATCAGATTAGAGCCATAAGGGAGACTAAACATCTAGCACCCCACTACCACTATCAGATTAGAGTTATAAAGGAGACTAGACATCTACCAACCCACAACCACTATAAAATAAGAGCCACAAAGGAGACTAGACATCTACCATCCCACTACAACTATCAGATTAGAGCCACAAGGGAGACTAGACATCTACCAACCCACAACCACTATCAGATTAGAGCCATAAGGGAGACTAGAAATCTACCAACCCACTATCACTATCAGATTAGAGCCATAAGGGAGACTAGATATCTACGACCCCACTACCACCATCATATTAGAGCCACAAAGGAGACTAGACATCTACCATATCTACCACTATCAGATTAGAGCCATAAAGGAGACTAGACATCAACCACCACAAAACCACTATCAGATTAGAGCCATAAAGAAGACTAGACATCTACCAGCCCACTACCACTATCAGATTAGAGCCATAAGGGAGACTAGACATCAACCACCACAAAACCACTATCAGATTAGAGCCATAAAGAAGACTAGACATCTACCACCCCACTACCACTATCAGATTAGAGCCATTAGGGAGACTAGACATCTACCAGCCCACTACCACTATCAGATTAGAGGCATAAAGGAGACTAGACATCTACCAACCCACTACCACTCTCAGATTAGAGCCACAAAGGAGACTAGACATCTACCACATCTACCACTATCAGATTAGAGCCATAAAGGAGACTAGACATCTACCACCCCACTACCACTATCAGATTAGAGCCATTAGGGAGACTAGACATCTACCAGCCCACTACCACTATCAGATTAGAGCCATTAGGGAGACTAGACATCTACCAGCCCACTACCACTATCAGATTAGAGCCATAAGGGAGACTAGACATCTAGCACCCCACTACCACTATCAGATTAGAGCCATAAGGGAGACTAGACATCTACCAGCCCTCTACCACTATCAGATTAGAGCCATAAAGAAGACTAGACATCAACCACAACAAAACCACTATCAGATTAGAGACACAAGGGAGACTAGATATCAAGGACCCCACTACCACTATAAGATTAGAGCCATAAGGGAGACTAGAAATCTACCAACCCACTACCACTATAAGATTAGAGCCATAAGGGAGACTAGAAATCTACCAACTACCACAATCAGATTAGAGTTACTAGAAATCTACCATACCACTATCAGAGAGCCATAAGGGAGACTAGATATCTACGACCCCACTACCACCATCATATTAGAGCCACAAAGGAGACTAGACATCTACCATATCTACCACTATCAGATTAGAGCCATAAAGGAGACTAGACGTCAACCACCACAAAACTACTATCAGATTAGAGACACAAAGGAGACTAGACATCTACCACCCCACTACCACTATCAGATTAGAGTTATAAAGGAGACTAGACATCTACCAACCCACAACCACTATCAGATTAGAGCCATTAGGGAGACTAGACATCTACCAGCCCACTACCACTATACGATTAGAGCCACAAGGGAGACTAGACATCTACCAGCCCACTACAACTATCAGATTAGAGCCACAAGGGAGACTAGACATCTACCAGCCCACTACCACTATCAGATTAGAGTTATAAAGGAGACTAGACATCTACCAACCCACAACCACTATCAGATTAGAGCCATTAGGGAGACTAGACATCTACCAGCCCACTACCACTATAAGATTAGAGCCACAAGGGAGACTAGACATCTACCAGCCCAGTACAACTATCAGATTAGAGCCACAAGGGAGACTAGAAATCTACCAACCCACTACCACTATCAGATTAGAGCCATAAGGGAGACTAGATATCTACGACCCCACTACCACCATCATATTGGAGCCACAAAGGAGACTAGACATCTACGATATCTACCACTATCAGAATAGAGCCATAAAGGAGACTAGACATCTACCACCACAAAACCACCTTTAGATTAGAGCCATAAAGAAGATTAGACATCTACCACCCCACTACCACTATCAGATTAGAGCCATAAGGGAGACTAGACATCTAGCACCCCACTACCACTATCAGATTAGAGCCATAAGGGAGACTAGACATCGACCACCCCACTACCACTATCAGATTAGAGTTATAAAGGAGAATAGACATCTACCAACCCACAACCACTATCAGATTAGAGCCATTAGGGAGACTAGACATCTACCAGCCCACTACCACTATAAGATTAGAGCCACAAGGGAGACTAGACATCTACCAGCCCACTACAACTATCAGATTAGAGCCACAAGGGAGACTAGACATCTACCACCCCACTACCACTATCAGATTAGAGTTATAAAGGAGACTAGACATCTACCAACCCACAACCACTATCAGATTAGTGACACAAGCGAGACTAGACATCTACCACCCCACTACCACTATCAGATTAGAGTTATAAAGGAGACTAGACATCTACCAGCCCACTACCACTGTCAGATTAGAGTCATAAGGGATACTAGATATCTACAACCCCACTAACACCATCATATTAGAGCCACAAAGGAGACTAGACATCTACCACATCTACCACTATCAGATTAGAGCCATAAAGGAGACTAGACATCAACCACCACAAAACCACTATCAGATTAGAGCCATTAGGGAGACTAGACATCTACCAGCCCACTACCACTATCAGATTAGAGCCATAAGGGAGACTAAACATCTAGCACCCCACTACCACTATCAGATTATAGTTATAAAGGAGACTAGACATCTACCAACCCACAACCACTATAAAATAAGAGCCACAAGGGAGACTAGACATCTACCATCCCACTACAACTATCAGATTAGAGCCACAAGGGAGACTAGACATCTACCAACCCACAACCACTATCAGATTAGAGCCATAAGGGAGACTAGAAATCTACCAACCCACTATCACTATCAGATTAGAGCCATAAGGGAGACTAGATATCTACGACCCCACTACCACCATCATATTAGAGCCACAAAGGAGACTAGACATCTACCATATCTACCACTATCAGATTAGAGCCATAAAGGAGACTAGACATCAACCACCACAAAACCACTATCAGATTAGAGCCATAAAGAAGACTAGACATCTACCAGCCCACTACCACTATCAGATTAGAGCCATAAGGGAGACTAGACATCAACCACCACAAAACCACTATCAGATTAGAGCCATAAAGAAGACTAGACATCTACCACCCCACTACCACTATCAGATTAGAGCCATTAGGGAGACTAGACATCTACCAGCCCACTACCACTATCAGATTAGAGGCATAAAGGAGACTAGACATCTACCAACCCACTACCACTCTCAGATTAGAGCCACAAAGGAGACTAGACATCTACCACATCTACCACTATCAGATTAGAGTCATACGGGATACTAGATATCTACAACCCCACTACCACCATCATATTAGAGCCACAAAGGAGACTAGACATCAACCACCACAAAACCACTATCAGATTAGAGCCATAAAGGAGACTAGACATCTACCACCCCACTACCACTATCAGATTAGAGCCATTAGGGAGACTAGACATCTACCACCCCACTACCACTATCAGATTAGAGCCATTAGGGAGACTAGACATCTACCAGCCCACTACCACTATCAGATTAGAGCCATAAGGGAGACTAGACATCTAGCACCCCACTACCACTATAAGATTAGAGTTATAAAGGAGACTAGACATCTACCAGCCTACTACAACTATCAGATTAGAGCCACAAGGGAGACTAGACATCTACCACCCCACAACCACTATCAGATTAGAGCCACAAGGGAGACTAGACAACTACCAGCTCACTACAACTATCAGATTAGAGGCATAAAGGAGACTAGACATCTACCAGCCCACTACCAATTTCAGATTAGAGTCATACGGGATACTAGATATCTACAACCCCACTACCACCATTATATTAGAGCCACAAAGGAGACTAGACATCTACCACATCTACCACTATCAGATTAGAGCCATAAAGGAGACTAGACATCAACCACTACAAAACTACTATCAGATTAGAGACACAAAGGAGACTAGACATCTACCACCCCACTACCACTATCAGATTAGAGTTATAAAGGAGACTAGACATCTACCAACCCACAACCACTATCAGATTAGAGCCATTAGGGAGACTAGACATCTACCAGCCCACTACCACTATACGATTAGAGCCACAAGGGAGACTAGACATCTACCAGCCCACTACAACTATCAGATTAGAGCCACAAGGGAGACTAGACATCTACCAGCCCACTACCACTATCAGATTAGAGTTATAAAGGAGACTAGACATCTACCAACCCACAACCACTATCAGATTAGAGCCATTAGGGAGACTAGACATCTACCAGCCCACTACCACTATAAGATTAGAGCCACAAGGGAGACTAGACATCTACCAGCCCACTACAACTATCAGATTAGAGCCACAAGGGAGACTAGAAATCTACCAACCCACTACCACTATCAGATTAGAGCCATAAGGGAGACTAGATATCTACGACCCCACTACCACCATCATATTGGAGCCACAAAGGAGACTAGACATCTACGATATCTACCACTATCAGAATAGAGCCATAAAGGAGACTAGACATCTACCACCACAAAACCACTATCAGATTAGAGCCATAAAGAAGATTAGACATCTACCACCCCACTACCACTATCAGATTAGAGCCATAAGGGAGACTAGACATCTAGCACCCCACTACCACTATCAGATTAGAGCCATAAGGGAGACTAGACATCGACCACCCCACTACCACTATCAGATTAGAGTTATAAAGGAGAATAGACATCTACCAACCCACAACCACTATCAGATTAGAGCCATTAGGGAGACTAGACATCTACCAGCCCACTACCACTATAAGATTAGAGCCACAAGGGAGACTAGACATCTACCAGCCCACTACAACTATCAGATTAGAGCCACAAGGGAGACTAGACATCTACCACCCCACTACCACTATCAGATTAGAGTTATAAAGGAGACTAGACATCTACCAACCCACAACCACTATCAGATTAGTGACACAAGCGAGACTAGACATCTACCACCCCACTACCACTATCAGATTAGAGTTATAAAGGAGACTAGACATCTACCAGTCCACTACCACTGTCAGATTAGAGTCATAAGGGATACTAGATATCTACAACCCCACTAACACCATCATATTAGAGCCACAAAGGAGACTAGACATCTACCACATCTACCACTATCAGATTAGAGCCATAAAGGAGACTAGACATCAACCACCACAAAACCACTATCAGATTAGAGCCATAAAGGAGACTAGACATCTACCACCCCACTACCACTATCAGATTAGAGCCATTAGGGAGACTAGACATCTACCAGCCCACTACCACTATCAGATTAGAGCCATAAGGGAGACTAAACATCTAGCACCCCACTACCACTATCAGATTAGAGTTATAAAGGAGACTAGACATCTACCAACCCACAACCACTATAAAATAAGAGCCACAAGGGAGACTAGACATCTACCATCCCACTACAACTATCAGATTAGAGCCACAAGGGAGACTAGACATCTACCAACCCACAACCACTATCAGATTAGAGCCATAAGGGAGACTAGAAATCTACCAACCCACTATCACTATCAGATTAGAGCCATAAGGGAGACTAGATATCTACGACCCCACTACCACCATCATATTAGAGCCACAAAGGAGACTAGACATCTACCATATCTACCACTATCAGATTAGAGCCATAAAGGAGACTAGACATCAACCACCACAAAACCACTATCAGATTAGAGCCATAAAGAAGACTAGACATCTACCAGCCCACTACCACTATCAGATTAGAGCCATAAGGGAGACTAGACATCTAGCACCCCACTACCACTATCAGATTAGAGCCATAAGGGAGACTAGACATCAACCACCACAAAACCACTATCAGATTAGAGCCATAAAGAAGACTAGACATCTACCACCCCACTACCACTATCAGATTAGAGCCATTAGGGAGACTAGACATCTACCAGCCCACTACCACTATCAGATTAGAGGCATAAAGGAGACTAGACATCTACCAACCCACTACCACTCTCAGATTAGAGCCACAAAGGAGACTAGACATCTACCACATCTACCACTATCAGATTAGAGTCATACGGGATACTAGATATCTACAACCCCACTACCACCATCATATTAGAGCCACAAAGGAGACTAGACATCAACCACCACAAAACCACTATCAGATTAGAGCCATAAAGGAGACTAGACATCTACCACCCCACTACCACTATCAGATTAGAGCCATTAGGGAGACTAGACATCTACCAGCCCACTACCACTATCAGATTAGAGCCATTAGGGAGACTAGACATCTACCAGCCCACTACCACTATCAGATTAGAGTTATAAGGGAGACTAGACATCTACCACCCCACTACCACTATAAGATTAGAGTTATAAAGGAGACTAGACATCTACCAGCCTACTACAACTATCAGATTAGAGCCACAAGGGAGACTAGACATCTACCAACCCACAACCACTATCAGATTAGAGCCACAAGGGAGACTAGACAACTACCAGCTCACTACAACTATCAGATTAGAGGCATAAAGGAGACTAGACATCTACCAGCCCACTACCAATTTCAGATTAGAGTCATACGGGATACTAGATATCTACAACCCCACTACCACCATTATATTAGAGCCACAAAGGAGACTAGACATCTACCACATCTACCACTATCAGATTAGAGCCATAAAGGAGACTAGACATCAACCACTACAAAACCACTATCAGATTAGAGCCATAAAGGAGACTAGACATCTACCACCCCACTACCACTATCAGATTAGAGCCATTAGGGAGACTAAACATCTACCAGCCCACTACCACTATCACATTAGAGCCATAAGGGAGACTAGACATCTAGCACCCCACTACCACTATAAGATTAGAGTTATAAAGGAGACTAGACATCTACCAACCCACTACCACTATAAGATTAGAGCCACAAGGGAGACTAGACATCTACCACATCTACCACTATCAGATTAGAGCCATAAAGGAGACTAGACATCAACCACCCCACTACCACTATCAGATTAGAGTTATAAAGGAGACTAGACATCTACCAACCCACTACCACTATAAGATTAGAGCCACAAGGGAGACTAGACATCTACCAGCCCACTACCACTATCAGATTAGATCCATAAGGGAGACTAGATATCTACGACCCCACTACCACCATCATATTAGAGCCACAAAGGAGACTAGACATCTACCACATCTACCACTATCAGATTAGAGCCATAAAGGAGACTAGACATCAACCACCACAAAACCACTATCAGATTAGAGCCATAAAGGAGACTTGACATCTACCACCCCACTACCACTATCAGATTAGAGCCATTAGGGAGACTAGACATCTACCAGCCCACTACCGCTATCAGATTAGAGCCATAAGGGAGACTAGATATCTAGCACCCCACTACCACTATAAGATTAGAGTTATAAAGGAGACTAGACATCTACCAACCCACTACAACTATAAGATTAGAGCCACAAGGGAGACTAGACATCTACCAGCCCACTACAACTATCAGATTAGAGCCACAAGGGAGACTAGACATCTACCAACCCACAACCACTATCAGATTAGAGCCATAAAGAAGACTAGACATCTACCACCCCACTACCACTATCAGATTAGAGCCATTAGGGAGACTAGACATCAACCACCACAAAACCACTATCAGATTAGAGCCATAAAGAAGACTAGACATCTACCACCCCACTACCACTATCAAATTAGAGCCATTAGGGAGACTAGACATCTAGCACCCCACTACAACTATCAGATTAGAGTTATAAAGGAGACTAGACATCTACCAGCCCACTACCACTATCAGATTAGAGCCACAAGGGAGACTAGACATCTACCAACCCACAACCACTATCAGATTAGAGCCACAAGGGAGACTAGACAACTACCAGCTCACTACCACTATCAGATTAGAGTTATAAAGGAGACTAGACATCTACCAGCCCACTACCACTATCAGATTAGAGTCATACGGGATACTAGACATCTACCAACCCACTACAACTATCAGATTAGAGCCATTAGGGAGACTAGACATCTACCAGCCCACTACCACTATCAGATTAGAGTTATAAAGGAGACTAGACATCTACCAACCCACTACAACTATCAGATTAGAGCCATTAGGGAGACTAGACATCTACCAGCCCACTACCACTATCAGATTAGAGTTATAAAGGTGACTAGACATCTACCACCTCACTACCACTATCAGATTAGAGTCATAAGGGATACTAGATATCTACAAAAGTGGTATTTCACCACTTCCGGGTTGGAGCGAGTAGTCGCATTCCGCTTCGCTCCACAGGTAGTATTACCATTTCATTTTCATTTTCATTACAGTACAACGGTTTGATTTGTTTGATCTTAGCTAGCTACATAGCCGTCTTTGTATCAAAGATAATTGTGTAGTTATTGAGGTTCGTTAGCCAGCTATTTTCGTCCTAACGTAAAGTAACGTAGTCAACACTGCTAGCTAGCCAGCTAGCCACCGAATAGCAGCACTGTAGAAACGATTACATTACAACGGAACGACTTGATTAGTGTAGTGTTAGCTAGCTACATAGTTGTCTTTGCTATCTTTGTATCTAAGATAATTGTGTAGTTTTGAGTAATTATCGGTTAGCTAGCCAGCTATTTTCGTCCGCCGCGCTGCCGTTCTCCTACCTAGTCAACACTGCTAGCTAACACTGCTAGCTAGCCAACTTCTACCGAATAGCAGCACTGTAGAAACTTACATTACAACGGAACGACTTGATTAGCGTAGTGTTAGCTAGCTACATAGTTGTCTTTGCTGTCCTTGTATCCAAGATAATTGTGTAGTTTAGAGAAATTTAGAGAAATTGTCGAGGTTACCTAGCCAGTTAGAGGTTACCTAGCCAGCTACACTTTCAAACAAAGTCAACAACGCAGCCACTGCTAGCCAGCCTACTTCACCAGCCTACTTCACCAGCTACTTCACCAGCCAGCAGGACTATATCATTTTAGTCAATAAGATTTTTATTTTTATTTTTTTTATATATATTTTTTATTTTTTATTTTTTGCAACGCAAGCTTAACTTTCTGAACGTTCGAGACGTGTAGTCCACTTGTCATTCTAATCTCCTTTGCATTAGCGTAGCCTCTTCTGTAGCCTGTCAACTATGTGTCTGTCTATCCCTCTTCTCTCCTCTCTGCACAGACCATACAAACGCTTCACACCGCGTGGCCGCCGCTACTCTAACCTGGTGGTCCCAGCGCGCACGACCCACGTGGAGTTCCAGGTCTCCGGCAGCCTCTGGAACTGCCGATCTGCGGCCAACAAGGCAGAGTTCATCTCAGCCTATGCGTCCCTCCAGTCCCTCGACTTCTTGGCACTGACGGAAACATGGATTACCACTGATAACACTGCTACTCCTACTGCTCTCTCCTCGTCTGCCCACGTGTTCTCGCACACCCCGAGAGCTTCTGGTCAGCGGGGTGGTGGCACTGGGATCCTCATCTCTCCCAAGTGGACATTCTCTCTTTCTCCCCTGACCCATCTGTCTATCGCCTCCTTTGAATTCCATGCTGTCACAGTTACCAGCCCTTTCAAGCTTAACATCCTTATCATTTATCGCCCTCCAGGTTCCCTTGGAGAGTTCATCAATGAGCTTGACGCCCTGATAAGTTCCTTTCCTGAGGATGGCTCACCTCTCACAGTTCTGGGTGACTTTAACCTCCCCACGTCTACCTTTGACTCATTCCTCTCTGCCTCCTTCTTTCCACTCCTCTCCTCTTTTGACCTCACCATCTCACCTTCCCCCCCTACTCACAAGGCAGGCAATACGCTTGACCTCATCTTTACTAGATGCTGTTCTTCCACTAATCTCATTGCAACTCCCCTCCAAGTCTCCGACCACTACCTTGTATCCTTTTCCCTCTCGCTCTCATCCAACACTTCCCACACTGCCCCTACTCGGATGGTATCGCGCCGTCCCAACCTTCGCTCTCTCTCCCCCGCTACTCTCTCCTCTTCCATCCTATCATCTCTTCCCTCTGCTCAAACCTTCTCCAACCTATCTCCTGATTCTGCCTCCTCAACCCTCCTCTCCTCCCTTTCTGCATCCTTTGACTCTCTATGTCCCCTATCCTCCAGGCCGGCTCGGTCCTCCCCTCCTGCTCCGTGGCTCGACGACTGCGAGCTCACAGAACAGGGCTCCGGGCAGCCGAGCGGAAATGGAGGAAAACTCGCCTCCCTGCGGACCTGGCATCCTTTCACTCCCTCCTCTCTACATTCTCCTCTTCTGTCTCTGCTGCTAAAGCCACTTTCTACCACTCTAAATTCCAAGCATCTGCCTCTAACCCTAGGAAGCTCTTTGCCACCTTCTCCTCCCTCCTGAATCCTCCTCCCCCTCCTCCTCCCTCCTCCCTCTCTGCGGATGACTTCGTCAACCATTTTGAAAAGAAGGTCGACGACATCCGATCCTAGTTTGCTAAGTCAAACGACACCGCTGGTTCTGCTCACACTGCCCTACCCTGTGCTTTGACCTCTTTCTCCCCTCTCTCTCCAGATGAAATCTCGCGTCTTGTGACGGCCGGCCGCCCAACAACCTGCCCGCTTGACCCTATCCCCTCCTCTCTTCTCCAGACCATTTCCGGAGACCTTCTCCCTTACCTCACCTCGCTCATCAACTCATCCTTGACCGCTGGCTACGTCCCTTCCGTCTGCAAGAGAGCGAGAGTTGCACCCCTTCTGAAAAAACCTACACTCGATCCCTCCGATGTCAACAACTACAGACCAGTATCCCTTCTTTCTTTTCTCTCCAAAACTCTTGAACGTGCCGTCCTTGGCCAGCTCTCCTGCTATCTCTCTCAGAATGACCTTCTTGATCCAAATCAGTCAGGTTTCAAGACTAGTCATTCAACTGAGACTGCTCTTCTCTGTGTCACGGAGGCGCTCCGCACTGCTAAAGCTAACTCTCTCTCCTCTGCTCTCATCCTTCTAGACCTATCGGCTGCCTTTGATACTGTGAACCATCAGATCCTCCTCTCCACCCTCTCCGAGCTGGGCATCTCCGGCGCGGCCCACGCTTGGATTGCGTCCTACCTGACAGGTCGCTCCTACCAGGTGGCGTGGCGAGAATCTGTCTCCGCACGACGTGCTCTCACCACTGGTGTCCCCCAGGGCTCTGTTCTAGGCCCTCTCCTATTCTCGCTATACACCAAGTCACTTGGCTCTGTCATATCCTCACATGGTCTCTCCTATCATTGCTATGCAGACGACACACAATTAATCTTCTCCTTTCCCCCCTCTGATAACCAGGTGGCGAATCGCATCTCTGCATGTCTGGCAGACATATCAGTGTGGATGACGGATCACCACCTCAAGCTGAACCTCGGCAAGACGGAGCTGCTCTTCCTCCCGGGGAAGGACTGCCCGTTCCATGATCTCGCCATCACGGTTGACAACTCCATTGTGTCCTCCTCCCAGAGTGCTAAGAACCTTGGCGTGATCCTGGACAACACCCTGTCGTTCTCAACTCACATCAAGGCGGTGACCCGTTCCTGTAGGTTCATGCTCTACAACATTCGCAGAGTACGACCCTGCCTCACACAGGAAGCGGCGCAGGTCCTAATCCAGGCACTTGTCATCTCCCGTCTGGATTACTGCAACTCACTGTTGGCTGGGCTCCCTGCCTGTGCTATTAAACCCCTACAACTCATCCAGAATGCCGCAGCCCGTCTGGTGTTCAACCTTCCCAAGTTCTCTCACGTCACCCCGCTCCTCCGCTCTCTCCACTGGCTTCCAGTTGAAGCTCGCATCCGCTACAAGACCATGGTGCTTGCCTACGGAGCTGTGAGGGGAACGGCACCTCCGTACCTTCAGGCTCTGATCAGGCCCTACACCCAAACAAGGGCACTGCGTTCATCCACCTCTGGCCTGCTCGCCTCCCTACCTCTGAGGAAGTACAGTTCCCGCTCAGCCCAGTCAAAACTGTTCGCTGCTCTGGCACCCCAATGGTGGAACAAACTCCCTCACGACGCCAGGTCAGCGGAGTCAATCAGCACCTTCCGGAGACACCTGAAACCACACCTCTTTAAGGAATACCTAAGATAGGATAAAGTAATCCTTCTACCCCCCCCTCCCCCTTAAAAGAGTTAGATGCACTATTGTAAAGTGGTTGTTCCACTGGATATCATAAGGTGAATGCACCAATTTGTAAGTCGCTCTGGAAAAGAGCGTCTGCTAAATGACTTAAATGTAATGTAAATGTACAACCCCACTACCACCATCATATTAGAGCCACAAAGGAGACTAGACATCTACCCGATCTACCACTATCAGATTAGAGCCATAAAGGAGACTAGACATCAACCACCACAAAACCACTATCAGATTAGAGCCATAAAGGAGACTAGACATCTACCAGCCCACTACCACTATCAGATTAGAGCCATAAAGGAGACTAGACATCTACCAGCCCACTACCACTATCAGATTAGAGTTATAAAGGAGACTAGACATCTACCAACCCACTACCACTATAAGATTAGAGCCACAAGGCAGACTAGACATCTACCAGACCACTACAACTATCACATTAGAGCCATAAGGGAGACTAGACATCTACCAGCCCACTACCACTATCAGATTAGAGGCATAAAGGAGACTAGACATCTACCAACCCACTACCACTATCAGATTATAGCCACAAAGGAGACTAGACATCTACCACATCTACCACTATCAGATTAGAGCCATAAAGGAGACTAGACATCAACCACCCCACTACCACTATCAGATTAGAGTTATAAAGGAGACTAGACATCTACCAACCCACTACCACTATAAGATTAGAGCCACAAGGGAGACTAGACATCTACCAGCCCACTACAACTATCAGATTAGAGCCACAAGGGAGACTAGACATCTACCAGCCCACTACCATTATCAGATTAGAGTTATAAAGGAGACTAGACATCTACCAACCCAGTACCACTATCAGATTAGAGCCATAAAGGAGACTAGACATCTACCAACCCACTACAACTATCAGATTAGAGCCATTAGGGAGACTAGACATCTACCAGCCCACTACCACTATCAGATTAGAGCCATAAGGGAGACTAGACATCTACGACCCCACTACCACCATCATATTAGAGCCACAAAGGAGACTAGACATCTACCATATCTACCACTTTCAGATTAGAACCATAAAGGAGACTAGACATCTACCAACCCAGCACCACTATCAGATTAGAGCCATAAAGGAGACTAGACATCTACCACCCCACTACCACTATCAGATTAGAGCCATTAGGGAGACTAGACATCTACCAGCCCACTACCACTATCAGATTAGAGCCATAAGGGAGACTAGACATCTAGCACCCCACTACCACTATCAGATTAGAGCCATAAGGGAGACTAGACATCGACCACCCCACTACCACTATCAGATTAGAGTTATAAAGGAGACTAGACGTCTACCAACCCACAACCACTATCAGATTAGAGCCATTAGGGAGACTAGACATCTACCAGCCCACTACCACTATCAGATTAGAGTTATAAAGGAGACTACACATCTACCAACCCACAACCACTATCAGATTAGTGACACAAGCGAGACTAGACATCTACCAGCCCACTTCCACTATCAGATTAGAGTTATAAAGGAGACTAGACATCAACCACCACAAAACCACTATCAGATTAGAGCCATAAAGAAGACTAGACATCTACCACTCCACTACAACTATCAGATTAGAGCCATAAGGGAGACTAGACATCTAGCACCCCACTACCACTATCAGATTAGTGCCATAAGGGAGACTCGACATCTAGCACCCCAATACCACTATCAGATTAGAGCCATTAGGGAGACTAGACATCTACCAGCCCACTACCACTATCAGATTAGAGCCATAAGGGAGACTAGATATCTACGACCCCACTACCACCATCATATTAGAGCCACAAAGGAGACTAGACATCTACCATATCTACCACTATCAGATTAGAACCATAAAGGAGACTAGACATCAACCACCACAAAACCACTATCAGATTAGAGCCATAAGGGAGACTAGACATCGACCACCCCACTACCACTATCAGATTAGAGTTATAAAGGAGACTAGACATCTACCAACCCACAACCACTATCAGATTAGAGCCATTAGGGAGACTAGACATCTACCAGCCCACTACCACTCTCAGATTAGAGTTATAAAGGAGACTAGACATCTACCAGCCCACTACCACTATAAGATTAGAGCCACAAGGGAGACTAGACATCTAGCACCCCACTACCACTATCAGATTAGTGCCATAAGGGAGACTAGACATCTAGCACCCCACTACCACTATCAGATTAGAGCCATTAGGGAGACTAGACATCTACCAGCCCACTACCACTATCAGATTAGAGCCATAAGGGAGACTAGACATCTAGCACCCCACGACCACTATAAGATTAGAGTTATAAAGGAGACTAGACATCTACCAACCCACTACCACTATCAGATTAGAGCCACAAGGGAGACTAGACAACTACCAGCTCACTACAACTATCAGATTAGAGGCATAAAGGAGACTAGACATCTACCAGCCCACTACCACTATCAGATTAGAGTCATACGGGATACTAGATATCTACGACCCCACTACCACCATCATATTAGAGCCACAAAGGAGACTAGACATCTACCACATCTACCACTATCAGATTAGAGCCATAAAGGAGACTAGACATCAAACACCACAAAACCACTATCAGATTAGAGCCATAAAGGAGACTAGACATCTACCACCCCACTACCACTATCAGATTAGAGCCATTAGGGAGACTAGACATCTACCAGCCCACTACCACTATCAGATTAGAGCCATAAGGGAGACTAGACATCTAGCACCCCACTACCACTATAAAATTAGAGTTATAAAGGAGACTAGACATCTACCAACCCACTACCACTATAAGATTAGAGCCACAAGGGAGACTAGACATCTACCAGCCCACTACAACTATCAGATTAGAGCCACAAGGGAGACTAGACATCTACCAACCCACAACCACTATCAGATTAGAGCCACAAGGGAGACTAGACATCTACCATATCTACCACTATCAGATTAGAGCCATAAAGGAGACTAGACATCAACCACCACAAAACCACTATCAGATTAGAGCCATAAAGAAGACTAGACATCTACCACCCCACTACCACTATCAGATTAGAGCCATTAGGGAGACTAGACATCAACCACCACAAAACCACTATCAGATTAGAGCCATAAAGAAGACTAGACATCTACCACCCCACTACCACTATCAGATTAGAGCCATTAGGGAGACTAGACATCTAGCACCCCACTACCACTATCAGATTAGAGCCATAAGGGAGACTAGTCATCTACCAGCCCACTACCACTATCAGATTAGAGTTATAAAGGAGACTAGACATCTACCAGCCCACTACCACTATCAGATTAGAGCCATAAGGGAGACTAGACATCTAGCACCCCACTACCACTATCAGATTAGAGCCATAAGGGAGACTAGACATCTACCAGCCCACTACCACTATCAGATTAGAGGCATAAAGGAGACTAGACATCTACCAACCCACTACCACTATCAGATTAGAGCCACAAAGGAGACTAGACATCTACCACATCTACCACTATCAGATTAGAGCCATAAAGGAGACTAGACATCAACCACCACAAAACCACTATCAGATTAGAGCCATAAAGGAGACTAGACATCTACCACCCCACTACCACTATCAGATTAGAGCCATTAGGGAGACTAGACATCTACCAGCCCACTACCACTATCAGATTAGAGCCATAAGGGAGACTAGACATCTAGCACCCCACTACCACTATAAAATTAGAGTTATAAAGGAGACTAGACATCTACCAACCCACTACCACTATAAGATTAGAGCCACAAGGGAGACTAGACATCTACCAGCCCACTACAACTATCAGATTAGAGCCACAAGGGAGACTAGACATCTACCAACCCACAACCACTATCAGATTAGAGCCACAAGGGAGACTAGACATCTACCATATCTACCACTATCAGATTAGAGCCATAAAGGAGACTAGACATCAACCACCACAAAACCACTATCAGATTAGAGCCATAAAGAAGATTAGACATCTACCACCCCACTACCACTATCAGATTAGAGCCATTAGGGAGACTAGACATCTAGCACCCCACTACCACTATCAGATTAGAGCCATAAGGGAGACTAGACATCTGCCAGCCCACTACCACTATCAGATTAGAGTTATAAAGGAGACTAGACATCTACCAGCCCACTACCACTATCAGATTAGAGCCATAAGGGAGACTAGACATCTAGCACCCCACTACCACTATCAGATTAGAGCCATAAGGGAGACTAGACATCTACCAGCCCACTACCACTATCAGATTAGAGGCATAAAGGAGACTAGACATCTACCAACCCACTACCACTATCAGATTAGAGCCACAAAGGAGACTAGACATCTACCACATCTACCACTATCAGATTAGAGCCATAAAGGAGACTAGACATCAACCACCCCACTACCACTATCAGATTAGAGTTATAAAGGAGACTAGACATCTACCAACCCACTACCACTATAAGATTAGAGCCACAAGGGAGACTAGACATCTACCAGCCCACTACCATTATCAGATTAGAGTTATAAAGGAGACTAGACATCTACCAACCCAGTACCACTATCAGATTAGAGCCATAAAGGAGACTAGACATCTACCAACCCACTACAACTATCAGATTAGAGCCATTAGGGAGACTAGACATCTACCAGCCCACTACCACTATCAGATTAGAGTTATAAAGGAGACTAGACATATACCAACCCACTACAACTATCAGATTAGAGCCATTAGGGAGACTCGACATCTACCAGCCCACTACCACTATCAGATTAGAGTTATAAAGGTGACTAGACATCTACCACCCCACTACCACTATCAGATTAGAGTCATAAGGGATACTAGATATCTACAACCCCACTACGACCATCATATTAGAGCCACAAAGGAGACTAGACATCTACCACATCTACCACTATCAGATTAGAGCCATAAAGGAGACTAGACATCAACCACCACAAAACCACTACCAGATTAGAGCCATAAAGGAGACTAGACATCTACCAACCCACTACAACTATCAGATTAGAGCCATTAGGGAGACTAGACATCTACCAGCCCACTACCACTATCAGATTAGAGTTATAAAGGAGACTAGACATCTACCAACCCACTACAACTATCAGATTAGAGCCATTAGGGAGACTCGACATCTACCAGCCCACTACCACTATCAGATTAGAGTTATAAAGGTGACTAGACATCTACCACCCCACTACCACTATCAGATTAGAGTCATAAGGGATACTAGATATCTACAACCCCACTACCACCATCATATTAGAGCCACAAAGGAGACTAGACATCTACCACATCTACCACTATCAGATTAGAGCCATAAAGGAGACTAGACATCAACCACCACAAAACCACTATCAGATTAGAGCCATAAAGGAGACTAGACATCTACCAGCCCACTACCACTATCAGATTAGAGCCATAAAGGAGACTAGACATCTACCAGCCCACTACAACTATCAGATTAGAGCCACAAGGGAGACTAGACATCTACCAACCCACAACCACTATCAGATTACAGCCACAAGGGAGACTAGACATCTACCAGCTCACTACAACTATCAGATTAGAGCCACAAGGGAGACTAGACATCGACCACCTAACTACCACTATAAGATTAGAGCCATAAGGGAGACTAGACATCTACCACCCCACTACCACTATCAGATTAGAGCCATTAGGGAGACTAGACATCTACTAGCCCACTACCACTATCAGATTAGAGCCAGAAGGGAGACTAGACATCTAGCACCCCACTACCACTATCAGATTAGAGCCATAAGGGAGACTAGACATCGACCACCCCACTACCACTATCAGATTAGAGTTATAAAGGAGACAAGACATCTACCAACCCACAACCACTATCAGATTAGAGCCATTAGGGAGACTAGACATCTACCAGCCCACTACCACTATCAGATTAGAGTTATAAAGGAGACTAGACATCTACCAACCCACAACCACTATCAGATTAGAGTCATAAGGGATACTAGATATCTACAACCCCACTACCACCATCATATTAGAGCCACAAAGGAGACTAGACATCTACCATATCTACCACTATCAGATTAGAGCCATAAAGGAGACTAGACATCAACCACCATAAAACCACTATCAGATTAGAGCCATAAAAAAGACTAGACATCTACCACTCCACTACAACTATCAGATTAGAGCCATAAGGGAGACTAGACATCTAGCACCCCACTACCACTATCAGATTAGTGCCATAAGGGAGACTAGACATCTAGCACCCCACTACTGCTATCAGATTAGAGCCATTAGGGAGACTAGATATCTACCAGCCCACTACCACTATCAGATTAGAGCCATAAGGGAGACTAGATATCTACGACCCCACTACCACCATCATATTAGAGCCACAAAGGAGACTAGACATCTACCATATCTACCACTATCAGATTAGAGCCATAAAGGAGACTAGACATCAACCACCACATACCACTATCAGATTAGAGGCATAAGGGAGACTAGACATCGACCACCCCACTACCACTATAAGATTAGAGCCATAAGGGAGACTAGACATCGACCACCCCTCTACCACTATCAGATTAGAGTTATAAAGGAGACTAGACATCTACCAGCCCACTACCACTATAAGATTAGAGCCACAAGGGAGACTAGACATCTACCAGCCCACTACAACTATCAGATTAGAGCCACAAGTGAGACTAGACATCTACCAGCCCACTACCACTATCAGATTAGAGTTATAAAGGAGACTAGACATCTACCAACCCACAACCACTATCAGATTAGAGCCACAAGGGAGACTAGACATCTACCATATCTACCACTATCAGATTAGAGCCATTAAGGAGACTAGACATCAACCACCACAAAACCACTATCAGATTAGAGCCATAAAGAAGACTAGACATCTACCACCCCACTACCACTATCAGATTAGAGCCATTAGGGAGACTAGACATCTAGCACCCCAGCACCCCACTACATCTACCAGCCCACTACCACTATCAGATTAGAGTTATAAAGGAGACTAGACATCTACCAGCCCACTACCACTATCAGATTAGAGCCATAATGGAGACTAGACATCTAGCACCCCACTACCACTATCAGATTAGAGCCATAAGGGAGACTAGACATCTACCAGCCCACTACCACTATCAGATTAGAGGCATAAAGGAGAGTAGATATCTACCAACCCACTACCACTATCAGATTAGAGCCACAAAGGAGACTAGACATCTACCACATCTACCACTATCAGATTAGAGCCATAAAGGAGACTAGACATCAACCACCCCGCTACCACTATCAGATTAGAGTTATAAAGGAGACTAGACATCTACCAACCCACTACCACTATAAGATTAGAGCCACAAGGGAGACTAGACATCTACCAGCCCACTACAACTATCAGATTAGAGCCACAAGGGAGACTAGACATCTACCAGCCCACTACAACTATCAGATTAGAGCCACAAGGGAGACTAGACATCTACCAACCCACAACCACTATCAGATTGGAGCCACAAGGGAGACTAGACAACTACCAGCTCACTACAACTATCAGATTAGAGGCATAAAGGAGACTAGACATCTACCAGCCCACTACCACTATCAGATTAGAGTCTTACGGGATACTAGATATCTACAACCCCACTACCACCATCATATTAGAGCCACAAAGGAGACTAGACATCTACCACATCTACCACTATCAGATCAGAGCCATAAAGGAGACTATACATCAACCACCACAAAACCACTATCAGATTAGAGCCATAAAGGAGACTAGACATCTACCACCCCACTACCACTATCAGATTAGAGCCATTAGGGAGACTAGACATCTACCAGCCCACTACCACTATCAGATTAAAGCCATAAGGGAGACTAGACATCTAGCACCCCACTACCACTATAAGATTAGAGTTATAAAGGAGACTAGACATCTACCAACCCACTACCACTATAAGATTAGAGCCACAAGGGAGACTAGACATCTACCAGCCCACTACAACTATCATATTAGAGCCACAAGGGAGACTAGACATCTACCAACCCACAACCACTATCAGATTAGAGCCACAAGGGAGACTAGACATCTACCATATCTACCACTATCAGATTAGAGCCATAAAGGAGACTAGACATCAACCACCACAAAACCACTATCAGATTAGAGCCATAAAGAAGACTAGACATCTACCACCCCACTACCACTATCAGATTAGAGCCATTAGGGAGACTAGACATCTAGCACCCCACTACCACTATCAGATTAGAGCCATAAGGGAGACTAGACATCTACCAGCCCACTACCACTATCAGATTAGAGCCACAAAGGAGACTAGACATCTACCACATCTACCACTATCAGATTAGAGCCATAAAGGAGACTAGACATCAACCACCCCGCTACCACTATCAGATAAGAGTCTTACGGGATACTAGATATCTACAACCCCACTACCACCATCATATTAGAGCCACAAAGGAGACTAGACATCTACCACATCTACCACTATCAGATCAGAGCCATAAAGGAGACTATACATCAACCACCACAAAACCACTATCAGATTAGAGCCATAAAGGAGACTAGACATCTACCACCCCACTACCACTATCAGATTAGAGCCATTAGGGAGACTAGACATCTACCAGCCCACTACCACTATCAGATTAAAGCCATAAGGGAGACTAGACATCTAGCACCCCACTACCACTATAAGATTAGAGTTATAAAGGAGACTAGACATCTACCAACCCACTACCACTATAAGATTAGAGCCACAAGGGAGACTAGACATCTACCAGCCCACTACAACTATCATATTAGAGCCACAAGGGAGACTAGACATCTACCAACCCACAACCACTATCAGATTAGAGCCACAAGGGAGACTAGACATCTACCATATCTACCACTATCAGATTAGAGCCATAAAGGAGACTAGACATCAACCACCACAAAACCACTATCAGATTAGAGCCATAAAGAAGACTAGACATCTACCACCCCACTACCACTATCAGATTAGAGCCATTAGGGAGACTAGACATCTAGCACCCCACTACCACTATCAGATTAGAGCCATAAGGGAGACTAGACATCTACCAGCCCACTACCACTATCAGATTAGAGCCACAAAGGAGACTAGACATCTACCACATCTACCACTATCAGATTAGAGCCATAAAGGAGACTAGACATCAACCACCCCGCTACCACTATCAGATTAGAGTTATAAAGGAGACTAGACATCTACCAACCCACTACCACTATAAGATTAGAGCCACAAGGGAGACTAGACATCTACCAACCCACTACAACTATCAGATTAGAGCCATTAGGGAGACTAGACATCTACCAGCCCACTACCACTATCAGATTAGAGCCATAAAGGAGACTAGACATCTACCAACCCACTACAACTATCAGATTAGAGCCATTAGGGAGACTAGACATCTACCAGCCCACTACCACTATCAGATTAGAGTTATAAAGGCGACTAGACATCTACCACCCCACTACCACTATCAGATTAGAGTCATAAGGGATACTAGATATCTACAACCCCACTACCACCATCATATTAGAGCCACAAAGGAGACTAGACATCTACCACATCTACCACACCACTATCAGATTAGAGCCATAAAGGAGACTAGACATCAACCAGCCCACTACCACTATCAGATTAGAGCCATAAGGGAGACTAGACATCTAGCACCCCACTACCACTATCAGATTAGAGTTATAAAGGAGACTAGACATCTACCAGCCCACTACCACTATCAGATTAGAGTCATACGGGATACTAGATATCTACAACCCCACTACCACTATCAGATTAGAGTTATAAAGGAGACTAGACATCTACCAACCCACTACCACTATAAGATTAGAGCCACAAGGGAGACTAGACATCTACCAGCCCACTACAACTATCAGATTAGAGCCACAAGGGAGACTAGACATCTACCAACCCACAACCACTATCAGATTAGAGCCACAAGGGAGACTAGACATCTACCATATCTACCACTATCAGATTAGAGCCATTAAGGAGACTAGACATCAACCACCACAAAACCACTATCAGATTAGAGCCATAAAGAAGACTAGACATCTACCACCCCACTACCACTATCAGATTCGAGCCATTAGGGAGACTAGACATCAACCACCACAAAACCACTATCAGATTAGAGCCATAAAGGAGACTAGACATCTACCACCCCACTACCACTATCAGATTAGAGCCATAAGGGAGACTAGACATCTAGCACCCGACTACCACTATCAGATTAGAGCCATAAGGGAGACTATACATCTACCAGCCCACTACCACTATCAGATTAGAGTTATAAAGGAGACTAGACATCTACCAGCCCACTACCACTATCAGATTAGAGCCATAATGGAGACTAGACATCTAGCACCCCACTACCACTATCAGATTAGAGCCATAAGGGAGACTAGACATCTACCAGCCCACTACCACTATCAGATTAGAGGCATAAAGGAGAGTAGACATCTACCAACCCACTACCACTATCAGATTAGAGCCACAAAGGAGACTAGACATCTACCACATCTACCACTATCAGATTAGAGCCATAAAGGAGACTAGACATCAACCACCACAAAACCACTATCAGATTAGAGCCATAAAGGAGACTTGACATCTACCACCCCACTACCACTATCAGATTAGAGCCATTAGGGAGACTAGACATCTACCAGCCCACTACCACTATCAGATTAGAGCCATAAGGGAGACTAGACATCTAGCACCCCACTACCACTATAAGATTAGAGTTATAAAGGAGACTAGACATCTACCAACCCACTACCACTATAAGATTAGAGCCACAAGGCAGACTAGACATCTACCAGCCCTCTACAACTATCAGATTAGAGCCACAAGGGAGACTAGACATCTACCAACCCACAACCACTATCAGATTAGAGCCACAAGGGAGACTAGACATCTACCAGCTCACTACAACTATCAGATTAGAGCCACAAGGGAGACTAGACATCGACCACCTCACTACCACTAGAAGATTAGAGCCATAAGGGAGACTAGAAATCTACCAACCCACTACCACTATCAGATTAGAGCCATAAGGGAGACTAGATATCTACAACCCCACTACCACCATCATATTAGAGCCACAAAGGAGACTAGACATCTACCACCTCACTACCACTAGAAGATTAGAGCCATAAGGGAGACTAGAAATCTACCACCACAATACCACTATCAGATTAGAGCCATAAAGAAGACTAGACATCTACCACCCCACTACCACTATAAGATTAGAGTTATAAAGGAGACTAGACATCTACCAACCCACTACCACTATAAGATTAGAGCCACAAGGGAGACTAGACATCTACCAGCCCACTACAACTATCATATTAGAGCCACAAGGGAGACTAGACATCTACCAACCCACAACCACTATCAGATTAGAGCCACAAGGGAGACTAGACATCTACCATATCTACCACTATCAGATTAGAGCCATAAAGGAGACTAGACATCAACCACCACAAAACCACTATCAGATTAGAGCCATAAAGAAGACTAGACATCTACCACCCCACTACCACTATCAGATTAGAGCCATTAGGGAGACTAGACATCTAGCACCCCACTACCACTATCAGATTAGAGCCATAAGGGAGACTAGACATCTACCAGCCCACTACCACTATCAGATTAGAGCCACAAAGGAGACTAGACATCTACCACATCTACCACTATCAGATTAGAGCCATAAAGGAGACTAGACATCAACCACCCCGCTACCACTATCAGATAAGAGTCTTACGGGATACTAGATATCTACAACCCCACTACCACCATCATATTAGAGCCACAAAGGAGACTAGACATCTACCACATCTACCACTATCAGATCAGAGCCATAAAGGAGACTATACATCAACCACCACAAAACCACTATCAGATTAGAGCCATAAAGGAGACTAGACATCTACCACCCCACTACCACTATCAGATTAGAGCCATTAGGGAGACTAGACATCTACCAGCCCACTACCACTATCAGATTAAAGCCATAAGGGAGACTAGACATCTAGCACCCCACTACCACTATAAGATTAGAGTTATAAAGGAGACTAGACATCTACCAACCCACTACCACTATAAGATTAGAGCCACAAGGGAGACTAGACATCTACCAGCCCACTACAACTATCATATTAGAGCCACAAGGGAGACTAGACATCTACCAACCCACAACCACTATCAGATTAGAGCCACAAGGGAGACTAGACATCTACCATATCTACCACTATCAGATTAGAGCCATAAAGGAGACTAGACATCAACCACCACAAAACCACTATCAGATTAGAGCCATAAAGAAGACTAGACATCTACCACCCCACTACCACTATCAGATTAGAGCCATTAGGGAGACTAGACATCTAGCACCCCACTACCACTATCAGATTAGAGCCATAAGGGAGACTAGACATCTACCAGCCCACTACCACTATCAGATTAGAGCCACAAAGGAGACTAGACATCTACCACATCTACCACTATCAGATTAGAGCCATAAAGGAGACTAGACATCAACCACCCCGCTACCACTATCAGATAAGAGTTATAAAGGAGACTAGACATCTACCAACCCACTACCACTATAAGATTAGAGCCACAAGGGAGACTAGACATCTACCAACCCACTACAACTATCAGATTAGAGCCATTAGGGAGACTAGACATCTACCAGCCCACTACCACTATCAGATTAGAGTTATAAAGGAGACTAGACATCTACCAACCCACTACAACTATCAGATTAGAGCCATTAGGGAGACTAGACATCTACCAGCCCACTACCACTATCAGATTAGAGTTATAAAGGCGACTAGACATCTACCACCCCACTACCACTATCAGATTAGAGTCATAAGGGATACTAGATATCTACAACCCCACTACCACCATCATATTAGAGCCACAAAGGAGACTAGACATCTACCACATCTACCACCATCAGATTAGAGCCATAAAGGAGACTAGACATCAACCACCACAAAACCACTATCAGATTAGAGCCATAAAGGAGACTAGACATCAACCAGCCCACTACCACTATCAGATTAGAGCCATAAGGGAGACTAGACATCTAGCACCCCACTACCACTATCAGATTAGAGTTATAAAGGAGACTAGACATCTACCAGCCCACTACCACTATCAGATTAGAGTCATACGGGATACTAGATATCTACAACCCCACTACCACTATCAGATTAGAGTTATAAAGGAGACTAGACATCTACCAACCCACTACCACTATAAGATTAGAGCCACAAGGGAGACTAGACATCTACCAGCCCACTACAACTATCAGATTAGAGCCACAAGGGAGACTAGACATCTACCAACCCACAACCACTATCAGATTAGAGCCACAAGGGAGACTAGACATCTACCATATCTACCACTATCAGATTAGAGCCATTAAGGAGACTAGACATCAACCACCACAAAACCACTATCAGATTAGAGCCATAAAGAAGACTAGACATCTACCACCCCACTACCACTATCAGATTCGAGCCATTAGGGAGACTAGACATCAACCACCACAAAACCACTATCAGATTAGAGCCATAAAGAAGACTAGACATCTACCACCCCACTACCACTATCAGATTAGAGCCATAAGGGAGACTAGACATCTAGCACCCGACTACCACTATCAGATTAGAGCCATAAGGGAGACTATACATCTACCAGCCCACTACCACTATCAGATTAGAGTTATAAAGGAGACTAGACATCTACCAGCCCACTACCACTATCAGATTAGAGCCATAAGGGAGACTAGACATCTAGCACCCCACTACCACTATCAGATTAGAGCCATAAGGGAGACTAGACATCTACCAGCCCACTACCACTATCAGATTAGAGGCATAAAGGAGAGTAGACATCTACCAACCCACTACCACTATCAGATTAGAGCCACAAAGGAGACTAGACAACTACCACATCTACCACTATCAGATTAGAGCCATAAAGGAGACTAGACATCAACCACCACAAAACCACTATCAGATTAGAGCCATAAAGGAGACTTGACATCTACCACCCCACTACCACTATCAGATTAGAGCCATTAGGGAGACTAGACATCTACCAGCCCACTACCACTATCAGATTAGAGCCATAAGGGAGACTAGACATCTAGCACCCCACTACCACTATAAGATTAGAGTTATAAAGGAGACTAGACATCTACCAACCCACTACCACTATAAGATTAGAGCCACAAGGCAGACTAGACATCTACCAGCCCTCTACAACTATCAGATTAGAGCCACAAGGGAGACTAGACATCTACCAACCCACAACCACTATCAGATTAGAGCCACAAGGGAGACTAGACATCTACCAGCTCACTACAACTATCAGATTAGAGCCACAAGGGAGACTAGACATCGACCACCTCACTACCACTAGAAGATTAGAGCCATAAGGGAGACTAGAAATCTACCAACCCACTACCACTATCAGATTAGAGCCATAAGGGAGACTAGATATCTACAACCCCACTACCACCATCATATTAGAGCCACAAAGGAGACTAGACATCTACCACCTCACTACCACTAGAAGATTAGAGCCATAAGGGAGACTAGAAATCTACCACCACAATACCACTATCAGATTAGAGCCATAAAGAAGACTAGACATCTACCACCCCACTACCACTATCAGATTAGAGTTATAAAGGAGACTAGACATCTACCAGCCCACTACCACTATAAGATTAGAGCCACAAGGGAGACTAGATATCTACCAGCCCACTACAACTATCAGATTAGAGCCACAAGGGAGACTAGACATCTACCAGCCCACTACAACTATCAGATTAGAGCCACAAGGGAGACTAGACATCTACCAACCCACAACCACTATCAGATTGGAGCCACAAGGGAGACTAGACAACTACCAGCCCACTACAACTATCAGATTAGAGCCACAAGGGAGACTAGACATCTACCAACCCACAACCACTATCAGATTGGAGCCACAAGGGAGACTAGACAACTACCAGCCCACTACCACTATCAGATTAGAGTCTTACGGGATACTAGATATCTACAACCCCACTACCACCATCATATTAGAGCCACAAAGGAGACTAGACATCTACCACATCTACCACTATCAGATCAGAGCCATAAAGGAGACTATACATCAACCACCACAAAACCACTATCAGATTAGAGCCATAAAGGAGACTAGACATCTACCACCCCACTACCACTATCAGATTAGAGCCATTAGGGAGACTAGACATCTACCAGCCCACTACCACTATCAGATTAAAGCCATAAGGGAGACTAGACATCTAGCACCCCACTACCACTATAAGATTAGAGTTATAAAGGAGACTAGACATCTACCAACCCACTACCACTATAAGATTAGAGCCACAAGGGAGACTAGACATGTACCAGCCCACTACAACTATCAGATTAGATCCACAAGGGAGACTAGACATCTACCAGCCCACTCCATTATCAGATTAGAGTTATAAAGGAGACTAGACATCTACCAACCCAGTACCACTATCAGATTAGAGCCATAAAGGAGACTAGACATCTACCAACCCACTACAACTATCAGATTAGAGCCATTAGGGAGACTAGACATCAACCACCACAAAACCACTATCAGATTAGAGCCATAAAGAAGATTAGACATCTACCACCCCACTACCACTATCAGATTAGAGCCATTAGGGAGACTAGACATCTAGCACCCGACTACCACTATCAGATTAGAGCCATAAGGGAGACTATACATCTACCAGCCCACTACCACTATCAGATTAGAGTTATAAAGGAGACTAGACATCTACCAGCCCACTACCACTATCAGATTAGAGCCATAATGGAGACTAGACATCTAGCACCCCACTACCACTATCAGATTAGAGCCATAAGGGAGACTAGACATCTACCAGCCCACTACCACTATCAGATTAGAGGCATAAAGGAGAGTAGACATCTACCAACCCACTACCACTATCAGATTAGAGCCACAAAGGAGACTAGACAACTACCACATCTACCACTATCAGATTAGAGCCATAAAGGAGACTAGACATCAACCACCACAAAACCACTATCAGATTAGAGCCATAAAGGAGACTTGACATCTACCACCCCACTACCACTATCAGATTAGAGCCATTAGGGAGACTAGACATCTACCAGCCCACTACCACTATCAGATTAGAGCCACAAGGCAGACTAGACATCTACCAGCCCTCTACAACTATCAGATTAGAGCCACAAGGGAGACTAGACATCTACCAACCCACAACCACTATCAGATTAGAGCCACAAGGGAGACTAGACATCTACCAGCTCACTACAACTATCAGATTAGAGCCACAAGGGAGACTAGACATCGACCACCTCACTACCACTAGAAGATTAGAGCCATAAGGGAGACTAGAAATCTACCAACCCACTACCACTATCAGATTAGAGCCATAAGGGAGACTAGATATCTACAACCCCACTACCACCATCATATTAGAGCCACAAAGGAGACTAGACATCTACCACCTCACTACCACTAGAAGATTAGAGCCATAAGGGAGACTAGAAATCTACAACCACAATACCACTATCAGATTAGAGCCATAAAGAAGACTAGACATCTACCACCCCACTACCACTATCAGATTAGAGTTATAAAGGAGACTAGACATCTACCAGCCCACTACCACTATAAGATTAGAGCCACAAGGGAGACTAGATATCTACCAGCCCACTACAACTATCAGATTAGAGCCACAAGGGAGACTAGACATCTACCAGCCCACTACAACTATCAGATTAGAGCCACAAGGGAGACTAGACATCTACCAACCCACAACCACTATCAGATTGGAGCCACAAGGGAGACTAGACAACTACCAGCCCACTACAACTATCAGATTAGAGCCACAAGGGAGACTAGACATCTACCAACCCACAACCACTATCAGATTGGAGCCACAAGGGAGACTAGACAACTACCAGCCCACTACCACTATCAGATTAGAGTCTTACGGGATACTAGATATCTACAACCCCACTACCACCATCATATTAGAGCCACAAAGGAGACTAGACATCTACCACAATCAGATCAGAGCCATAAAGGAGACTATACATCAACCACCACAAAACCACTATCAGATTAGAGCCATAAAGGAGACTAGACATCTACCACCCCACTACCACTATCAGATTAGAGCCATTAGGGAGACTAGACATCTACCACCTCACTACCACTAGAAGATTAGAGCCATAAGGGAGACTAGAAATCTACAACCACAATACCACTATCAGATTAGAGCCATAAAGAAGACTAGACATCTACCACCCCACTACCACTATCAGATTAGAGTTATAAAGGAGACTAGACATCTACCAGCCCACTACCACTATAAGATTAGAGCCACAAGGGAGACTAGATATCTACCAGCCCACTACAACTATCAGATTAGAGCCACAAGGGAGACTAGACATCTACCAGCCCACTACAACTATCAGATTAGAGCCACAAGGGAGACTAGACATCTACCAACCCACAACCACTATCAGATTGGAGCCACAAGGGAGACTAGACAACTACCAGCCCACTACAACTATCAGATTAGAGCCACAAGGGAGACTAGACATCTACCAACCCACAACCACTATCAGATTAGAGCCACAAGGGAGACTAGACAACTACCAGCCCACTACCACTATCAGATTAGAGTCTTACGGGATACTAGATATCTACAACCCCACTACCACCATCATATTAGAGCCACAAAGGAGACTAGACATCTACCACAATCAGATCAGAGCCATAAAGGAGACTATACATCAACCACCACAAAACCACTATCAGATTAGAGCCATAAAGGAGACTAGACATCTACCACCCCACTACCACTATCAGATTAGAGCCATTAGGGAGACTAGACATCTACCAGCCCACTACCACTATCAGATTAAAGCCATAAGGGAGACTAGACATCTAGCACCCCACTACCACTATAAGATTAGAGTTATAAAGGAGACTAGACATCTACCAACCCACTACCACTATAAGATTAGAGCCACAAGGGAGACTAGACATCTACCAGCCCACTACAACTATCATATTAGAGCCACAAGGGAGACTAGACATCTACCAACCCACAACCACTATCAGATTAGAGCCACAAGGGAGACTAGACATCTACCATATCTACCACTATCAGATTAGAACCATAAGGGAGACTAGACATCTACCAGCCCACTACCACTATCAGATTAGAGCCACAAAGGAGACTAGACATCTACCACATCTACCACTATCAGATTAGAGCCATAAAGGAGACTAGACATCAACCACCCCGCTACCACTATCAGATAAGAGTTATAAAGGAGACTAGACATCTACCAACCCACTACCACTATAAGATTAGAGCCACAAGGGAGACTAGACATGTACCAGCCCACTACAACTATCAGATTAGATCCACAAGGGAGACTAGACATCTACCAGCCCACTCCATTATCAGATTAGAGTTATAAAGGAGACTAGACATCTACCAACCCAGTACCACTATCAGATTAGAGCCATAAAGGAGACTAGACATCTACCAACCCACTACAACTATCAGATTAGAGCCATTAGGGAGACTAGACATCTACCAGCCCACTACCACTATCAGATTAGAGTTATAAAGGAGACTAGACATCTACCAACCCACTACAACTATCAGATTAGAGCCATTAGGGAGACTAGACATCTACCAGCCCACTACCACTATCAGATTAGAGTTATAAAGGCGACTAGACATCTACCACCCCACTACCACTATCAGATTAGAGTCATAAGGGATACTAGATATCTACAACCCCACTACCACCATCATATTAGAGCCACAAAGGAGACTAGACATCTACCACATCTACCACCATCAGATTAGAGCCATAAAGGAGACTAGACATCAACCACCACAAAACCACTATCAGATTAGAGCCATAAAGGAGACTAGACATCAACCAGCCCACTACCACTATCAGATTAGAGCCATAAGGGAGACTAGACATATAGCACCCCACTACCACTATCAGATTAGAGTTATAAAGGAGACTATACATCTACCAGCCCACTACCACTATCAGATTAGAGTCATACGGGATACTAGATATCTACAACCCCACTACCACTATCAGATTAGAGTTATAAAGGAGACTAGACATCTACCAACCCACTACCACTATAAGATTAGAGCCACAAGGGAGACTAGACATCTACCAGCCCACAACAACTATCAGATTAGAGCCACAAGGGAGACTAGACATCTACCAACCCACAACCACTATCAGATTAGAGCCACAAGGGAGACTAGACAACTACCAGCTCACTACAACTATCAGATTAGAGGCATAAAGGAGACTAGACATCTACCAGCCCACTACCACTATCAGATTAGAGTCATACGGGATACTAGATATCTACAACCCCACTACCACCATCATATTAGAACCACAAAGGAGACTAGACAACTACCACATCTACCACTATCAGATTAGAGCCATAAAGGAGACTAGACATCAACCACCACAAAACCACTATCAGATTAGAGCCATAAAGGAGACTTGACATCTACCACCCCACTACCACTATCAGATTAGAGCCATTAGGGAGACTAGACATCTACCAGCCCACTACCACTATCAGATTAGAGCCATAAGGGAGACTAGACATCTAGCACCCCACTACCACTATAAGATTAGAGTTATAAAGGAGACTAGACATCTACCAACCCACTACCACTATAAGATTAGAGCCACAAGGCAGACTAGACATCTACCAGCCCTCTACAACTATCAGATTAGAGCCACAAGGGAGACTAGACATCTACCAACCCACAACCACTATCAGATTAGAGCCACAAGGGAGACTAGACATCTACCAGCTCACTACAACTATCAGATTAGAGCCACAAGGGAGACTAGACATCGACCACCTCACTACCACTAGAAGATTAGAGCCATAAGGGAGACTAGAAATCTACCAACCCACTACCACTATCAGATTAGAGCCATAAGGGAGACTAGATATCTACAACCCCACTACCACCATCATATTAGAGCCACAAAGGAGACTAGACATCTACCACCTCACTACCACTAGAAGATTAGAGCCATAAGGGAGACTAGAAATCTACCACCACAATACCACTATCAGATTAGAGCCCACAAGGGAGACTAGACATTGACCACCTCACTACCACCCCACTACCACTATCAGATTAGAGTTATAAAGGAGACTAGACATCTACCAGCCCACTACCACTATCAGATTAGAGTCATAAGGGATACTAGATATCTACAACCCCACTACCACCATCATATTAGAGCCACAAAGGAGACTAGACATCTACCATATCTACCACTATCAGATTAGAGCCATAAAGGAGACTAGACATCAACCACCACAAAACCACTATCAGATTAGAGCCATAAGGGAGACTAGACATCTAGCACCCCACTACCACTATCAGATTAGAGCCATAAGGGAGACTAGACATCTAGCACCCCACTACCACTATCAGATTAGAGCCATAAGGGAGACTAGACATCTAGCACCCCACTACCACTATCAGATTAGAGCCATAAGGGAGACTAGACATCTACCAGCCCACTACCACTATCAGATTAGAGCCACAAAGGAGACTAGACATCTACCACATCTACCACTATCAGATTAGAGCCATAAAGGAGACTAGACATCAACCACCCCGCTACCACTATCAGATAAGAGTTATAAAGGAGACTAGACATCTACCAACCCACTACCACTATAAGATTAGAGCCACAAGGGAGACTAAACATGTACCAGCCCACTAAAACTATCAGATTAGATCCACAAGGGAGACTAGACATCTACCAGCCCACTCCATTATCAGATTAGAGTTATAAAGGAGACTAGACATCTACCAACCCAGTACCACTATCAGATTAGAGCCATAAAGGAGACTAGACATCTACCAACCCACTACAACTATCAGATTAGAGCCATTAGGGAGACTAGACATCTACCAGCCCACTACCACTATCAGATTAGAGTTATAAAGGAGACTAGACATCTACCAACCCACTACAACTATCAGATTAGAGCCATTAGGGAGACTAGAAATCTACCAGCCCACTACCACTATCAGATTAGAGTTATAAAGGCGACTAGACATCTACCACCCCACTACCACTATCAGATTAGAGTCATAAGGGATACTAGATATCTACAACCCCACTACCACCATCATATTAGAGCCACAAAGGAGACTAGACATCTACCACATCTACCACCATCAGATTAGAGCCATAAAGGAGACTAGACATCAACCACCACAAAACCACTATCAGATTAGAGCCATAAAGGAGACTAGACATCTACCAGCCCACTACCACTATCAGATTAGAGCCATAAGGGAGACTAGACATCTAGCACCCCACTACCACTATCAGATTAGAGTTATAAAGGAGACTAGACATCTACCAGCCCACTACCACTATCAGATTAGAGTCATACGGGATACTAGATATCTACAACCCCACTACCACTATCAGATTAGAGTTATAAAGGAGACTAGACATATACCAACCCACTACCACTATAAGATTAGAGCCACAAGGGAGACTAGACATCTACCAGCCCACTACAACTATCAGATTAGAGCCACAAGGGAGACTAGACATCTACCAACCCACAACCACTATCAGATTAGAGCCACAAGGGAGACTAGACAACTACCAGCTCACTACAACTATCAGATTAGAGGCATAAAGGAGACTAGACATCTACCAGCCCACTACCACTATCCGATTAGAGTCATACGGGATACTAGATATCTACAACCCCACTACCACCATCATATTAGAACCACAAAGGAGACTAGACAACTACCACATCTACCACTATCAGATTAGAGCCATAAAGGAGACTAGACATCAACCACCACAAAACCACTATCAGATTAGAGCCATAAAGGAGACTTGACATCTACCACCCCACTACCACTATCAGATTAGAGCCATTAGGGAGACTAGACATCTACCAGCCCACTACCACTATCAGATTAGAGCCATAAGGGAGACTAGACATCTAGCACCCCACTACCACTATAAGATTAGAGTTATAAAGGAGACTAGACATCTACCAACCCACTACCACTATAAGATTAGAGCCACAAGGCAGACTAGACATCTACCAGCCCTCTACAACTATCAGATTAGAGCCACAAGGGAGACTAGACATCTACCAACCCACAACCACTATCAGATTAGAGCCACAAGGGAGACTAGACATCTACCAGCTCACTACAACTATCAGATTAGAGCCACAAGGGAGACTAGACATTGACCACCTCACTACCACTAGAAGATTAGAGCCATAAGGGAGACTAGAAATCTACCAACCCACTACCACTATCAGATTAGAGCCATAAGGGAGACTAGATATCTACGACCCCACTACCACCATCATATTAGAGCCACAAAGGAGACTAGACATCTACCACCTCACTACCACTAGAAGATTAGAGCCATAAGGGAGACTAGAAATCTACCACCACAATACCACTATCAGATTAGAGCCATAAAGAAGACTAGACATCTACCACCCCACTACCACTATCAGATTAGAGTTATAAAGGAGACTAGACATCTACCAGCCCACTACCACTATCAGATTAGAGTCATAAGGGATACTAGATATCTACAACCCCACTACCACCATCATATTAGAGCCACAAAGGAGACTAGACATCTACCATATCTACCACTATCAGATTAGAGCCATAAAGGAGACTAGACATCAACCACCACAAAACCACTATCAGATTAGAGCCATAAGGGAGACTAGACATCTAGCACCCCACTACCACTATCAGATTAGAGTCATAAGGGATACTAGATATCTACAACCCCACTACCACCATCATATTAGAGCCACAAAGGAGACTAGACATCTACCATATCTACCACTATCAGATTAGAGCCATAAAGGAGACTAGACATCTACCACCCCACTACCACTATCAGATTAGAGTCATAAGGGATACTAGATATCTACAACCCCACTACCACCATCATATTAGAGCCACAAAGGAGACTAGACATCTACCACATCTACCACCATCAGATTAGAGCCATAAAGGAGACTAGACATCAACCACCACAAAACCACTATCAGATTAGAGCCATAAAGGAGACTAGACATCTACCAGCCCACTACCACTATCAGATTAGAGCCATAAGGGAGACTAGACATCTAGCACCCCACTACCACTATCAGATTAGAGTTATAAAGGAGACTAGACATCTACCAGCCCACTACCACTATCAGATTAGAGTCATACGGGATACTAGATATCTACAACCCCACTACCACTATCAGATTAGAGTTATAAAGGACACTAGACATCTACCAACCCACTACCACTATAAGATTAGAGCCACAAGGGAGACTAGACATCTACCAGCCCACTACAACTATCAGATTAGAGCCACAAGGGAGACTAGACATCTACCAACCCACAACCACTATCAGATTAGAGCCACAAGGGAGACTAGACAACTACCAGCTCACTACAACTATCAGATTAGAGGCATAAAGGAGACTAGACATCTACCAGCCCACTACCACTATCAGATTAGAGTCATACGGGATACTAGATATCTACAACCCCACTACCACCATCATATTAGAACCACAAAGGAGACTAGACAACTACCACATCTACCACTATCAGATTAGAGCCATAAAGGAGACTAGACATCAACCACCACAAAACCACTATCAGATTAGAGCCATAAAGGAGACTTGACATCTACCACCCCACTACCACTATCAGATTAGAGCCATTAGGGAGACTAGACATCTACCAGCCCACTACCACTATCAGATTAGAGCCATAAGGGAGACTAGACATCTAGCACCACACTACCACTATAAGATTAGAGCCACAAGGGAGACTAGACATCTACCAACCCACTACCACTATAAGATTAGAGCCACAAGGGAGACTAGACATCTACCAGCCCACAACCACTATCAGATTAGAGCCACAAGGGAGACTAGACATCTACCAGCTCACTACAACTATCAGATTAGAGCCACAAGGGAGACTAGACATCGACCACCTCACTACCACTAGAAGATTAGAGCAATAAGGGAGACTAGAAATCTACCAACCCACTACCACTATCAGATTAGAGCCATAAGGGAGACTAGATATCTACGACCCCACTACCACCATCATATTAGAGCCACAAAGGAGACTAGACATCTACCACCTCACTACCACTAGAAGATTAGAGCCATAAGGGAGACTAGAAATCTACCACCACAATACCACTATCAGATTAGAGCCATAAAGAAGACTAGACATCTACCACCCCACTACCACTATCAGATTAGAGTTATAAAGGAGACTAGACATCTACCAGCCCACTACCACTATCAGATTAGAGTCATAAGGGATACTAGATATCTACAACCCCACTACCACCATCATATTAGAGCCACAAAGGAGACTAGACATCTACCATATCTACCACTATCAGATTAGAGCCATAAAGGAGACTAGACATCAACCACCACAAAACCACTATCAGATTAGAGCCATAAGGGAGACTAGACATCTAGCACCCCACTACCACTATCAGATTAGAGCCATAAGGGAGACTAGACATCTACCACCCCACTACCACTATCAGATTAGAGTCATAAGGGATACTAGATATCTACAACCCCACTACCACCATCATATTAGAGCCACAAAGGAGACTAGACATCTACCACATCTACCACCATCAGATTAGAGCCATAAAGGAGACTAGACATCAACCACCACAAAACCACTATCAGATTAGAGCCATAAAGGAGACTAGACATCTACCAGCCCACTACCACTATCAGATTAGAGCCATAAGGGAGACTAGACATCTAGCACCCCACTACCACTATCAGATTAGAGTTATAAAGGAGACTAGACATCTACCAGCCCACTACCACTATCAGATTAGAGTCATACGGGATACTAGATATCTACAACCCCACTACCACTATCAGATTAGAGTTATAAAGGAGACTAGACATCTACCAACCCACTACCACTATAAGATTAGAGCCACAAGGGAGACTAGACATCTACCAGCCCACTACAACTATCAGATTAGAGCCACAAGGGAGACTAGACAACTACCAGCTCACTACAACTATCAGATTAGAGGCATAAAGGAGACTAGACATCTACCAGCCCACTACCACTATCAGATTAGAGTCATACGGGATACTAGATATCTACAACCCCACTACCACCATCATATTAGAGCCACAAAGGAGACTAGACATCTACCACATCTACCACTATCAGATTAGAGCCATAAAGGAGACTAGACATCAACCACCACAAAACCACTATCAGATTAGAGCCATAAAGGAGACTTGACATCTACCACCCCACTACCACTATCAGATTAGAGCCATTAGGGAGACTAGACATCTACCAGCCCACTACCACTATCAGATTAGAGCCATAAGGGAGACTAGACATCTAGCACCACACTACCACTATCAGATTAGAGTTATAAAGGAGACTAGACATCTACCAACCCACTACAACTATCAGATTAGAGCCACAAGGGAGACTAGACATCTACCAACCCACTACCACTATCAGATTAGAGCCACAAGGGAGACTAGACATCTACCAGCTCACTACAACTATCAGATTAGAGCCACAAGGGAGACTAGACATCGACCACCTCACTACCACTAGAAGATTAGAGCAATAAGGGAGACTAGAAATCTACCAACCCACTACCACTATCAGATTAGAGCCATAAGGGAGACTAGATATCTACGACCCCACTACCACCATCATATTAGAGCCACAAAGGAGACTAGACATCTACCACCTCACTACCACTAGAAGATTAGAGCCATAAGGGAGACTAGAAATCTACCACCACAATACCACTATCAGATTAGAGCCATAAAGAAGACTAGACATCTACCACCCCACTACCACTATCAGATTAGAGTTATAAAGGAGACTAGACATCTACCAACCCACTACCACTATCAGATTAGAGTCATAAGGGATACTAGATATCTACAACCCCACTACCACCATCATATTAGAGCCACAAAGGAGACTAGACATCTACCACATCTACCACCATCAGATTAGAGCCATAAAGGAGACTAGACATCAACCACCACAAAACCACTATCAGATTAGAGCCATAAAGGAGACTAGACATCTACCAGCCCACTACCACTATCAGATTAGAGCCATAAGGGAGACTAGACATCTAGCACCCCACTACCACTATCAGATTAGAGTTATAAAGGAGACTAGACATCTACCAGCCCACTACCACTATCAGATTAGAGTCATACGGGATACTAGATATCTACAACCCCACTACCACTATCAGATTAGAGTTATAAAGGAGACTAGACATCTACCAACCCACTACCACTATAAGATTAGAGCCACAAGGGAGACTAGACATCTACCAGCCCACTACAACTATCAGATTAGAGCCACAAGGGAGACTAGACATCTACCAACCCACAACCACTATCAGATTAGAGCCACAAGGGAGACTAGACAACTACCAGCTCACTACAACTATCAGATTAGAGGCATAAAGGAGACTAGACATCTACCAGCCCACTACCACTATCAGATTAGAGTCATACGGGATACTAGATATCTACAACCCCACTACCACCATCATATTAGAACCACAAAGGAGACTAGACAACTACCACATCTACCACTATCAGATTAGAGCCATAAAGGAGACTAGACATCAACCACCACAAAACCACTATCAGATTAGAGCCATAAAGGAGACTTGACATCTACCACCCCACTACCACTATCAGATTAGAGCCATTAGGGAGACTAGACATCTAGCACCACACTACCACTATAAGATTAGAGTTATAAAGGAGACTAGACATCTACCAACCCACTACAACTATCAGATTAGAGCCACAAGGGAGACTAGACATCTACCAACCCACAACCACTATCAGATTATAGCCACAAGGGAGACTAGACATCTACCAGCTCACTACAACTATCAGATTAGAGCCACAAGGGAGACTAGACATCGACCACCTCACTACCACTAGAAGATTAGAGCAATAAGGGAGACTAGAAATCTACCAACCCACTACCACTATCAGATTAGAGCCATAAGGGAGACTAGATATCTACGACCCCACTACCACCATCATATTAGAGCCACAAAGGAGACTAGACATCTACCACCCCACTACCACTAGAAGATTAGAGCCATAAGGGAGACTAGACATCTACCACCACAATACCACTATCAGATTAGAGCCATAAAGGAGACTAGACATCTACCACCCCACTACCACTATAAGATTAGAGTTATAAAGGAGACTAGACATCTACCAGCCCACTACCACTATCAGATTAGAGTCATAAGGGATACTAGATATCTACAACCCCACTACCACCATCATATTAGAGCCACAAAGGAGACTAGACATCTACCATATCTACCACTATCAGATTAGAGCCATAAAGGAGACTAGACATCAACCACCACAAAACCACTATCAGATTAGAGCCATAAGGGAGACTAGACATCTAGCACCCCACTACCACTATCAGATTAGAGCCATAAGGGAGACTAGACATCTACCACCCCACTACCACTATCAGATTAGAGTCATAAGGGATACTAGATATCTACAACCCCACTACCACCATCATATTAGAGCCACAAAGGAGACTAGACATCTACCACATCTACCACCATCAGATTAGAGCCATAAAGGAGACTAGACATCAACCACCACAAAACCACTATCAGATTAGAGCCATAAAGGAGACTAGACATCTACCAGCCCACTACCACTATCAGATTAGAGCCATAAGGGAGACTAGACATCTAGCACCCCACTACCACTATCAGATTAGAGTTATAAAGGAGACTAGACATCTACCAGCCCACTACCACTATCAGATTAGAGTCATAAGGGAGACTTGACATCTACCACCCCACTACCACTATCAGATTAGAGCCACAAGGCAGACTAGACATCTACCAGCCCTCTACAACTATCAGATTAGAGCCACAAGGGAGACTAGACATCTACCAACCCACAACCACTATCAGATTAGAGCCACAAGGGAGACTAGACATCTACCAGCTCACTACAACTATCAGATTAGAGCCACAAGGGAGACTAGACATCGACCACCTCACTACCACTAGAAGATTAGAGCAATAAGGGAGACTAGAAATCTACCAACCCACTACCACTATCAGATTAGAGCCATAAGGGAGACTAGATATCTACGACCCCACTACCACCATCATATTAGAGCCACAAAGGAGACTAGACATCTACCACCTCACTACCACTAGAAGATTAGAGCCATAAGGGAGACTAGAAATCTACCACCACAATACCACTATCAGATTAGAGCCATAAAGAAGACTAGACATCTACCACCCCACTACCACTATCAGATTAGAGTTATAAAGGAGACTAGACATCTACCAGCCCACTACCACTATCAGATTAGAGTCATAAGGGATACTAGATATCTACAACCCCACTACCACCATCATATTAGAGCCACAAAGGAGACTAGACATCTACCATATCTACCACTATCAGATTAGAGCCATAAAGGAGACTAGACATCAACCACCACAAAACCACTATCAGATTAGAGCCATAAGGGAGACTAGACATCTAGCACCCCACTACCACTATCAGATTAGAGCCATAAGGGAGACTAGACATCTACCACCCCACTACCACTATCAGATTAGAGTCATAAGGGATACTAGATATCTACAACCCCACTACCACCATCATATTAGAGCCACAAAGGAGACTAGACATCTACCACATCTACCACCATCAGATTAGAGCCATAAAGGAGACTAGACATCAACCACCACAAAACCACTATCAGATTAGAGCCATAAAGGAGACTAGACATCTACCAGCCCACTACCACTATCAGATTAGAGCCATAAGGGAGACTAGACATCTAGCACCCCACTACCACTATCAGATTAGAGTTATAAAGGAGACTAGACATCTACCAGCCCACTACCACTATCAGATTAGAGTCATAAGGGAGACTTGACATCTACCACCCCACTACCACTATCAGATTAGAGCCACAAGGCAGACTAGACATCTACCAGCCCTCTACAACTATCAGATTAGAGCCACAAGGGAGACTAGACATCTACCAACCCACAACCACTATCAGATTAGAGCCACAAGGGAGACTAGACATCTACCAGCTCACTACAACTATCAGATTAGAGCCACAAGGGAGACTAGACATCGACCACCTCACTACCACTAGAAGATTAGAGCCATAAGGGAGACTAGAAATCTACCAACCCACTACCACTATCAGATTAGAGCCATAAGGGAGACTAGATATCTACGACCCCACTACCACCATCATATTAGAGCCACAAAGGAGACTAGACATCTACCACCTCACTACCAATAGAAGATTAGAGCCATAAGGGAGACTAGAAATCTACCACCACAATACCACTATCAGATTAGAGCCATAAAGAAGACTAGACATCTACCACCCCACTACCACTATCAGATTAGAGTTATAAAGGAGACTAGACATCTACCAGCCCACTACCACTATCAGATTAGAGTCATAAGGGATACTAGATATCTACAACCCCACTACCACCATCATATTAGAGCCACAAAGGAGACTAGACATCTACCATATCTACCACTATCAGATTAGAGCCATAAAGGAGACTAGACATCAACCACCACAAAACCACTATCAGATTAGAGCCATAAGGCAGACTAGACATCTAGCACCCCACTACCACTATCAGATTAGAGCCATAAGGGAGACTAGACATCTAGCACCCCACTACCACTATCAGATTAGAGCCATAAGGGAGACTAGACATCTAGCACCCCACTACCACTATCAGATTAGAGTTATAAAGGAGACTAGACATCTACCAGCCCACTACCACTATCAGATTAGAGTCATACGGGATACTAGATATCTACAACCCCACTACCACTATCAGATTAGAGTTATAAAGGAGACTAGACATCTACCAACCCACTACCACTATAATATTAGAGCCACAAGGGCGACTAGACATCTACCAGCCCACTACAACTATCAGATTAGAGCCACAAGGGAGACTAGACATCTACCAACCCACAACCACTATCAGATTAGAGCCACAAGGGAGACTAGACAACTACCAGCTCACTACAACTATCAGATTAGAGGCATAAAGGAGACTAGACATCTACCAGCCCACTACCACTATCAGATTAGAGTCATACGGGATACTAGATATCTACAACCCCACTACCACCATCATATTAGAACCACAAAGGAGACTAGACAACTACCACATCTACCACTATCAGATTAGAGCCATAAAGGAGACTAGACATCAACCACCACAAAACCACTATCAGATTAGAGCCATAAAGGAGACTTGACATCTACCACCCCACTACCACTATCAGATTAGAGCCATTAGGGAGACTAGACATCTACCAGCCCACTACCACTATCAGATTAGAGCCATAAGGGAGACTAGACATCTAGCACCCCACTACCACTATAAGATTAGAGTTATAAATAAGACTAGACATCTACCAACCCACTACCACTATAAGATTAGAGCCACAAGGCAGACTAGACATCTACCAGCCCACTACAACTATCAGATTAGAGCCACAAGGGAGACTAGACATCTACCAACCCACAACCACTATCAGATTAGAGCCACAAGGGAGACTAGACATCTACCAGCTCACTACAACTATCAGATTAGAGCCACAAGGGAGACTAGACATCGACCACCTCACTACCACTAGAAGATTAGAGCCATAAGGGAGACTAGAAATCTACCAACCCACTACCACTATCAGATTAGAGCCATAAGGGAGACTAGATATCTACGACCCCACTACCACCATCATTTTAGAGCCACAAAGGAGACTAGACATCTACCATATCTACCACTATCAGATTAGAGCCATAAAGGAGACTAGACATCAACCACCACAATACCACTATCAGATTAGAGCCATAAAGAAGACTAGACATCTACCACCCCACTACCACTATCAGATTAGAGTTATAAAGGAGACTAGACATCTACCAACCCACAACCACTATCAGATTAGAGCCACAAGGGAGACTAGACATCTACCAGCCCACTACCACTATCAGATTAGAGCCATAAGGGAGACTAGACATCTAGCACCCCACTACCACTATCAGATTAGAGCCATAAGGGAGACTAGACATCTACCAGCCCACTACCACTATCAGATTAGAGCCATAAAGGAGAGTAGACATCTACCAGCCCACTACCACTATCAGATTAGAGTTATAAAGGAGACTAGACATCTACCAGCCCACTACAACTATCAGATTAGAGCCATTAGGGAGACTAGACATCTACCAGCCCACTACCACTATCAGATTAGAGTTATAAAGGCGACTAGACATCTACCACCCCACTACCACTATCAGATTAGAGTCATAAGGGATACTAGATATCTACAACCCCACTACCACCATCATATTAGAGCCACAAAGGAGACTAGACATCTACCACATCTACCACCATCAGATTAGAGCCATAAAGGAGACTAGACATCAACCACCACAAAACCACTATCAGATTAGAGCCATAAAGGAGACTAGACATCTACCAGCCCACTACCACTATCAGATTAGAGCCATAAGGGAGACTAGACATCTAGCACCCCACTACCACTATCAGATTAGAGTTATAAAGGAGACTAGACATCTACCAGCCCACTACCACTATCAGATTAGAGTCATACGGGATACTAGATATCTACAACCCCACTACCACTATCAGATTAGAGCCATTAGGGAGACTAGACATCTACCAGCCCACTACCACTATCAGATTAGAGCCATAAGGGAGACTAGACATCTAGCACCCCACTACCACTATAAGATTAGAGTTATAAAGGAGACTAGACATCTACCAACCCACTACCACTATAAGATTAGAGCCACAAGGCAGACTAGACATCTACCAGCCCACTACAACTATCAGATTAGAGCCACAAGGGAGACTAGACATCTACCAACCCACAACCACTATCAGATTAGAGCCACAAGGGAGACTAGACATCTACCAGCTCACTACAACTATCAGATTAGAGCCACAAGGGAGACTAGACATCGACCACCTCACTACCACTAGAAGATTAGAGCCATAAGGGAGACTAAAAATCTACCAACCCACTACCACTATCAGATTAGAGCCATAAGGGAGACTAGATATCTACGACCCCACTACCACCATCATTTTAGAGCCACAAAGGAGACTAGACATCTACCATATCTACCACTATCAGATTAGAGCCATAAAGGAGACTAGACATCAACCACCACAATACCACTATCAGATTAGAGCCATAAAGAAGACTAGACATCTACCACCCCACTACCACTATCAGATTAGAGTTATAAAGGAGACTAGACATCTACCAGCCCACTACCACTATCAGATTAGAGTCATAAGGGATACTAGATATCTACAACCCCACTACCACCATCATATTAGAGCCACAAAGGAGACTAGACATCTACCATATCTACCACTATCAGATTAGAGCCATAAAGGAGACTAGACATCAACCACCACAAAACCACTATCAGATTAGAGCCATAAGGCAGACTAGACATCTAGCACCCCACTACCACTATCAGATTAGAGCCATAAGGGAGACTAGACATCTAGCACCCCACTACCACTATCAGATTAGAGCCATAAGGGAGACTAGACATCTAGCACCCCACTACCACTATCAGATTAGAGTTATAAAGGAGACTAGACATCTACCAGCCCACTACCACTATCAGATTAGAGTCATACGGGATACTAGATATCTACAACCCCACTACCACTATCAGATTAGAGTTATAAAGGAGACTAGACATCTACCAACCCACTACCACTATAATATTAGAGCCACAAGGGCGACTAGACATCTACCAGCCCACTACAACTATCACATTAGAGCCACAAGGGAGACTAGACATCTACCAACCCACAACCACTATCAGATTAGAGCCACAAGGGAGACTAGACAACTACCAGCTCACTACAACTATCAGATTAGAGGCATAAAGGAGACTAGACATCTACCAGCCCACTACCACTATCAGATTAGAGTCATACGGGATACTAGATATCTACAACCCCACTACCACCATCATATTAGAACCACAAAGGAGACTAGACAACTACCACATCTACCACTATCAGATTAGAGCCATAAAGGAGACTAGACATCAACCACCACAAAACCACTATCAGATTAGAGCCATAAAGGAGACTTGACATCTACCACCCCACTACCACTATCAGATTAGAGCCATTAGAGAGACTAGACATCTACCAGCCCACTACCACTATCAGATTAGAGCCATAAGGGAGACTAGACATCTAGCACCCCACTACCACTATAAGATTAGAGCCACAAGGCAGACTAGACATCTACCAGCCCACTACCACTATAAGATTAGAGCCACAAGGCAGACTAGACATCTACCAGCCCACTACAACTATCAGATTAGAGCCACAAGGGAGACTAGACATCTACCAGCTCACTACAACTATCAGATTAGAGCCACAAGGGAGACTAGACATCGACCACCTCACTACCACTAGAAGATTAGAGCCATAAGGGAGACTAGAAATCTACCAACCCACTACCACTATCAGATTAGAGCCATAAGGGAGACTAGATATCTACGACCCCACTACCACCATCATTTTAGAGCCACAAAGGAGACTAGACATCTACCATATCTACCACTATCAGATTAGAGCCATAAAGGAGACTAGACATCAACCACCACAATACCACTATCAGATTAGAGCCATAAAGAAGACTAGACATCTACCACCCCACTACCACTATCAGATTAGAGTTATAAAGGAGACTAGACATCTACCAACCCACAACCACTATCAGATTAGAGCCACAAGGGAGACTAGACATCTACCAGCCCACTACCACTATCAGATTAGAGCCATAAGGGAGACTAGACATCTAGCACCCCACTACCACTATCAGATTAGAGCCATAAGGGAGACTAGACATCTACCAGCCCACTACCACTATCAGATTAGAGGCATAAAGGAGAGTAGACATCTACCAGCCCACTACCACTCTCAGATTAGAGTTATAAAGGAGACTAGACATCTACCGTCCCACTACAACTATCAGATTAGAGCCATTAGGGAGACTAGACATCTACCAGCCCACTACCACTATCAGATTAGAGTTATAAAGGCGACTAGACATCTACCACCCCACTACCACTATCAGATTAGAGTCATAAGGGATACTAGATATCTACAACCCCACTACCACCATCATATTAGAGCCACAAAGGAGACTAGACATCTACCACATCTACCACCATCAGATTAGAGCCATAAAGGAGACTAGACATCAACCACCACAAAACCACTATCAGATTAGAGCCATAAAGGAGACTAGACATCTACCAGCCCACTACCACTATCAGATTAGAGCCATAAGGGAGACTAGACATCTAGCACCCCACTACCACTATCAGATTAGAGTTATAAAGGAGACTAGACATCTACCAGCCCACTACCACTATCAGATTAGAGTCATACGGGATACTAGATATCTACAACCCCACTACCGCTATCAGATTAGAGCCATTAGGGAGACTAGACATCTACCAGCCTACTACCACTATCAGATTAGAGCCATAAGGGAGACTAGACATCTAGCACCCCACTACCACTATAAGATTAGAGTTATAAAGGAGACTAGACATCTACCAACCCACTACCACTATAAGATTAGAGCCACAAGGGAGACTAGACATCTACCAGCCCACTACAACTATCATATTAGAGCCACAAGGGAGACTAGACATCTACCAACCCACAACCACTATCAGATTAGAGCCACAAGGGAGACTAGACATCTACCATATCTACCACTATCAGATTAGAGCCATAAAGGAGACTAGACATCAACCACCACAAAACCACTATCAGATTAGAGCCATAAAGAAGACTAGACATCTACCACCCCACTACCACTATCAGATTAGAGCCATTAGGGAGACTAGACATCTAGCACCCCACTACCACTATCAGATTAGAGCCATAAGGGAGACTAGACATCTACCAGCCCACTACCACTATCAGATTAGAGCCACAAAGGAGACTAGACATCTACCACATCTACCACTATCAGATTAGAGCCATAAAGGAGACTAGACATCAACCACCCCGCTACCACTATCAGATAAGAGTTATAAAGGAGACTAGACATCTACCAACCCACTACCACTATAAGATTAGAGCCACAAGGGAGACTAGACATGTACCAGCCCACTACAACTATCAGATTAGATCCACAAGGGAGACTAGACATCTACCAGCCCACTACCATTATCAGATTAGAGTTATAAAGGAGACTAGACATCTACCAACCCAGTACCACTATCAGATTAGAGCCATAAAGGAGACTAGACATCTACCAACCCACTACAACTATCAGATTAGAGCCATTAGGGAGACTAGACATCTACCAGCCCACTACCACTATCAGATTAGAGTTATAAAGGAGACTAGACATCTACCAACGCACTACAACTATCAGATTAGAGCCATTAGGGAGACTAGACATCTACCAGCCCACTACCACTATCAGATTAGAGTTATAAAGGCGACTAGACATCTACCACCCCACTACCACTATCAGATTAGAGTCATAAGGGATACTAGATATCTACAACCCCACTACCACCATCATATTAGAGCCACAAAGGAGACTAGACATCTACCACATCTACCACCATCAGATTAGAGCCATAAAGTAGACTAGACATCAACCACCACAAAACCACTATCAGATTAGAGCCATAAAGGAGACTAGACATCTACCAGCCCACTACCACTATCAGATTAGAGTTATAAAGGAGACTAGACATCTACCAGCCCACTACCACTATCAGATTAGAGTCATACGGGATACTAGATATCTACAACCCCACTACCACTATCAGATTAGAGTTATAAAGGAGACTAGACATCTACCAACCCACTACCACTATAAGATTAGAGCCACAAGGGAGACTAGACATCTACCAGCCCACTACAACTATCAGATTAGAGCCACAAGGGAGACTAGACATCTACCAACCCACAACCACTATCAGATTAGAGCCACAAGGGAGACTAGACATCTACCATATCTACCACTATCAGATTAGAGCCATAAAGGAGACTAGACATCAACCACCACAAAACCACTATCAGATAAGAGTTATAAAGGAGACTAGACATCTACCAACCCACTACCACTATAAGATTAGAGCCACAAGGGAGACTAGACATGTACCAGCCCACTACAACTATCAGATTAGATCCACAAGGGAGACTAGACATCTACCAGCCCACTACCATTATCAGATTAGAGTTATAAAGGAGACTAGACATCTACCAACCCAGTACCACTATCAGATTAGAGCCATAAAGGAGACTAGACATCTACCAACCCACTACAACTATCAGATTAGAGCCATTAGGGAGACTAGACATCTACCAGCCCACTACCACTATCAGATTAGAGTTATAAAGGAGACTAGACATCTACCAACCCACTACAACTATCAGATTAGAGCCATTAGGGAGACTAGACATCTACCAGCCCACTACCACTATCAGATTAGAGTTATAAAGGCGACTAGACATCTACCAGCCCACTACCACAATCAGATTAGAGTCATAAGGGATACTAGATATCTACAACCCCACTACCACCATCATATTAGAGCCACAAAGGAGACTAGACATCTACCACATCTACCACTATCAGATTAGAGCCATAAAGGAGACTAGACATCAACCACCACAAAACCACTATCAGATTAGAGCCATAAAGGAGACTTGACATCTACCACCCCACTACCACTATCAGATTAGAGCCATTAGGGAGACTAGACATCTACCAGCCCACTACCACTATCAGATTAGAGCCATAAGGGAGACTAGACATCTAGCACCCCACTACCACTATAAGATTAGAGTTATAAAGGAGACTAGACATCTACCAACCCACTACCACTATAAGATTAGAGCCACAAGGCAGACTAGACATCTACCAGCCCTCTACAACTATCAGATTAGAGCCACAAGGGAGACTAGACATCTACCAACCCACAACCACTATCAGATTAGAGCCACAAGGGAGACTAGACATCTACCAGCTCACTACAACTATCAGATTAGAGCCACAAGGGAGACTAGACATCGACCACCTCACTACCACTAGAAGATTAGAGCCATAAGGGAGACTAGAAATCTACCAACCCACTACCACTATCAGATTAGAGCCATAAGGGAGACTAGATATCTACGACCCAACTACCACCATCATATTAGAGCCACAAAGGAGACTAGACATCTACCATATCTACCACTATCAGATTAGAGCCATAAAGAAGACTAGACATCTACCACCCCACTACCACTATCAGATTAGAGTTATAAAGGAGACTAGACATCTACCGTCCCACTACAACTATCAGATTAGAGCCATTAGGGAGACTAGACATCTACCAGCCCACTACCACTATCAGATTAGAGTTATAAAGGCGACTAGACATCTACCACCCCACTACCACTATCAGATTAGAGTCATAAGGGATACTAGATATCTACAACCCCACTACCACCATCATATTAGAGCCACAAAGGAGACTAGACATCTACCACATCTACCACCATCAGATTAGAGCCATAAAGGAGACTAGACATCAACCACCACAAAACCACTATCAGATTAGAGCCATAAAGGAGACTAGACATCTACCAGCCCACTACCACTATCAGATTAGAGCCATAAGGGAGACTAGACATCTAGCACCCCACTACCACTATCAGATTAGAGTTATAAAGGAGACTAGACATCTACCAGCCCACTACCACTATCAGATTAGAGTCATACGGGATACTAGATATCTACAACCCCACTACCACTATCAGATTAGAGCCATTAGGGAGACTAGACATCTACCAGCCCACTACCACTATCAGATTAGAGCCATAAGGGAGACTAGACATCTAGCACCCCACTACCACTATAAGATTAGAGTTATAAAGGAGACTAGACATCTACCAACCCACTACCACTATAAGATTAGAGCCACAAGGGAGACTAGACATCTACCAGCCCACTACAACTATCATATTAGAGCCACAAGGGAGACTAGACATCTACCAAACCACAACCACTATCAGATTAGAGCCACAAGGGAGACTAGACATCTACCATATCTACCACTATCAGATTAGAGCCATAAAGGAGACTAGACATCAACCACCACAAAACCACTATCAGATTAGAGCCATAAAGAAGACTAGACATCTACCACCCCACTACCACTATCAGATTAGAGCCATTAGGGAGACTAGACATCTAGCACCCCACTACCACTATCAGATTAGAGCCATAAGGGAGACTAGACATCTACCAGCCCACTACCACTATCAGATTAGAGCCACAAAGGAGACTAGACATCTACCACATCTACCACTATCAGATTAGAGCCATAAAGGAGACTAGACATCAACCACCCCGCTACCACTATCAGATAAGAGTTATAAAGGAGACTAGACATCTACCAACCCACTACCACTATAAGATTAGAGCCACAAGGGAGACTAGACATCTACCAGCCCACTACAACTATCAGATTAGAGCCACAAGGGAGACTAGACATCTACCAGCCCACTACCATTATCAGATTAGAGTTATAAAGGAGACTAGACATCTACCAACCCAGTACCACTATCAGATTAGAGCCATAAAGGAGACTAGACATCTACCAACCCACTACAACTATCAGATTAGAGCCATTAGGGAGACTAGACATCTACCAGCCCACTACCACTATCAGATTAGAGTTATAAAGGAGACTAGACATCTACCAACGCACTACAACTATCAGATTAGAGCCATTAGGGAGACTAGACATCTACCAGCCCACTACCACTATCAGATTAGAGTTATAAAGGCGACTAGACATCTACCACCCCACTACCACTATCAGATTAGAGTCATAAGGGATACTAGATATCTACAACCCCACTACCACCATCATATTAGAGCCACAAAGGAGACTAGACATCTACCACATCTACCACCATCAGATTAGAGCCATAAAGTAGACTAGACATCAACCACCACAAAACCACTATCAGATTAGAGCCATAAAGGAGACTAGACATCTACCAGCCCACTACCACTATCAGATTAGAGTTATAAAGGAGACTAGACATCTACCAGCCCACTACCACTATCAGATTAGAGTCATACGGGATACTAGATATCTACAACCCCACTACCACTATCAGATTAGAGTTATAAAGGAGACTAGACATCTACCAACCCACTACCACTATAAGATTAGAGCCACAAGGGAGACTAGACATCTACCAGCCCACTACAACTATCAGATTAGAGCCACAAGGGAGACTAGACATCTACCAACCCACAACCACTATCAGATTAGAGCCACAAGGGAGACTAGACATCTACCATATCTACCACTATCAGATTAGAGCCATAAAGGAGACTAGACATCAACCACCACAAAACCACTATCAGATAAGAGTTATAAAGGAGACTAGACATCTACCAACCCACTACCACTATAAGATTAGAGCCACAAGGGAGACTAGACATCTACCAGCCCACTACAACTATCAGATTAGATCCACAAGGGAGACTAGACATCTACCAGCCCACTACCATTATCAGATTAGAGTTATAAAGGAGACTAGACATCTACCAACCCAGTACCACTATCAGATTAGAGCCATAAAGGAGACTAGACATCTACCAACCCACTACAACTATCAGATTAGAGCCATTAGGGAGACTAGACATCTACCAGCCCACTACCACTATCAGATTAGAGTTATAAAGGAGACTAGACATCTACCACCCCACTACCACAATCAGATTAGAGTCATAAGGGATACTAGATATCTACAACCCCACTACCACCATCATATTAGAGCCACAAAGGAGACTAGACATCTACCACATCTACCACTATCAGATTAGAGCCATAAAGGAGACTAGACATCAACCACCACAAAACCACTATCAGATTAGAGCCATAAAGGAGACTTGACATCTACCACCCCACTACCACTATCAGATTAGAGCCATTAGGGACACTAGACATCTACCAGCCCACTACCACTATCAGATTAGAGCCATAAGGGAGACTAGACATCTAGCACCCCACTACCACTATAAGATTAGAGTTATAAAGGAGACTAGACATCTACCAACCCACTACCACTATAAGATTAGAGCCACAAGGCAGACTAGACATCTACCAGCCCTCTACAACTATCAGATTAGAGCCACAAGGGAGACTAGACATCTACCAACCCACAACCACTATCAGATTAGAGCCACAAGGGAGACTAGACATCTACCAGCTCACTACAACTATCAGATTAGAGCCACAAGGGAGACTAGACATCGACCACCTCACTACCACTAGAAGATTAGAGCCATAAGGGAGACTAGAAATCTACCAACCCACTACCACTATCAGATTAGAGCCATAAGGGAGACTAGATATCTACGACCCAACTACCACCATCATATTAGAGCCACAAAGGAGACTAGACATCTACCATATCTACCACTATCAGATTAGAGCCATAAAGAAGACTAGACATCTACCACCCCACTACCACTATCAGATTAGAGTTATAAAGGAGACTAGACATCTACCAGCCCACTACCACTATCAGATTAGAGTCATAAGGGATACTAGATATCTACAACCCCACTACCACCATCATATTAGAGCCACAAAGGAGACTAGACATGTACCATATCTACCACTATCAGATTAGAGCCATAAAGGAGACTAGACATCAACCACCACAAAACCACTATCAGATTAGAGCCATAAGGGAGACTAGACATATAGCACCCCACTACCACTATCAGATTAGAGCCATAAGGGAGACTAGACATCTAGCACCCCACTACCACTATCAGATTAGAGCCATAAGGGAGACTAGACATCTAGCACCCCACTACCACTATCAGATTAGAGTTATAAAGGAGACTAGACATCTACCAGCCCACTACCACTATCAGATTAGAGTCATACGGGATACTAGATATCTACAACCCCACTACCACTATCAGATTAGAGTTATAAAGGAGACTAGACATCTACCAGCCCACTACCACTATCAGATTAGAGCCATAAGGGAGACTAGACATCTAGCACCCCACTACCACTATAAGATTAGAGTTATAAAGGAGACTAGACATCTACCAACCCACTACCACTATAAGATTAGAGCCACAAGGGAGACTAGACATCTACCAGCCCACTACAACTATCATATTAGAGCCACAAGGGAGACTAGACATCTACCAACCCACAACCACTATCAGATTAGAGCCACAAGGGAGACTAGACATCTACCATATCTACCACTATCAGATTAGAGCCATAAAGGAGACTAGACATCAACCACCACAAAACCACTATCAGATTAGAGCCATAAAGAAGACTAGACATCTACCACCCCACTACCACTATCAGATTAGAGCCATTAGGGAGACTAGACATCTAGCACCCCACTACCACTATCAGATTAGAGCCATAAGGGAGACTAGACATCTACCAGCCCACTACCACTATCAGATTAGAGCCACAAAGGAGACTAGACATCTACCACATCTACCACTATCAGATTAGAGCCATAAAGGAGACTAGACATCAACCACCCCGCTACCACTATCAGATAAGAGTTATAAAGGAGACTAGACATCTACCAACCCACTACCACTATAAGATTAGAGCCACAAGGGAGACTAGACATGTACCAGCCCACTACAACTATCAGATTAGATCCACAAGGGAGACTAGACATCTACCAGCCCACTACCATTATCAGATTAGAGTTATAAAGGAGACTAGACATCTACCAACCCAGTACCACTATCAGATTAGAGCCATAAAGGAGACTAGACATCTACCAACCCACTACAACTATCAGATTAGAGCCATTAGGGAGACTAGACATCTACCAGCCCACTACCACTATCAGATTAGAGTTATAAAGGAGACTAGACATCTACCAACGCACTACAACTATCAGATTAGAGCCATTAGGGAGACTAGACATCTACCAGCCCACTACCACTATCAGATTAGAGTTATAAAGGCGACTAGACATCTACCACCCCACTACCACTATCAGATTAGAGTCATAAGGGATACTAGATATCTACAACCCCACTACCACCATCATATTAGAGCCACAAAGGAGACTAGACATCTACCACATCTACCACCATCAGATTAGAGCCATAAAGTAGACTAGACATCAACCACCACAAAACCACTATCAGATTAGAGCCATAAAGGAGACTAGACATCTACCAGCCCACTACCACTATCAGATTAGAGTTATAAAGGAGACTAGACATCTACCAGCCCACTACCACTATCAGATTAGAGTCATACGGGATACTAGATATCTACAACCCCACTACCACTATCAGATTAGAGTTATAAAGGAGACTAGACATCTACCAACCCACTACCACTATAAGATTAGAGCCACAAGGGAGACTAGACATCTACCAGCCCACTACAACTATCAGATTAGAGCCACAAGGGAGACTAGACATCTACCAACCCACAACCACTATCAGATTAGAGCCACAAGGGAGACTAGACATCTACCATATCTACCACTATCAGATTAGAGCCATAAAGGAGACTAGACATCAACCACCACAAAACCACTATCAGATAAGAGTTATAAAGGAGACTAGACATCTACCAACCCACTACCACTATAAGATTAGAGCCACAAGGGAGACTAGACATGTACCAGCCCACTACAACTATCAGATTAGATCCACAAGGGAGACTAGACATCTACCAGCCCACTACCATTATCAGATTAGAGTTATAAAGGAGACTAGACATCTACCAACCCAGTACCACTATCAGATTAGAGCCATAAAGGAGACTAGACATCTACCAACCCACTACAACTATCAGATTAGAGCCATTAGGGAGACTAGACATCTACCAGCCCACTACCACTATCAGATTAGAGCCATAAAGGAGACTAGACATCTACCAACCCACTACAACTATCAGATTAGAGCCATTAGGGAGACTAGACATCTACCAGCCCACTACCACTATCAGATTAGAGTTATAAAGGCGACTAGACATCTACCAGCCCACTACCACAATCAGATTAGAGTCATAAGGGATACTAGATATCTACAACCCCACTACCACCATCATATTAGAGCCACAAAGGAGACTAGACATCTCCCACATCTACCACTATCAGATTAGAGCCATAAAGGAGACTAGACATCAACCACCACAAAACCACTATCAGATTAGAGCCATAAAGGAGACTTGACATCTACCACCCCACTACCACTATCAGATTAGAGCCATTAGGGAGACTAGACATCTACCAGCCCACTACCACTATCAGATTAGAGCCATAAGGGAGACTAGACATCTAGCACCCCACTACCACTATAAGATTAGAGTTATAAAGGAGACTAGACATCTACCAACCCACTACCACTATAAGATTAGAGCCACAAGGCAGACTAGACATCTACCAGCCCACTACAACTATCAGATTAGAGCCACAAGGGAGACTAGACATCTACCAACCCACAACCACTATCAGATTAGAGCCACAAGGGAGACTAGACATCTACCAGCTCACTACAACTATCAGATTAGAGCCACAAGGGAGACTAGACATCGACCACCTCACTACCACTAGAAGATTAGAGCCATAAGGGAGACTAGAAATCTACCAACCCACTACCACTATCAGATTAGAGCCATAAGGGAGACTAGATATCTACGACCCCACTACCACCATCATATTAGAGCCACAAAGGAGACTAGACATCTACCATATCTACCACTATCAGATTAGAGCCATAAAGAAGACTAGACATCTACCACCCCACTACCACTATCAGATTAGAGTTATAAAGGAGACTAGACATCTACCACCCCACTACCACTATCAGATTAGAGTTATAAAGGAGACTAGACATCTACAACCCCACTACCACTATCAGATTAGAGTTATAAAGGAGACTAGACATCTACCAACCCACTACCACTATAATATTAGAGCCACAAGGGAGACTAGACATCTACCAGCCCACTACAACTATCAGATTAGAGCCACAAGGGAGACTAGACATCTACCAACCCACAACCACTATCAGATTAGAGCCACAAGGGAGACTAGACAACTACCAGCTCACTACAACTATCAGATTAGAGGCATAAAGGAGACTAGACATCTACCAGCCCACTAACACTATCAGATTAGAGTCATACGGGATACTAGATATCTACAACCCCACTACCACCATCATATTAGAACCACAAAGGAGACTAGACAACTACCACATCTACCACTATCAGATTAGAGCCATAAAGGAGACTAGACATCAACCACCACAAAACCACTATCAGATTAGAGCCATAAAGGAGACTTGACATCTACCACCCCACTACCACTATCAGATTAGAGCCATTAGGGAGACTAGACATCTACCAGCCCACTACCACTATCAGATTAGAGCCATAAGGGAGACTAGACATCTAGCACCCCACTACCACTATAAGATTAGAGTTATAAATAAGACTAGACATCTACCAACCCACTACCACTATAAGATTAGAGCCACAAGGCAGACTAGACATCTACCAGCCCACTACAACTATCAGATTAGAGCCACAAGGGAGACTAGACATCTACCAACCCACAACCACTATCAGATTAGAGCCACAAGGGAGACTAGACATCTACCAGCTCACTACAACTATCAGATTAGAGCCACAAGGGAGACTAGACATCGACCACCTCACTACCACTAGAAGATTAGAGCCATAAGGGAGACTAGAAATCTACCAACCCACTACCACTATCAGATTAGAGCCACAAAGGAGACTAGACATCTACCATATCTACCACTATCAGATTAGAGCCATAAAGGAGACTAGACATCAACCACCACAATACCACTATCAGATTAGAGCCATAAAGAAGACTAGACATCTACCACCCCACTACCACTATCAGATTAGAGTTATAAAGGAGACTAGACATCTACCAGCCCACTACCACTATCAGATTAGAGTCATAAGGGATACTAGATATCTACAACCCCACTACCACCATCATATTAGAGCCACAAAGGAGACTAGACATCTACCATATCTACCACTATCAGATTAGAGCCATAAAGGAGACTAGACATCAACCACCACAAAACCACTATCAGATTAGAGCCATAAGGGAGACTAGACATCTAGCACCCCACTACCACTATCAAATTAGAGCCATAAGGGAGACTAGACATCTAGCACCCCACTACCACTATCAGATTAGAGCCATAAGGGAGACTAGACATCTAGCACCCCACTACCACTATCAGATTAGAGCCATTAGAGAGACTAGACATCTACCAGCCCACTACCACTATCAGATTAGAGCCATAAGGGAGACCAGACATCTAGCACCCCACTACCACTCTCAGATTAGAGCCATAAGGGAGACTAGACATCAACCACCACAAAACCACTATCAGATTAGAGCCATAAAGAAGACTAGACATCTACCAGCCCACTACCACTATCAGATTAGAGGCATAAAGGAGACTAGACATCTACCAACCCACTACCACTATCAGATTAGAGCCACAAAGGAGACTAGACATCTACCACATCTACCACTATCAGATTAGAGCCATAAAGGAGACTAGACATCAACCACCCTACTACCACTATCAGATTAGAGTTATAAAGGAGACTAGACATCTACCAACCCACTACCACTATAAGATTAGAGCCACAAGGGAGACTAGACATCTACCAGCCCACTACAACTATCAGATTAGAGCCACAAGGGAGACTAGACATCTACCAGCCCACTACCATTATCAGATTAGAGTTATAAAGGAGACTAGACATCTACCAACCCACTACCACTATCAGATTAGAGCTATAAAGGAGACTAGACATCTACCAACCCACTACAACTATCAGATTAGAGCCATTCGGGAGACTAGACATCTAAAAGCCCACTACCACTATCAGATTAGAGTTATAAAGGAGACTAGACATCTACCACCCCACTACCACTATCAGATTAGAGTCATAAGGGATACTAGATATCTACAACCCCACTACAGCCATCAGATTAGAGCCATAAAGGAGACTAGACATCAACCACCACAAAACCACTACCAGATTAGAGCCATAAAGGAGACTAGACATCTACCAGCCCACTACCACTATCAGATTAGAGCCATTAGGGAGACTTGACATCTACCAGCCCACTACCACTATCAGATTAGAGTTATAAAGGAGACTAGACATCTAGCACCCCACTACCACTATCAGATTAGAGCCATAAGGGAGACTAGACATCTAGCACCCCACTACCACTATCAGATTAGAGTTATAAAGGAGACTAGACATCTACCAACCCACTACCACTATAAGATTAGAGCCACAAGGGAGACTAGACATCTACCAGCCCACTACAACTATCAGATTAGAGCCACAAGGGAGACTAGACATCTACCAACCCACAACCACTATCAGATTAGAGCCACAAGGGAGACTAGACATCTACCAGCTCACTACAACTATCAGATTAGAGCCACAAGGGAGACTAGAAATCTACCAACCCACTACCACTATCAGATTAGAGCCATAAGGGAGACTAGACATCTAGCACCCCACTACCACTATCAGATTAGAGCCATAAAGAAGTCTAGACATCTACCAGCCCACTACCACTATCAGATTAGAGCCATAAGGGAGACTAGACATCTAGCACCCCCCTACCACTATCAGATTAGAGCCATAAGGGAGTCTAGACATCAACCACCACAAAACCACTATCAGATTAGAGCCAAAAAGAAGACTAGACATCTACCACCCCACTACCACTATCAGATTAGAGGTATAAAGGAGACTAGACATCTACCAACCCACTACCACTCTCAGATTAGAGCCACAAAGGACACTAGACATCTACCACATCTACCACTATCAGATTAGAGCCATAAAGGAGACTAGACATAAACCACCCCACTACCACTATCAGATTAGAGTTATAAAGGAGACTAGACATCTACCAGCCCACTACCACTATAAGATTAGAGCCACAAGGGAGATTAGACATCTACCAGCCCACTACAACTATCAGATTAGAGCCACAAGGGAGACTAGATATCTACGACCCCACTACCACCATCATATTAGAGCCACAAAGGAGACTAGACATCTACCATATCTACCACTATCAGATTAGAGCCATAAAGGAGACTAGACATCAACCACCAAAAAACCACTATCAGATTAGAGCCATAAAGGAGACTAGACATCTACCACCCCACTACCACTATCAGATTAGAGCCATTAGGGAGACTAGACATCTACCAGCCCACTACCACTATCAGATTAGAGCCATAAGGGAGACTAGACATCTAGCACCCCACTACCACTATAAGATTAGAGCCATAAAGGAGACTAGACATCTACCAACCCACAACCACTATCAGATTAGAGCCACAAGGGAGACTAGACAACTACCAGCTGACTACAACTATCAGATTAGAGGCATAAAGGAGACTAGACATCTACTAACCCACTACCACTATCAGATTAGAGTCATACGGGATACTAGATATCTACAACCCCACTACCACCATCATATTAGAACCACAAAGGAGACTAGACATCTACCACATCTACCACTATCAGATTAAAGCCATAAAGGAGACTAGACATCAACCACCACAAAACCACTATCAGATTAGAGCCATAAAGGAGACTTGACATCTACCACCCCACTACCACTATCAGATTAGAGCCATTATGGAGACTAGACATCTACCAGCCCACTACCACTATCAGATTAGAGCCATAAGGGAGACTAGACTTCTAGCACCCCACTACCACTATAAGATTAGAGTTATAAAGGAGACTAGACATCTACCAACACACTACCACTATAAGATTAGAGCCATAAAGGAGACTAGACATCTACCAGCCCACTACAACTATCATATTAGAGCCACAAGGGAGACTAGACATCTACCAACCCACAACCACTATCAGATTAGAGCCACAAGGGAGACTAGACATCTACCATATCTACCACTATCAGATTAGAGCCATAAAGGAGACTAGACATCAACCACCACAAAACCACTATCAGATTAGAGCCATAAAGAAGACTAGACATCTACCACCCCACTACCACTATCAGATTAGAGCCATTAGGGAGACTAGACATCTAGCACCCCACTACCACTATCAGATTAGAGCCATAAGGGAGACTAGATATCTACCAGCCCACTACCACTATCAGATTAGAGTTATAAAGGAGACTAGACATCTACCAGCCCACTACCACTATCAGATTAGAGCCATAAGGGAGACTAGATATCTAGCACCCCACTACCACTATCAGATTAGAGCCATAAGGGAGACTAGACATCTACCAGCCCACTACCACTATCAGATTAGAGGCATAAAGGAGACTAGACATCTACCAACCCACTACCACTATCAGATTAGAGCCACAAAGGAGACTAGACATCTACCACATCTACCACTATCAGATTAGAGCCATAAAGGAGACTAGACATCAACCACCCCGCTACCACTATCAGATTAGAGTTATAAAGGAGACTAGACATCTACCAACCCACTACCACTATAAGATTAGAGCCACAAGGGAGACTAGACATCTACCAGCCCACTACAACTATCAGATTAGAGCCACAAGGGAGACTAGACATCTACCAGCCCACTACCATTATCAGATTAGAGTTATAAAGGAGACTAGACATCTACCAACCCACTACAACTATCAGATTAGAGCCATTAGGGAGACTAGACATCTACCAGCCCACTACCACTATCAGATTAGAGTTATAAAGGAGACTAGACATCTACCAACCCACTACAACTATCAGATTAGAGCCATTAGGGAGACTAGACATCTACCAGCCCACTACCACTATCAGATTAGAGTTATAAAGGCGACTAGACATCTACCACGCCACTACCAATATCAGATTAGAGTCATAAGGGATACTAGATATCTACAACCCCACTACCACCATCATATTAGAGCCACAAAGGAGACTAGACATCTACCACATCTACCACCATCAGATTAGAGCCATAAAGGAGACTAGAAATCAACCACCACAAAACCACTATCAGATTAGAGCCATAAAGGAGACTAGACATCTACCAGCCCACTACCACTATCAGATTAGAGCCATAAGGGAGACTAGACATCTAGCACCCCACTACCACTATCAGATTAGAGTTATAAAGGAGACTAGACATCTACCAGCCCACTACCACTATCAGATTAGAGCCATAAGGGAGACTAGACATCTAGCACCCCACTACCACTATCAGATTAGAGTTATAAAGGAGACTAGACATCTACCAGCCCACTACCACTATCAGATTAGAGTCATAAGGGATACTAGATATCTACAACCCCACTACCACCATCATATTAGAGCCACAAAGGAGACTAGACATCTACCATATCTACCACTATCAGATTAGAGCCATAAAGGAGACTAGACATCAACCACCACAAAACCACTATCAGATTAGAGCCATAAAGAAGACTAGACATCTACCACCCCACTACAACTATCAGATTAGAGCCATAAGGGAGACTAGACATCTAGCACCCCACTACCACTATCAGATTAGAGCCATAAGGGAGACTAGACATCTAGCACCCCACTACCACTATCAGATTAGAGCCATAAGGGAGACTAGACATCTAGCACCCCACTACCACTATCAGATTAGAGCCATTAGAGAGACTAGACATCTACCAGCCCACTACCACTATCAGATTAGAGCCATAAGGGAGACTAGACATCTAGCACCCCACTACCACTATCAGATTAGAGGCATAAAGGAGACTAGACATCTACCAGCCCACTACCACTATCAGATTAGAGCCATAAGGGAGACTAGACATCTAGCACCCCACTACCACTATCAGATTAGAGTTATAAAGGAGACTAGACATCTACCAGCCCACTACCACTATCAGATTAGAGTCATAAGGGATACTAGATATCTACAACCCCACTACCACCATCATATTAGAGCCACAAAGGGGACTAGACATCTACCATATCTACCACTATCAGATTAGAGGCATAAAGGAGACTAGACATCTACCACCCCACTACCACTATCAGATTAGAGCCATTAGGGAGACTAGACATCTACCAGCCCACTACCACTATCAGAATAGAGGCATAAAGGAGACTAGACATCTACCAACCCACTACCACTATCATATTAGAACCACAAAGGAGACTAGACATCTACCACATCTACCACTATCAGATTAGAGCCATAAAGGAGACTAGACATCAACCACCACAAAACCACTATTACATTAGAGCCATAAAGGAGACTTGACATCTACCACCCCACTACCACTATCAGATTAGAGCCATTATGGAGACTAGACATCTACCAGCCCACTACCACTATCAGATTAGAGCCATAAGGGAGACTAGACTTCTAGCACCCCACTACCACTATAAGATTAGAGTTATAAAGGAGACTAGACATCTACCAACACACTACCACTATAAGATTAGAGCCATAAAGGAGACTAGACATCTACCAGCCCACTACAACTATCATATTAGAGCCACAAGGGAGACTAGACATCTACCAACCCACAACCACTATCAGATTAGAGCCACAAGGGAGACTAGACATCTACCATATCTACCACTATCAGATTAGAGCCATAAAGGAGACTAGACATCAACCACCACAAAACCACTATCAGATTAGAGCCATAAAGAAGACTAGACATCTACCACCCCACTACCACTATCAGATTAGAGCCATTAGGGAGACTAGACATCTACCAGCCCACTACCACTATCAGAATAGAGGCATAAAGGAGACTAGACATCTACCAACCCACTACCACTATCAGATTAGAGCCACAAAGGAGACTAGACATCTACCACATCTACCACTATCAGATTAGAGCCATAAAGGAGACTAGACATCAACCACCCCGCTACCACTATCAGATTAGAGTTATAAAGGAGACTAGACATCTACCAACCCACTATCACTATAAGATTAGAGCCACAAGGGAGACTAGACATCTACCAGCCCACTACAACTATCAGATTAGAGCCACAAGGGAGACTAGACATCTACCAGCCCACTACCATTATCAGATTAGAGTTATAAAGGAGACTAGACATCTACCAACCCACTACAACTATCAGATTAGAGCCATTAGGGAGACTAGACATCTACCAGCCCACTACCACTATCAGATTAGAGTTATAAAGGAGACTAGACATCTACCAACCCACTACAACTATCAGATTAGAGCCATTAGGGAGACTAGACATCTACCAGCCCACTACCACTATCAGATTAGAGTTATAAAGGAGACTAGACATCTACCACCCCACTACCAATATCAGATTAGAGTCATAAGGGATACTAGATATCTACAACCCCACTACCACCATCATATTAGAGCCACAAAGGAGACTAGACATCTACCACATCTACCACCATCAGATTAGAGCCATAAAGGAGACTAGACATCAACCACCACAAAACCACTATCAGATTAGAGCCATAAAGGAGACTAGACTTCTACCAGCCCACTACCACTATCAGATTAGAGCCATAAGGGAGACTAGACATCTAGCACCCCACTACCACTATCAGATTAGAGTTATAAAGGAGACTAGACATCTACCAGCCCACTACCACTATCAGATTAGAGCCATAAGGGAGACTAGACATCTAGCACCCCACTACCACTATCAGATTAGAGTTATAAAGGAGACTAGACATCTACCAGCCCACTACCACTATCAGATTAGAGTCATAAGGGATACTAGATATCTACAACCCCACTACCACCATCATATTAGAGCCACAAAGGGGACTAGACATCTACCATATCTACCACTATCAGATTAGAGCCATAAAGGAGAATTGACATCAACCACCACAAAACCACTATCAGATTAGAGCCATAAAGAAGACTAGACATCTACCACCCCACTACAACTATCAGATTAGAGCCATAAGGGAGACTAGACATCTAGCACCCCACTACCACTATCAGATTAGAGCCATAAGGGAGACTAGACATCTAGCACCCCACTACCACTATCAGATTAGAGCCATACGGGAGACTAGACATCTAGCACCCCACTACCACTATCAGATTAGAGCCATTAGAGAGACTAGACATCTACCAGCCCACTACCACTATCAGATTAGAGCCATAAGGGAGACTAGACATCTAGCACCCCACTACCACTATCAGATTAGAGGCATAAAGGAGACTAGACATCTACCAGCCCACTACCACTATCAGATTAGAGCCATAAAGGAGACTAGACATCTAGCACCCCACTACCACTATCAGATTAGAGTTATAAAGGAGACTAGACATCTACCAACCCACAACCACTATCAGATTAGAGTCATAAGGGATACTAGATATCTACAACCCCACTACCACCATCATATTAGAGCCACAAAGGGGACTAGACATCTACCATATCTACCACTATCAGATTAGAGGCATAAAGGAGACTAGACATCTACCACCCCACTACCACTATCAGAATAGAGCCATTAGGGAGACTAGACATCTACCAGCCCACTACCACTATCAGAATAGAGGCATAAAGGAGACTAGACATCTACCAACCCACTACCACTATCAGATTAGAGCCACAATGGAGACTAGACATCTACCACATCTACCACTATCAGATTAGAGCCATAAAGGAGACTAGATATCAACCACCCTACTACCACTATCATATTAGAGTTATAAAGGAGACTAGACATCTACAAACCCACTACCACCATAAGATTAGAGCCACAAGGGAGACTAGACATCTACCAGCCCACTACAACTATCAGATTAGAGCCACAAGGGAGACTCGACATCTACCAGCCCACTACCATTATCAGATTAGAGTTATAAAGGAGACTAGACATCTACCAACCCACTACCACTATCAGATTAGAGCTATAAAGGAGACTAGACATCTACCATCCCACTACAACTATCAGATTAGAGCCATTAGGGAGACTAGACATCTAAAAGCCCACTACCACTATCAGATTAGAGCCATAAGGGAGACTAGACATCGACCACCCCACTACCACTATCAGATTAGAGTTATAAAGGAGACTAGACATCTACCAACCCACAAACACTATCAGATTAGAGCCATTAGGGAGACTAGACATCTACCAGCCCACTACCACTCTCAGATTTGAGTTATAAAGGAGACTAGACATCTACCAGCCCACTACCACTATAAGATTAGAGCCACAATGGAGACTATAAATCTACCAGCCCACTACCACTATAAGATTAGAGCCACAATGGAGACTAGACATCTACCAGCCCACTACCACTATCAGATTAGAGTTATAAAGGAGACTAGACATATACCAACCCACTACCACTATCAGATTAGAGCCACAAAGGAGACTAGACATCTACCACATCTACCACTATCAGATTAGAGCCATAAAGGAGACTAGATATCAACCACCCTACTACCACTATCAGATTAGAGTTATAAAGGAGACTAGACGTCTACCAACCCACTACCACTATAAGATTAGAGCCACAAGGGAGACTAGACATCTACCAGCCCACTACAACTATCAGATTAGAGCCACAAGGGAGACTAGACATCTACCAGCCCACTACCATTATCAGATTAGAGCTATAAAGGAGACTAGACGTCTACCAACCCACTACAACTATCAGATTAGAGCCATTAGGGAGACTAGACATCTAAAAGCCCACTACCACTATCAGATTAGAGTTATAAAGGAGACTAGACATCTACCACCCCACTACCACTATCAGATTAGAGTTATAAAGGAGACTAGACATCTACCAGCCCACTACCACTATCAGATTATAGTCATACGGTATACTAGATATCTAAAAGCCCACTACCACTATCAGATTAGAGTTATAAAGGAGACTAGACATCTACCAGCCCACTACCACTATCAGATTATAGTCATACGGGATACTAGACATCTAAAAGCCCACTACCACTATCAGATTAGAGTTATAAAGGAGACTAGACATCTACCACCCCACTACCACTATCAGATTAGAGTTATAAAGGAGACTAGACATCTACCAGCCCACTACCACTATCAGATTATAGTCATACGGGATACTAGATATCTACGACCCCACTACCACCATCATATTAGAGCCACAAAGGAGACTAGACATCTACCATATCTACCACTAACAGATTAGAGCCATAAAGGAGACTAGACATCAACCAGCCCACTACCACTATCAGATTAGAGCCATAAGGGATACTAGACATCTAGCACCCCACTACCACTATCAGATTAGAGCCATAAGGGAGACTAGACATCAACCACCACAAAACCACTATCAGATTAGAGCCATAAAGAAGACTAGACATCTACCAGCCCACTACCACTATCAGATTAGAGCCATAAGGGAGACTAGACATCTAGCACCCCACTACCACTATCAGATTAGAGCCATAAGGGAGACTAGACATCAACCACCACAAAACCACTATCAGATTAGAGCCATAAAGAAGACTAGACATCTACCACCCCACTACCACTATCAGAGTAGAGCCATTAGGGAGACTAGACATCTACCAGCCCACTACCACTATCAGATTAGAGGCATAAAGGAGACTAGACATCTACCAGCCCACTACCACTATCAGATTAGAGCCATAAGGGAGACTAGACATCTAGCACCCCACTACCACTATCAGATTAGAGCCATAAAGAAGACTAGACATCTACAACCCCACTACCACTATCAGATTAGAGCCATTAGGGAGACTAGACATCTACCAGCCCACTACCACTATCAGATTAGAGACATAAAGGAGACTAGACATCTACCAACCCACTACCACTATCAGATTAGAGCCACAAAGGAGACTAGACATCTACCACATCTACCACTATCAGATTAGAGCCATAAAGGAGACTAGATATCAACCACCCTACTACCACTATAAGATTAGAGTTATAAAGGAGACTAGACATCTACCAACCCACTACCACTATAAGATTAGAGCCACAAGGGAGACTAGACATCTACCAGACCACTACAACTGTCAGATTAGAGCCACAAGGGAGACTAGACATCTACCAGCTCACTACCATTATCAGATTAGAGTTAAAAAGGAGACTAGACATCTACCAACCCACTACCACTATCAGATTAGAGCTATAAAGGAGACTAGACATCTACCAACCCACTACAACTATCAGATTAGAGCCATTAGGGAGACTAGACATCTAAAAGCCCACTACCACTATCAGATTAGAGTTATAAAGGAGACTAGACATCTACCACCCCACTACCACTATCAGATTAGAGTCATACGGGATACTAGATATCTAGCACCCCACTACCACTATCAAATTAGAGCCATAAGGGAGACTAGACATCGACCACCCCACTACCACTATCAGATTAGAGTTATAAAGGAGACTAGACATCTACCAACCCACAAACACTATAAGATTAGAGCCATTAGGGAGACTAGACATCTACCAGCCCACTACCACTCTCAGATTAGAGTTATAAAGGAGACTAGACATCTACCAGCCCACTACCACTATAAGATTAGAGCCACAAGGTAGACTAGTCATCTACCAGCCCACTACCACTATCAGATTAGAGTTATAAAGGAGACTAGACATCTACCAACCCACAGCCACTATCAGATTAGTGACACAAGCGAGACTAGACATCTACCAGCCCACTACCACTATCAGATTAGAGTTATAAAGGAGACTAGACATCTACCAACCCACTACAACTATCAGATTAGAGCCATTAGGGAGACTAGACATCTACCAGCCCACTACCACTCTCAGATTAGAGTTATAAAGGAGACTAGACATCTACCAGCCCACTACCACTATAAGATTAGAGCCACAAGGGAGACTAGACATCTACCAGCACACTACCACTATCAGATTAGAGTTATAAAGGAGACTAGACATCTACCAACCCACAGCCACTATCAGATTAGTGACACAAGCGAGACTAGACATCTACCACCCCACTACCACTATCAGATTAGAGTTATAAAGGAGACTAGACATCTACCAGCCCACTACCACTATCAGATTATAGTCATACGGGATACTAGATATCTACGACCCCACTACCACCATCATATTAGAGCCACAAAGGAGACTAGACATCTACCATATCTACCACTATCAGATTAGAGCCATAAAGGAGACTAGACATCAACCACCACAAAACCACTATCAGATTAGAGCCATAAAGAAGACTAGACATCTACCAGCCCACTACCACTATCAGATTAGAGCCATAAGGGAGACTAGACATCTAGCACCCCACTACCACTATCAGATTAGAGCCATAAGGGAGACTAGACATCAACCACCACAAAACCACTATCAGATTAGAGCCATAAAGAAGACTAGACATCTACCACCCCACTACCACTATCAGATTAGAGCCATTAGGGAGACTAGCCATCTACCAGCCCACTACCACTATCAGATTAGAGCCATAAAGAAGACTAGACATCTACAACCCCACTACCACTATCAGATTAGAGCCATTAGGGAGACTAGACATCTACCAGCCCACTACCACTATCAGATTAGAGGCATAAAGGAGACTAGACATCTACCAGCCCACTACCACTATCAGATTAGAGCCACAAAGGAGACTAGACATCTACCACATCTACCACTATCAGATTAGAGCCATATAGGAGACTAGATATCAACCACCCTACTACCACTATAAGATTAGAGTTATAAAGGAGACTAGACATCTACCAACCCACTACCACTATAAGATTAGAGCCACAAGAGAGACTAGACATCTACCAGACCACTACAACTATCAGATTAGAGCCACAAGGGAGACTAGACATCTACCAGCCCACTACCATTATCAGATTAGAGTTATAAAGGAGACTAGACATCTACCAACCCACTACCACTATCAGATTAGAGCTATAAAGGAGACTAGACATCTACCAACCCAATACAACTATCAGATTAGAGCCATTAGGGAGACTAGACATCTAAAAGCCCACTACCACTATCAGATTAGAGTTATAAAGGAGACTAGACATCTACCACCCCACTACCACTATCAGATTAGAGTCATAAGGGATACTAGATATCTAGCACCCCACTACCACTATCAGATTAGAGTTATAAAGGAGACTAGACATCTACCAACCCACTACCACTATAAGATTAGAGCAACAAGGCAGACTAGACATCTACCAGCCCACTACAACTATCAGATTAGAGCCACAAGGGAGACTAGACATCTACCAACCCACAACCACTATCAGATTAGAGCCACAAGGGAGACTAGACATCTACCAGCTCACTACAACTATCAGATTAGAGCCACAAGGGAGACTAGACATCGACCACCTCACTACCACTAGAAGATTAGAGCCATAAGGGAGACTAGAAATCTACCAACCCACTACCACTATCAGATTAGAGCCATAAGGGAGACTAGATATCTACGACCCCACTACCACCATCATATTAGAGCCACAAAGGAGACTAGTCATCTACCACATCTACCACTATCAGATTAGAGCCATAAAGGAGACTAGACTTCAACCACCACAAAACCACTATCAGATTAGAGCCATAAAGGAGACTAGACATCTACCACCCCACTACCACTATCAGATTAGAGCCATTAGGGAGACTAGACATCTACCAGCCAACTACCACTATCAGATTAGAGCCATAAGGGAGACTAGACATCTAGCACCCCACTACCAATATTAGATTAGAGTTATAAAGGAGACTAGACATCTACCAACCCACTACCACTATAAGATTAGAGCCACAAGGGAGACTAGACATCTACCAGCCCACTACAACTATCAGATTAGAGCCATTAGGGAGACTAGACATCTACCAGCCCACTACCACTATCAGATTAGAGCCATAAGGGAGACTAGACATCTAGCACCCCACTACCACTATAAGATTAGAGTTATAAAGGAGACTAGACATCTACCAACCCACTACCACTATAAGATTAGAGCCACAAGGGAGACTAGACATCTACCAACCCACAACCACTATCAGATTAGAGCCACAAGGGAGACTAGACAACTACCAGCTCACTACAACTATCACATTAGAGGCATAAAGGAGACTAGACATCTACCAGCCCACTACCACTATCAGATTAGAGTCATACGGGATACTAGATATCTACAACCCCACTACCACCATCATATTAGAACCACAAAGGAGACTAGACATCTACCACATCTACCACTATCAGATTAGAGCCATAAAGGAGACTAGACATCAACCACCACAAAACCACTATCAGATTAGAGCCATAAAGGAGACTTGACATCTACCACCCCACTACCACTATCAGATTAGAGCCATTAGGGAGACTAGACATCTACCAGCCCACTACCACTATCAGATTAGAGCCATAAGGGAGACCAGACATCTAGCACCCCACTACCACTATAAGATTATAATTATAAAGGAGACTAGACATCTACCAACCCACTACCACTATAAGATTAGAGCCACAAGGGAGACTAGACATCTACCAGCCCACTACAACTATCAGATTAGAGCCACAAGGGAGACTAGACATCTACCAACCCACAACCACTATCAGATTAGAGCCACAAGGGAGACTAAACATCTACCATATCTACCACTATCAGATTAGAGCCATAAAGGAGACTAGACATCAACCACCACAAAACCACTATCAGATTAGAGCCATAAGGGAGACTAGACATCTACCAGCCCACTACCACTATCAGATTAGAGTTATAAAGGAGACTAGACATCTACCAGCCCACTACCACTATCAGATTAGAGCCATAAGGGAGACTAGACATCTAGCACCCCACTACCACTATCAGATTAGAGCCATAAGGGAGACTAGACATCTACCAGCCCACTACCACTATCAGATTAGAGGCATAAAGGAGACTAGACGTCTACCAACCCACTACCACTATCAGATTAGAGCCACAAAGGAGACTAGACATCTACCACATCTACCACTATCAGATTAGAGCCATAAAGGAGACTAGACATCTACCAGCCCACTACCACTATCAGATTAGAGCCATAAGGGAGACTAGACATCTAGCACCCCACTACCACTATCAGATTAGAGTTATAAAGGAGACTAGACATCTACCAACCCACTACCACTATAAGATTAGAGCAACAAGGCAGACTAGACATCTACCAGCCCACTACAACTATCAGATTAGAGCCACAAGGGAGACTAGACATCTACCAACCCACAACCACTATCAGATTAGAGCCACAAGGGAGACTAGACATCTACCAGCTCACTACAACTATCAGATTAGAGCCACAAGGGAGACTAGACATCGACCACCTCACTACCACTAGAAGATTAGAGCCATAAGGGAGACTAGAAATCTACCAACCCACTACCACTATCAGATTAGAGCCATAAGGGAGACTAGATATCTACGACCCCACTACCACCATCATATTAGAGCCACAAAGGAGACTAGTCATCTACCACATCTACCACTATCAGATTAGAGCCATAAAGGAGACTAGACTTCAACCACCACAAAACCACTATCAGATTAGAGCCATAAAGGAGACTAGACATCTACCACCCCACTACCACTATCAGATTAGAGCCATTAGGGAGACTAGACATCTACCAGCCAACTACCACTATCAGATTAGAGCCATAAGGGAGACTAGACATCTAGCACCCCACTACCAATATTAGATTAGAGTTATAAAGGAGACTAGACATCTACCAACCCACTACCACTATAAGATTAGAGCCACAAGGGAGACTAGACATCTACCAGCCCACTACAACTATCAGATTAGAGCCATTAGGGAGACTAGACATCTACCAGCCCACTACCACTATCAGATTAGAGCCATAAGGGAGACTAGACATCTAGCACCCCACTACCACTATAAGATTAGAGTTATAAAGGAGACTAGACATCTACCAACCCACTACCACTATAAGATTAGAGCCACAAGGGAGACTAGACATCTACCAACCCACAACCACTATCAGATTAGAGCCACAAGGGAGACTAGACAACTACCAGCTCACTACAACTATCACATTAGAGGCATAAAGGAGACTAGACATCTACCAGCCCACTACCACTATCAGATTAGAGTCATACGGGATACTAGATATCTACAACCCCACTACCACCATCATATTAGAACCACAAAGGAGACTAGACATCTACCACATCTACCACTATCAGATTAGAGCCATAAAGGAGACTAGACATCAACCACCACAAAACCACTATCAGATTAGAGCCATAAAGGAGACTTGACATCTACCACCCCACTACCACTATCAGATTAGAGCCATTAGGGAGACTAGACATCTACCAGCCCACTACCACTATCAGATTAGAGCCATAAGGGAGACCAGACATCTAGCACCCCACTACCACTATAAGATTAGAATTATAAAGGAGACTAGACATCTACCAACCCACTACCACTATAAGATTAGAGCCACAAGGGAGACTAGACATCTACCAGCCCACTACAACTATCAGATTAGAGCCACAAGGGAGACTAGACATCTACCAACCCACAACCACTATCAGATTAGAGCCACAAGGGAGACTAAACATCTACCATATCTACCACTATCAGATTAGAGCCATAAAGGAGACTAGACATCAACCACCACAGAACCACTATCAGATTAGAGCCATTAGGGAGACTAGACATCAACCACCACAAAACCACTATCAGATTAGAGCCATAAGGGAGACTAGACATCTACCAGCCCACTACCACTATCAGATTAGAGTTATAAAGGAGACTAGACATCTACCAGCCCACTACCACTATCAGATTAGAGCCATAAGGGAGACTAGACATCTAGCACCCCACTACCACTATCAGATTAGAGCCATAAGGGAGACTAGACATCTACCAGCCCACTACCACTATCAGATTAGAGGCATAAAGGAGACTAGACGTCTACCAACCCACTACCACTATCAGATTAGAGCCACAAAGGAGACTAGACATCTACCACATCTACCACTATCAGATTAGAGCCATAAAGGAGACTAGACATCAACCAGCCTGCTACCACTATCAGATTAGAGTTATAAAGGAGCCTAGACATCTACCAACCCACTACCACTATAAGATTAGAGCCACAAGGGAGACTAGACATCTACCAGCCCACTACAACTATCAGCTTAGAGCCACAAGGGAGACTAGACATCTACCAGCCCACTACCATTATCAGATTAGAGTTATAAAGGAGACTAGACATCTACCAACCCAGTACCACTATCAGATTAGAGCCATAAAGGAGACTAGACATCTACCAACCCACTACAACTATCAGATTAGAGCCATTAGGGAGACTAGACATCTACCAGCCCACTACCACTATCAGATTATAGTTATAAAGGAGACTAGACATCTACCAACCCACTACAACTATCAGATTAGAGCCATTAGGGAGACTAGACATCTACCAGCCCACTACCACTATCAGATTAGAGTTATAAAGGCGACTAGACATCTACCACCCCACTACCACTATCAGATTAGAGTCATAAGGGGTACTAGATATCTACAACCCCACTACCACCATCATATTAGAGCCACAAAGGAGACTAGACATCTACCACATCTACCACCATCAGATTAGAGCCATAAAGGAGACTAGACATCAACCACCACAAAACCACTAGCAGATTAGAGCCATAAAGGAGACTAGACATCTACCAGCCCACTACCACTATCAGATTAGAGCCATAAGGGAGACTAGACATCTAGCACCCCACTACCACTATCAGATTAGAGTTATAAAGGAGACTAGACATCTACCAACCCACTACCACTATAAGATTAGAGCCACAAGGCAGACTAGACATCTACCAGCCCACTACAACTATCAGATTAGAGCCACAAGGGAGACTAGACATCTACCAACCCACAACCACTATCAGATTAGAGCCACAAGGGAGACTAGACATCTACCAGCTCACTACAACTATCAGATTAGAGCCACAAGGGAGACTAGACATCGACCACCTCACTAGAAGATTAGAGCCATAAGGGAGACTAGAAATCTACCAACCCACTACCACTATCAGATTAGAGCCATAAGGGAGACTAGATATCTACGACCCCACTACCACCATCATATTAGAGCCACAAAGGAGACTAGACATCTACCATATCTACCACTATCAGATTAGAGCCATAAAGGAGACTAGACATCAACCACCACAATACCACGATCAGATTAGAGCCATAAAGAAGGCTAGACATCTACCAGCCCACTACCACTATCAGATTAGAGTCATAAGGGATACTAGATATCTACAACCCCACTACCACCATCATATTAGAGCCACAAAGGAGACTAGACATCTACCATATCTACCACTATCAGATTTGAGCCATAAAGGAGACTAGACATCAACCACCACAAAACCACTATCAGATTAGAGCCATAAAGAAGACTAGACATCTACCACCCCACTACAACTATCAGATTAGAGCCATAAAGAAGACTAGACATCTACCACCCCACTACCACTATCAGATTAGAGCCATAAAGGAGACTAGACATCTAGCACCCCACTACCACTATCAGATTAGAGCCATAAGGGAGACTAGACATCTAGCACCCCACTACCACTATCAGATTAGAGACATTAGAGAGACTAGACATCTACCAGCCCACTACCACTATCAGATTAGACTCATAAGGGAGACTAGATATCTAAAACCCCACTACCACCATCATATTAGAGCCACAAAGGAGACTAGACATCTACCATATCTACCACTATCAGATTAGAACCATAAAGGAGACTAGACATCAACCACCACAAAACCACTATCAGATTAGAGCCATGAAGAAGACTAGACATCTACCACCCCACTACCACTATCAGATTAGAGCCATTAGGGAGACTAGACATCTACCAGCCCACTACCACTATCAAATTAGAGCCATAAGGGAGACTAGACATCGACCACCCCACTACCACTATCAGATTAGAGTTATAAAGGAGACTAGACATCTACCAGCCCACTACCATTATCAGATTAGAGTTATAAAGGAGACTAGACATCTACCAACCCACTACCACTATCAGATTAGAGCCATAAAGGAGACTAGACATCTACCAACCCACTACAACTATCAGATTAGAGCCATTAGGGAGACTAGACATCTAAAAGCCCACTACCACTATCAGATTAGAGTTATAAAGGATACTAGAAATCTACCACCCCACTACCACTATCAGATTAGAGTCATAAGGGATACTAGATATCTACAACCCCACTACCACCATCATATTAGAGCCACAAAGGAGACTAGACATCTACCACATCTACCACTATCAGATTAGAGCCATAAAGGAGACTAGACATCAACCACCACAAAACCACTATCAGATTATAGCCATAAAGGAGACTAGACATCTACCACCCCACTGCCACTATCAGATTGGAGCCATTAGGGAGACTAGACATCTACCAGCCCACTACCATTATCAGATTAGAGCCATAAGGGAGACTAGACATCTAGCACCCCACTACCACTATCAGATTAGAGTTATAAAGGCAACTAGACATCTACCAACCCACTACCACTATAAGATTAGAGCCACAAGGGAGACTAGACATCTACCAGCCCACTACAACTATCAGATTAGAGCCATAAGGGAGCTAAGACATCTACCAACCCACTACCACTATAAGATTAGAGCCACAAGGGAGACTAGACATCTACCAGCCCACTACAACTATCAGATTAGAGCCATTAGGGAGACTAGACATCTACCAGCCCACTACCACTATCAGATTAGAGCCATAAGGGAGACTAGACATCTAGCACCCCACTACCACTATAAGATTAGAGTTATAAAGGAGACTAGACATCTACCAACCCACTACCACTATAAGATTAGAGCCACAAGGGAGACTAGACATCTACCAACCCACAACCACTATCAGATTAGAGCCACAAGGGAGACTAGACAACTACCAGCTCACTACAACTATCACATTAGAGGCATAAAGGAGACTAGACATCTACCAGCCCACTACCACTATCAGATTAGAGTCATACGGGATACTAGATATCTACAACCCCACTACCACCATCATATTAGAACCACAAAGGAGACTAGACATCTACCACATCTACCACTATCAGATTAGAGCCATAAAGGAGACTAGACATCAACCACCACAAAACCACTATCAGATTAGAGCCATAAAGGAGACTTGACATCTACCACCCCACTACCACTATCAGATTAGAGCCATTAGGGAGACTAGACATCTACCAGCCCACTACCACTATCAGATTAGAGCCATAAGGGAGACCAGACATCTAGCACCCCACTACCACTATAAGATTAGAATTATAAAGGAGACTAGACATCTACCAACCCACTACAACTATCAGATTAGAGCCACAAGGGAGACTAGACATCTACCAACCCACAACCACTATCAGATTAGAGCCACAAGGGAGACTAAACATCTACCATATCTACCACTATCAGATTAGAGCCATAAAGGAGACTAGACATCAACCACCACAGAACCACTATCAGATTAGAGCCATTAGGGAGACTAGACATCAACCACCACAAAACCACTATCAGATTAGAGCCATAAGGGAGACTAGACATCTACCAGCCCACTACCACTATCAGATTAGAGTTATAAAGGAGACTAGACATCTACCAGCCCACTACCACTATCAGATTAGAGCCATAAGGGAGACTAGACATCTAGCACCCCACTACCACTATCAGATTAGAGCCATAAGGGAGACTAGACATCTACCAGCCCACTACCACTATCAGATTAGAGGCATAAAGGAGACTAGACGTCTACCAACCCACTACCACTATCAGATTAGAGCCACAAAGGAGACTAGACATCTACCACATCTACCACTATCAGATTAGAGCCATAAAGGAGACTAGACATCAACCAGCCTGCTACCACTATCAGATTAGAGTTATAAAGGAGCCTAGACATCTACCAACCCACTACCACTATAAGATTAGAGCCACAAGGGAGACTAGACATCTACCAGCCCACTACAACTATCAGCTTAGAGCCACAAGGGAGACTAGACATCTACCAGCCCACTACCATTATCAGATTAGAGTTATAAAGGAGACTAGACATCTACCAACCCAGTACCACTATCAGATTAGAGCCATAAAGGAGACTAGACATCTACCAACCCACTACAACTATCAGATTAGAGCCATTAGGGAGACTAGACATCTACCAGCCCACTACCACTATCAGATTATAGTTATAAAGGAGACTAGACATCTACCAACCCACTACAACTATCAGATTAGAGCCATTAGGGAGACTAGACATCTACCAGCCCACTACCACTATCAGATTAGAGTTATAAAGGCGACTAGACATCTACCACCCCACTACCACTATCAGATTAGAGTCATAAGGGGTACTAGATATCTACAACCCCACTACCACCATCATATTAGAGCCACAAAGGAGACTAGACATCTACCACATCTACCACCATCAGATTAGAGCCATAAAGGAGACTAGACATCAACCACCACAAAACCACTAGCAGATTAGAGCCATAAAGGAGACTAGACATCTACCAGCCCACTACCACTATCAGATTAGAGCCATAAGGGAGACTAGACATCTAGCACCCCACTACCACTATCAGATTAGAGTTATAAAGGAGACTAGACATCTACCAACCCACTACCACTATAAGATTAGAGCCACAAGGCAGACTAGACATCTACCAGCCCACTACAACTATCAGATTAGAGCCACAAGGGAGACTAGACATCTACCAACCCACAACCACTATCAGATTAGAGCCACAAGGGAGACTAGACATCTACCAGCTCACTACAACTATCAGATTAGAGCCACAAGGGAGACTAGACATCGACCACCTCACTACCACTAGAAGATTAGAGCCATAAGGGAGACTAGAAATCTACCAACCCACTACCACTATCAGATTAGAGCCATAAGGGAGACTAGATATCTACGACCCCACTACCACCATCATATTAGAGCCACAAAGGAGACTAGACATCTACCATATCTACCACTATCAGATTAGAGCCATAAAGGAGACTAGACATCAACCACCACAATACCACGATCAGATTAGAGCCATAAAGAAGGCTAGACATCTACCAGCCCACTACCACTATCAGATTAGAGTCATAAGGGATACTAGATATCTACAACCCCACTACCACCATCATATTAGAGCCACAAAGGAGACTAGACATCTACCATATCTACCACTATCAGATTTGAGCCATAAAGGAGACTAGACATCAACCACCACAAAACCACTATCAGATTAGAGCCATAAAGAAGACTAGACATCTACCACCCCACTACAACTATCAGATTAGAGCCATAAGGGAGACTAGACATCTAGCACCCCACTACCACTATCAGATTAGAGCCATAAGGGAGACTAGACATCTAGCACCCCACTACCACTATCAGATTAGAGCCATAAGGGAGACTAGACATCTAGCACCCCACTACCACTATCAGATTAGAGACATTAGAGAGACTAGACATCTACCAGCCCACTACCACTATCAGATTAGACTCATAAGGGAGACTAGATATCTAAAACCCCACTACCACCATCATATTAGAGCCACAAAGGAGACTAGACATCTACCATATCTACCACTATCAGATTAGAACCATAAAGGAGACTAGACATCAACCACCACAAAACCACTATCAGATTAGAGCCATGAAGAAGACTAGACATCTACCACCCCACTACCACTATCAGATTAGAGCCATTAGGGAGACTAGACATCTACCAGCCCACTACCACTATCAAATTAGAGCCATAAGGGAGACTAGACATCGACCACCCCACTACCACTATCAGATTAGAGTTATAAAGGAGACTAGACATCTACCAGCCCACTACCATTATCAGATTAGAGTTATAAAGGAGACTAGACATCTACCAACCCACTACCACTATCAGATTAGAGCCATAAAGGAGACTAGACATCTACCAACCCACTACAACTATCAGATTAGAGCCATTAGGGAGACTAGACATCTAAAAGCCCACTACCACTATCAGATTAGAGTTATAAAGGAGACTAGAAATCTACCACCCCACTACCACTATCAGATTAGAGTCATAAGGGATACTAGATATCTACAACCCCACTACCACCATCATATTAGAGCCACAAAGGAGACTAGACATCTACCACATCTACCACTATCAGATTAGAGCCATAAAGGAGACTAGACATCAACCACCACAAAACCACTATCAGATTATAGCCATAAAGGAGACTAGACATCTACCACCCCACTGCCACTATCAGATTGGAGCCATTAGGGAGACTAGACATCTACCAGCCCACTACCATTATCAGATTAGAGCCATAAGGGAGACTAGACATCTAGCACCCCACTACCACTATCAGATTAGAGTTATAAAGGCAACTAGACATCTACCAACCCACTACCACTATAAGATTAGAGCCACAAGGGAGACTAGACATCTACCAGCCCACTACAACTATCAGATTAGAGCCACAAGGGAGACTAGACATCTACCAACCCACAACCACTATCAGATTAGAGCCACAAGGGAGACTAGACATCTACCAGCTCACTATAACTATCAGATTAGAGCCACAAGGGAGACTAGACATCGACCACCTCACTACCACTATAAGATTAGAGCCATAAGGGAGACTAGAAATCTACCAACCCACTACCACTATCAGATTAGAGCCATAAGGGAGACTAGATATCTACGACCCCACTACCACCATCATATTAGAGCCACAAAGGAGACTAGACATCTACCATATCTACCACTATCAGATTAGAGCCATAAAGGAGACTAGACATCAACCACCACAAAACCACTATCAGATTAGAGCCATAAAGAAGACTAGACATCTACCACCCCACTACCACTATCAGATTAGAGCCATTAGCGAGACTAGACATCTACCAGCCCACTACCACTATCAGATTAGAGGTATAAAGGAGACTAGACATCTACCAACCCACTACCACTCTCAGATTAGAGCCACAAAGGAGACTAGACATCTACCACCACAAAACCACTATCAGATTAGAGCCATAAAGAAGACTAGACATCTACCAGCCCACTACCACTATCAGATTAGAGCCATAAGGGAGACTAGACATCTAGCACCCCACTACCACTATCAGATTAGAGCCACTAGGGAGACTAGACATCAACCACCACAAAACCACTATCATATTAGAGCCATAAAGAAGACTAGACATCTACCACCCCACAACCACTATCAGATTAGAGCCATAAAGGAGACTAGACATCAACCAGCCTGCTACCACTATCAGATTAGAGTTATAAAGGAGCCTAGACATCTACCAACCCACTACCACAATAAGATTAGAGCCACAAGGGAGACTAGACATCTACCAGCCCACTACAACTATCAGCTTAGAGCCACAAGGGAGACTAGACATCTACCAGCCCACTACCATTATCAGATTAGAGTTATAAAGGAGACTAGACATCTACCAACCCAGTACCACTATCAGATTAGAGCCATAAAGGAGACTAGACATCTACCAACCCACTACAACTATCAGATTAGAGCCATTAGGGAGACTAGACATCTACCAGCCCACTACCACTATCAGATTATAGTTATAAAGGAGACTAGACATCTACCAACCCACTACAACTATCAGATTAGAGCCATTAGGGAGACTAGACATCTACCAGCCCACTACCACTATCAGATTAGAGTTATAAAGGCGACTAGACATCTACCACCCCACTACCACTATCAGATTAGAGTCATAAGGGGTACTAGATATCTACAACCCCACTACCACCATCATATTAGAGCCACAAAGGAGACTAGACATCTACCACATCTACCACCATCAGATTAGAGCCATAAAGGAGACTAGACATCAACCACCACAAAACCACTAGCAGATTAGAGCCATAAAGGAGACTAGACATCTACCAGCCCACTACCACTATCAGATTAGAGCCATAAGGGAGACTAGACATCTAGCACCCCACTACCACTATCAGATTAGAGTTATAAAGGAGACTAGACATCTACCAACCCACTACCACTATAAGATTAGAGCCACAAGGCAGACTAGACATCTACCAGCCCACTACAACTATCAGATTAGAGCCACAAGGGAGACTAGACATCTACCAACCCACAACCACTATCAGATTAGAGCCACAAGGGAGACTAGACATCTACCAGCTCACTACAACTATCAGATTAGAGCCACAAGGGAGACTAGACATCGACCACCTCACTACCACTAGAAGATTAGAGCCATAAGGGAGACTAGAAATCTACCAACCCACTACCACTATCAGATTAGAGCCATAAGGGATACTAGATATCTACGACCCCACTACCACCATCATATTAGAGCCACAAAGGAGACTAGACATCTACCATATCTACCACTATCAGATTAGAGCCATAAAGGAGACTAGACATCAACCACCACAATACCACGATCAGATTAGAGCCATAAAGAAGGCTAGACATCTACCACCCCACTACCACTATCAGATTAGAGTTATAAAGGAGACTAGACATCTACCAGCCCACTACCACTATCAGATTAGAGTCATAAGGGATACTAGATATCTACAACCCCACTACCACCATCATATTAGAGCCACAAAGGAGACTAGACATCTACCATATCTACCACTATCAGATTTGAGCCATAAAGGAGACTAGACATCAACCACCACAAAACCACTATCAGATTAGAGCCATAAAGAAGACTAGACATCTACCACCCCACTACAACTATCAGATTAGAGCCATAAGGGAGACTAGACATCTAGCACCCCACTACCACTATCAGATTAGAGCCATAAGGGAGACTAGACATCTAGCACCCCACTACCACTATCAGATTAGAGCCATAAGGGAGACTAGACATCTAGCACCCCACTACCACTATCAGATTAGAGACATTAGAGAGACTAGACATCTACCAGCCCACTACCACTATCAGATTAGACTCATAAGGGAGACTAGATATCTAAAACCCCACTACCACCATCATATTAGAGCCACAAAGGAGACTAGACATCTACCATATCTACCACTATCAGATTAGAACCATAAAGGAGACTAGACATCAACCACCACAAAACCACTATCAGATTAGAGCCATGAAGAAGACTAGACATCTACCACCCCACTACCACTATCAGATTAGAGCCATTAGGGAGACTAGACATCTACCAGCCCACTACCACTATCAAATTAGAGCCATAAGGGAGACTAGACATCGACCACCCCACTACCACTATCAGATTAGAGTTATAAAGGAGACTAGACATCTACCAGCCCACTACCATTATCAGATTAGAGTTATAAAGGAGACTAGACATCTACCAACCCACTACCACTATCAGATTAGAGCCATAAAGGAGACTAGACATCTACCAACCCACTACAACTATCAGATTAGAGCCATTAGGGAGACTAGACATCTAAAAGCCCACTACCACTATCAGATTAGAGTTATAAAGGAGACTAGAAATCTACCACCCCACTACCACTATCAGATTAGAGTCATAAGGGATACTAGATATCTACAACCCCACTACCACCATCATATTAGAGCCACAAAGGAGACTAGACATCTACCACATCTACCACTATCAGATTAGAGCCATAAAGGAGACTAGACATCAACCACCACAAAACCACTATCAGATTAGAGCCATAAAGGAGACTAGACATCTACCACCCCACTACCACTATCAGATTGGAGCCATTAGGGAGACTAGACATCTACCAGCCCACTACCATTATCAGATTAGAGCCATAAGGGAGACTAGACATCTAGCACCCCACTACCACTATCAGATTAGAGTTATAAAGGCAACTAGACATCTACCAACCCACTACCACTATAAGATTAGAGCCACAAGGGAGACTAGACATCTACCAGCCCACTACAACTATCAGATTAGAGCCACAAGGGAGACTAGACATCTACCAACCCACAACCACTATCAGATTAGAGCCACAAGGGAGACTAAACATCTACCATATCTACCACTATCAGATTAGAGCCATAAAGGAGACTAGACATCAACCACCACAGAACCACTATCAGATTAGAGCCATTAGGGAGACTAGACATCAACCACCACAAAACCACTATCAGATTAGAGCCATAAGGGAGACTAGACATCTACCAGCCCACTACCACTATCAGATTAGAGTTATAAAGGAGACTAGACATCTACCAGCCCACTACCACTATCAGATTAGAGCCATAAGGGAGACTAGACATCTAGCACCCCACTACCACTATCAGATTAGAGCCATAAGGGAGACTAGACATCTACCAGCCCACTACCACTATCAGATTAGAGGCATAAAGGAGACTAGACGTCTACCAACCCACTACCACTATCAGATTAGAGCCACAAAGGAGACTAGACATCTACCACATCTACCACTATCAGATTAGAGCCATAAAGGAGACTAGACATCAACCAGCCTGCTACCACTATCAGATTAGAGTTATAAAGGAGCCTAGACATCTACCAACCCACTACCACTATAAGATTAGAGCCACAAGGGAGACTAGACATCTACCAGCCCACTACAACTATCAGCTTAGAGCCACAAGGGAGACTAGACATCTACCAGCCCACTACAACTATCAGATTAGAGCCATTAGGGAGACTAGACATCTACCAGCCCACTACCACTATCAGATTATAGTTATAAAGGAGACTAGACATCTACCAACCCACTACAACTATCAGATTAGAGCCATTAGGGAGACTAGACATCTACCAGCCCACTACCACTATCAGATTAGAGTTATAAAGGCGACTAGACATCTACCACCCCACTACCACTATCAGATTAGAGTCATAAGGGGTACTAGATATCTACAACCCCACTACCACCATCATATTAGAGCCACAAAGGAGACTAGACATCTACCACATCTACCACCATCAGATTAGAGCCATAAAGGAGACTAGACATCAACCACCACAAAACCACTAGCAGATTAGAGCCATAAAGGAGACTAGACATCTACCAGCCCACTACCACTATCAGATTAGAGCCATAAGGGAGACTAGACATCTAGCACCCCACTACCACTATCAGATTAGAGTTATAAAGGAGACTAGACATCTACCAACCCACTACCACTATAAGATTAGAGCCACAAGGCAGACTAGACATCTACCAGCCCACTACAACTATCAGATTAGAGCCACAAGGGAGACTAGACATCTACCAACCCACAACCACTATCAGATTAGAGCCACAAGGGAGACTAGACATCTACCAGCTCACTACAACTATCAGATTAGAGCCACAAGGGAGACTAGACATCGACCACCTCACTACCACTAGAAGATTAGAGCCATAAGGGAGACTAGAAATCTACCAACCCACTACCACTATCAGATTAGAGCCATAAGGGAGACTAGATATCTACGACCCCACTACCACCATCATATTAGAGCCACAAAGGAGACTAGACATCTACCATATCTACCACTATCAGATTAGAGCCATAAAGGAGACTAGACATCAACCACCACAATACCACGATCAGATTAGAGCCATAAAGAAGGCTAGACATCTACCAGCCCACTACCACTATCAGATTAGAGTCATAAGGGATACTAGATATCTACAACCCCACTACCACCATCATATTAGAGCCACAAAGGAGACTAGACATCTACCATATCTACCACTATCAGATTTGAGCCATAAAGGAGACTAGACATCAACCACCACAAAACCACTATCAGATTAGAGCCATAAAGAAGACTAGACATCTACCACCCCACTACAACTATCAGATTAGAGCCATAAGGGAGACTAGACATCTAGCACCCCACTACCACTATCAGATTAGAGCCATAAGGGAGACTAGACATCTAGCACCCCACTACCACTATCAGATTAGAGCCATAAGGGAGACTAGACATCTAGCACCCCACTACCACTATCAGATTAGAGACATTAGAGAGACTAGACATCTACCAGCCCACTACCACTATCAGATTAGACTCATAAGGGAGACTAGATATCTAAAACCCCACTACCACCATCATATTAGAGCCACAAAGGAGACTAGACATCTACCATATCTACCACTATCAGATTAGAACCATAAAGGAGACTAGACATCAACCACCACAAAACCACTATCAGATTAGAGCCATGAAGAAGACTAGACATCTACCACCCCACTACCACTATCAGATTAGAGCCATTAGGGAGACTAGACATCTACCAGCCCACTACCACTATCAAATTAGAGCCATAAGGGAGACTAGACATCTACCAACCCACTACCACTATCAGATTAGAGCCATAAAGGAGACTAGACATCTACCAACCCACTACAACTATCAGATTAGAGCCATTAGGGAGACTAGACATCTAAAAGCCCACTACCACTATCAGATTAGAGTTATAAAGGAGACTAGAAATCTACCACCCCACTACCACTATCAGATTAGAGTCATAAGGGATACTAGATATCTACAACCCCACTACCACCATCATATTAGAGCCACAAAGGAGACTAGACATCTACCACATCTACCACTATCAGATTAGAGCCATAAAGGAGACTAGACATCAACCACCACAAAACCACTATCAGATTATAGCCATAAAGGAGACTAGACATCTACCACCCCACTACCACTATCAGATTGGAGCCATTAGGGAGACTAGACATCTACCAGCCCACTACCATTATCAGATTAGAGCCATAAGGGAGACTAGACATCTAGCACCCCACTACCACTATCAGATTAGAGTTATAAAGGCAACTAGACATCTACCAACCCACTACCACTATAAGATTAGAGCCACAAGGGAGACTAGACATCTACCAGCCCACTACAACTATCAGATTAGAGCCACAAGGGAGACTAGACATCTACCAACCCACAACCACTATCAGATTAGAGCCACAAGGGAGACTAGACATCTACCAGCTCACTATAACTATCAGATTAGAGCCACAAGGGAGACTAGACATCGACCACCTCACTACCACTATAAGATTAGAGCCATAAGGGAGACTAGAAATCTACCAACCCACTACCACTATCAGATTAGAGCCATAAGGGAGACTAGATATCTACGACCCCACTACCACCATCATATTAGAGCCACAAAGGAGACTAGACATCTACCATATCTACCACTATCAGATTAGAGCCATAAAGGAGACTAGACATCAACCACCACAAAACCACTATCAGATTAGAGCCATAAAGAAGACTAGACATCTACCACCCCACTACCACTATCAGATTAGAGCCATTAGGGAGACTAGACATCTACCAGCCCACTACCACTATCAGATTAGAGGTATAAAGGAGACTAGACATCTACCAACCCACTACCACTCTCAGATTAGAGCCACAAAGGAGACTAGACATCTACCACCACAAAACCACTATCAGATTAGAGCCATAAAGAAGACTAGACATCTACCAGCCCACTACCACTATCAGATTAGAGCCATAAGGGAGACTAGACATCTAGCACCCCACTACCACTATCAGATTAGAGCCATAAGGGAGACTAGACATCAACCACCACAAAACCACTATCAGATTAGAGCCATAAAGAAGACTAGACATCTACCACCCCACAACCACTATCAGATTAGAGCCATAAAGGAGACTAGACATCAACCAGCCTGCTACCACTATCAGATTAGAGTTATAAAGGAGACTAGACATCTACCAACCCACTACCACTATAAGATTAGAGCCACAAGGGAGACTAGACATCTACCAGCCCACTACAACTATCAGATTAGAGCCACAAGGGAGACTAGACATCTACCAGCCCACTACCATTATCAGATTAGAGTTATAAAGGAGACTAGACATCTACCAACCCAGTACCACTATCAGATTAGAGCCATAAAGGAGACTAGACATCTACCAACCCACTACAACTATCAGATTAGAGCCATTAGGGAGACTAGACATCTACCAGCCCACTACCACTATCAGATTATAGTTATAAAGGAGACTAGACATCTACCAACCCACTACAACTATCAGATTAGAGCCATTAGGGAGACTAGACATCTACCAGCCCACTACCACTATCAGATTAGAGTTATAAAGGCGACTAGACATCTACCACCCCACTACCACTATCAGATTAGAGTCATAAGGGGTACTAGATATCTACAACCCCACTACCACCATCATATTAGAGCCACAAAGGAGACTAGACATCTACCACATCTACCACCATCAGATTAGAGCCATAAAGGAGACTAGACATCAACCACCACAAAACCACTAGCAGATTAGAGCCATAAAGGAGACTAGACATCTACCAGCCCACTACCACTATCAGATTAGAGCCATAAGGGAGACTAGACATCTAGCACCCCACTACCACTATCAGATTAGAGTTATAAAGGAGACTAGACATCTACCAACCCACTACCACTATAAGATTAGAGCCACAAGGCAGACTAGACATCTACCAGCCCACTACAACTATCAGATTAGAGCCACAAGGGAGACTAGACATCTACCAACCCACAACCACTATCAGATTAGAGCCACAAGGGAGACTAGACATCTACCAGCTCACTACAACTATCAGATTAGAGCCACAAGGGAGACTAGACATCGACCACCTCACTACCACTAGAAGATTAGAGCCATAAGGGAGACTAGAAATCTACCAACCCACTACCACTATCAGATTAGAGCCATAAGGGAGACTAGATATCTACGACCCCACTACCACCATCATATTAGAGCCACAAAGGAGACTAGACATCTACCATATCTACCACTATCAGATTAGAGCCATAAAGGAGACTAGACATCAACCACCACAATACCACGATCAGATTAGAGCCATAAAGAAGGCTAGACATCTACCACCCCACTACCACTATCAGATTAGAGTTATAAAGGAGACTAGACATCTACCAGCCCACTACCACTATCAGATTAGAGTCATAAGGGATACTAGATATCTACAACCCCACTACCACCATCATATTAGAGCCACAAAGGAGACTAGACATCTACCATATCTACCACTATCAGATCTGAGCCATAAAGGAGACTAGACATCAACCACCACAAAACCACTATCAGATTAGAGCCATAAAGAAGACTAGACATCTACCACCCCACTACAACTATCAGATTAGAGCCATAAGGGAGACTAGACATCTAGCACCCCACTACCACTATCAGATTAGAGCCATAAGGGAGACTAGACATCTAGCACCCCACTACCACTATCAGATTAGAGCCATAAGGGAGACTAGACATCTAGCACCCCACTACCACTATCAGATTAGAGACATTAGAGAGACTAGACATCTACCAGCCCACTACCACTATCAGATTAGACTCATAAGGGAGACTAGATATCTAAAACCCCACTACCACCATCATATTAGAGCCACAAAGGAGACTAGACATCTACCATATCTACCACTATCAGATTAGAACCATAAAGGAGACTAGACATCAACCACCACAAAACCACTATCAGATTAGAGCCATGAAGAAGACTAGACATCTACCACCCCACTACCACTATCAGATTAGAGCCATTAGGGAGACTAGACATCTACCAGCCCACTACCACTATCAAATTAGAGCCATAAGGGAGACTAGACATCGACCACCCCACTACCACTATCAGATTAGAGTTATAAAGGAGACTAGACATCTACCAGCCCACTACCATTATCAGATTAGAGTTATAAAGGAGACTAGACATCTACCAACCCACTACCACTATCAGATTAGAGCCATAAAGGAGACTAGACATCTACCAACCCACTACAACTATCAGATTAGAGCCATTAGGGAGACTAGACATCTAAAAGCCCACTACCACTATCAGATTAGAGTTATAAAGGAGACTAGAAATCTACCACCCCACTACCACTATCAGATTAGAGTCATAAGGGATACTAGATATCTACAACCCCACTACCACCATCATATTAGAGCCACAAAGGAGACTAGACATCTACCACATCTACCACTATCAGATTAGAGCCATAAAGGATACTAGACATCAACCACCACAAAACCACTATCAGATTATAGCCATAAAGGAGACTAGACATCTACCACCCCACTGCCACTATCAGATTGGAGCCATTAGGGAGACTAGACATCTACCAGCCCACTACCATTATCAGATTAGAGCCATAAGGGAGACTAGACATCTAGCACCCCACTACCACTATCAGATTAGAGTTATAAAGGCAACTAGACATCTACCAACCCACTACCACTATAAGATTAGAGCCACAAGGGAGACTAGACATCTACCAGCCCACTACAACTATCAGATTAGAGCCACAAGGGAGACTAGACATCTACCAACCCACAACCACTATCAGATTAGAGCCACAAGGGAGACTAGACATCTACCAGCTCACTATAACTATCAGATTAGAGCCACAAGGGAGACTAGACATCGACCACCTCACTACCACTATAAGATTAGAGCCATAAGGGAGACTAGAAATCTACCAACCCACTACCACTATCAGATTAGAGCCATAAGGGAGACTAGATATCTACGACCCCACTACCACCATCATATTAGAGCCACAAAGGAGACTAGACATCTACCATATCTACCACTATCAGATTAGAGCCATAAAGGAGACTAGACATCAACCACCACAAAACCACTATCAGATTAGAGCCATAAAGAAGACTAGACATCTACCACCCCACTACCACTATCAGATTAGAGCCATTAGCGAGACTAGACATCTACCAGCCCACTACCACTATCAGATTGGAGGTATAAAGGAGACTAGACATCTACCAACCCACTACCACTCTCAGATTAGAGCCACAAAGGAGACTAGACATCAACCACCACAAAACCACTATCAGATTAGAGCCATAAAGAAGACTAGACATCTACCAGCCCACTACCACTATCAGATTAGAGCCATAAGGGAGACTAGACATCTAGCACCCCACTACCACTATCAGATTAGAGCCACTAGGGAGACTAGACATCAACCACCACAAAACCACTATCAGATTAGAGCCATAAAGAAGACTAGACATCTACCACCCCACTACCACTATCAGATTAGAGCCATTAGGGAGACTAGACATCAACCACCCCACTACCACTATCAGATTAGAGTTATAAAGGAGACTAGACATCTACCAACCCACTACCACTATAAGATTAGAGCCATTAGGGAGACTAGACATCTACCAGCCCACTACCACTATCAGATTAGAGCCATAAGGGAGACTAGACATCTAGCACCCCACTACCACTATCAGATTAGAGCCATACGGGAGACTAGACATCGACCACCCCACTACCACTATCAGATTAGAGTTATAAAGGAGACTAGACATCTACCAACCCACAACCACTATCAGATTAGAGCCATTAGGGAGACTAGACATCTACCAGCCCACTACCACTCTCAGATTAGAGTTATAAAGGAGACTAGACATCTACCAGCCCACTACCACTATAAGATTAGAGCCACAAGGGAGACTAGACATCTACCAGCCCACTACAACTATCAGATTAGAGCCACAAGGGAGACTAGACATCTACCAGCCCACTACCACTATCAGATTAGAGTTATAAAGGAGACTAGACATCTACCATCCCACTACCACTCTCAGATTAGAGCCACAAAGGAGACTAGACATCTACCACCCCACTACCACTATCAGATTAGAGCCATTAGGGAGACTAGACATCAACCACCACAAAACCACTATCAGATTAGAGCCATAAAGAAGACTAGACATCTACCACCCCACTACCACTATCAGATTAGAGCCATTAGGGAGACTAGACATCAACCACCCCACTACCACTATCAGATTAGAGTTATAAAGGAGACTAGACATCTACCAACCCACTACCACTATAAGATTAGAGCCATTAGGGAGACTAGACATCTACCAGCCCACTACCACTATCAGATTAGAGCCATAAGGGAGACTAGATATCTACGACCCCACTACCACCATCATATTAGAGCCACAAAGGAGACTAGACATCTACCATATCTACCACTATCAGATTAGAGCCATAAAGGAGACTAGACATCAACCACCACAAAACCACTATCAGATTAGAGCCATAAAGAAGACTAGACATCTACCACCCCACTACCACTATCAGATTAGAGCCATTAGGGAGACTAGACATCTAGCACCCCACTACCACTATCAGATTAGAGCCATACGGGAGACTAGACATCGACCACCCCACTACCACTATCAGATTAGAGTTATAAAGGAGACTAGACATCTACCAACCCACAACCACTATCAGATTAGAGCCATTAGGGAGACTATACATCTACCAGCCCACTACCACTCTCAGATTAGAGCCACAAGGGAGACTAGACATCTACCAGCCCACTACAACTATCAGATTAGAGCCACAAGGGAGACTAGACATCTACCAGCCCACTACCACTATCAGATTAGAGTTATAAAGGAGACTAGACATCTACCAACCCACTACCACTCTCAGATTAGAGCCACAAAGGAGACTAGACATCTACCACATCTACCACTATCAGATTAGAGCCATAAAGGAGACTAGACATCAACCACCACAAAACCACTATCAGATTAGAGCCATAAAGAAGACTAGACATCTACCAGCCCACTACCACTATCAGATTAGAGCCATAAGGGAGACTAGACATCGAGCACCCCACTACCACTATCAGATTAGAGCCATAAGGGAGACTAGACATCAACCACCACAAAACCACTATCAGATTAGAGCCATAAAGAAGACTAGACATCTACCACCCCACTACCACTATCAGATTAGAGCCATAAGGGAGACTAGACATCAACCACCCCACTACCACTATCAGATTAGAGTTATAAAGGAGACTAGACATCTACCAACCCACTACCACTATAAGATTAGAGCCATTAGGGAGACTAGACATCTACCAGCCCACTACCACTATCAGATTAGAGCCATAAGGGAGACTAGATATCTACGACCCCACTACCACCATCATATTAGAGCCACAAAGGAGACTAGACATCTACCAGCCCACTACCACTATCAGATTAGAGTTATAAAGGAGACTAGACATCTACCAACCCACAACCACTATCAGATTAGTGACACAAGCGAGACTAGACATCTACCACCCCACTACCACTATCAGATTAGAGCCATTAGGGAGACTAGACATCTAGCACCCCACTACCACTATCAGATTAGAGCCATACGGGAGACTAGACATCGACCACCCCACTACCACTATCAGATTAGAGTTATAAAGGAGACTAGACATCTACCAACCCACAACCACTATCAGATTAGAGCCATTAGGGAGACTAGACATCTACCAGCCCACTACCACTCTCAGATTAGAGCCACAAGGGAGACTAGACATCTACCAGCCCACTACAACTATCAGATTAGAGCCACAAGGGAGACTAGACATCTACCAGCCCACTACCACTATCAGATTAGAGTTATAAAGGAGACTAGACATCTACCAACCCACAACCACTATCAGATTAGTGACACAAGCGAGACTAGACATCTACCACCCCACTACCACTATCAGATTAGAGTTATAAAGGAGACTAGACATCTACCAACCCACTACCACTATAAGATTAGAGCCATTAGGGAGACTAGACATCTACCAGCCCACTACCACTATAAGATTAGAGCCACAAGGGAGACTAGACATCTACCAGCCCACTACAACTATCAGATTAGAGCCACAAGGGAGACTAGACATCTACCAGCCCACTACCACTATCAGATTAGAGTTATAAAGGACACTAGACATCTACCAACCCACAACCACTATCAGATTAGTGACACAAGCGAGACTAGACATCTACCACCCCACTACCACTATCAGATTAGAGTTATAAAGGAGACTAGACATCTACCAGCCCACTACCACTATCAGATTAGAGTCATACGGGATACTAGACATCAACCACCACAAAACCACTATCAGATTAGAGCCATAAAGGAGACTAGACATCTACCACCCCACTACCACTATCAGATTAGAGCCATTAGGGAGACTAGACATCTACCAGCCCACTACCACTATCAGATTAGAGCCATAAGGGAGACTAGACATCAACCACCACAAAACCACTATCAGATTAGAGCCATAAAGAAGACTAGACATCTACCACCCCACAACCACTATCAGATTAGAGCCATTAGGGAGACTAGACATCAACCACCCCACTACCACTATCAGATTAGAGTTATAAAGGAGACTAGACATCTACCAACCCACTACCACTATAAGATTAGAGCCATTAGGGAGACTAGACATCTACCAGCCCACTACTACTATCAGATTAGAGCCATAAGGGAGACTAGTTATCTACGACCCCACTACCACCATCATATTAGAGCCACAAAGGAGACTAGACATCTACCATATCTACCACTATCAGATTAGAGCCATAAAGGACACTAGACATCAACCACCACAAAACCACTATCAGATTAGAGCCATAAAGAAGACAAGACATCTACCACCCCACTACCACTATCAGATTAGAGCCATTAGGGAGACTAGACATCTACCAGCCCACTACCACTATCAGATTAGAGCCATAAGGGAGACTAGACATCTAGCACCCCACTACCACTATCAGATTAGAGTTATAAAGGAGACTAGACATCTACCAACCCACAACCACTATCAGATTAGAGCCATTAGGGAGACTAGACATCTACCAGCCCACTACCACTCTCAGATTAGAGTTATAAAGGAGACTAGACATCTACCAGCCAACTACCACTATAAGATTAGAGCCACAAGGGAGACTAGACATCTAGCACCCCACTACCACTATCAGATTAGTGCCATAAGGGAGACTAGACATCTACCAGCCCACTACCACTATCAGATTAGAGTTATAAAGGAGACTAGACATCTACCAACCCACTACCACTCTCATATTAGAGCCACAAAGGAGACTAGACATCTACCACATCTACCACTATCAGATTAGAGCCATAAAGGAGACTAGACATCAACCACCACAAAACCACTATCAGATTAAAGCCATAAAGAAGACTAGACATCTACCAGCCCACTACCACTATCAGATTAGAGCCATAAGGGAGACTAGACATCTAGCACCCCACTACCACTATCAGATTAGAGCCATAAGGGAGACTAGACATCAACCACCACAAAACCACTATCAGATTAGAGCCATAAAGAAGACTAGACATCTACCACCCCACTACCACTATCAGATTAGAGCCATTAGGGAGACTAGACATCTACCAGCCCACTACCACTATAAGATTAGAGCCACAAGGGAGACTAGACATCTACCAGCCCACTACAACTATCAGATTAGAGCCACAAGGGAGACTAGACATCTACCAGCCCACTACCACTATTAGATTAGAGTCATACGGGATACTTGATATCTACAACCCCACTACCACCATCATATTAGAGCCACAAAGGAGACTAAACATCAACCACCACAATACCACTATCAGATTAGAGCCATAAAGAAGACTATACATCTACCACCCCACTACCACTATCAGATTAGAGTTATAAAGGAGACTAGACATCTACCAGCCCACTACCACTATCAGATTAGAGTCATAAGGGATACTAGATATCTACAACCCCACTACCACCATCATATTAGAGCCACAACGGAGACTAGACATCTACCATATCTACCACTATCAGATTAGAGCCATAAAGGAGACTAGACATCAACCACCACAAAACCACTATCAGATTAGAGCCATAAAGAAGACAAGACATCTACCACCCCACTACCACTATCAGATTAGAGCCATTAGGGAGACTAGACATCTACCAGCCCACTACCACTATCAGATTAGAGCCATAAGGGAGACTAGACATCTAGCACCCCACTACCACTATCAGATTAGAGCCATACGGGAGACTAGACATCGACCACCCCACTACCACTATCAGATTAGAGTTATAAAGGAGACTAGACATCTACCAACCCACAACCACTATCAGATTAGAGCCATTAGGGAGACTAGACATCTACCAGCCCACTACCACTCTCAGATTAGAGTTATAAAGGAGACTAGACATCTACCAGCCCACTACCACTATAAGATTAGAGCCACAAGGGAGACTAGACATCTACCAGTCCACTACAACTATCAGATTAGAGCCACAAGGGAGACTAGACATCTACCAGCCCACTACCACTATCAGATTAGAGTTATAAAGTAGACTAGACATCTACCAACCCACTACCACTATCAGATTAGAGCCACAAAGGAGACTAGACATCTACCACATCTACCACTATCAGATTAGAGCCATAAAGGAGACTAGACATCAACCACCACAAAACCACTATCAGATTCGAGCCATAAAGAAGACTAGACATCTAGCACCCCACTACCACTATCAGATTAGAGCCATAAGGGAGTCTAGACATCAACCACCACAAAACCACTATCAGATTAGAGCCATAAAGAAGACTAGACATCTACCACCCCACTACCACTATCAGATTAGAGCCATTAGGGAGACTAGACATCTACCAGCCCACTACCACTATAAGATTAGAGCCACAACGGAGACTAGACATCTACCATATCTACCACTATCAGATTAGAGCCATAAAGGAGACTAGACATCAACCACCACAAAACCACTATCAGATTAGAGCCATAAGGGAGACTAGACATCTAGCACCCCACTACCACTATCAGATTAGAGCCATAAGGGAGACTAGACATCTAGCACCCCTCTACCACTATCAGATTAGAGTTATAAAGGAGACTAGACATCTACCAGCCCACTACCACTATCAGATTAGAGTCATACGGGATACTAGATATCTACAACCCCACTACCACTATCAGATTAGAGTTATAAAGGAGACTAGACATCTACCAACCCACTACCACTATAATATTAGAGCCACAAGGGAGACTAGACATCTACCAGCCCACTACAACTATCAGATTAGAGCCACAAGGGAGACTAGACATCTACCAACCCACAACCACTATCAGATTAGAGCCACAAGGGAGACTAGACAACTACCAGCTCACTACAACTATCAGATTAGAGGCATAAAGGAGACTAGACATCTACCAGCCCACTACCACTATCAGATTAGAGTCATAAGGGATACTAGATATCTACAAACCCACTACCACCATCATATTAGAACCCTCTAAGGAGACTAGACAACTACCACATCTACCACTATCAGATTAGAGCCATAAAGGAGACTAGACATCAACCACCACAAAACCACTATCAGATTAGAGCCATAAAGGAGACTTGACATCTACCACCCCACTACCACTATCAGATTAGAGCCATTAGGGAGACTAGACATCTACCAGCCCACTACCACTATCAGATTAGAGCCATAAGGGAGACTAGACATCTAGCACCCCACTACCACTATAAGATTAGAGTTATAAATAAGACTAGACATCTACCAACCCACTACCACTATAAGATTAGAGCCACAAGGCAGACTAGACATCTACCAGCCCACTACAACTATCAGAATAGAGCCACAAGGGAGACTAGACATCTACCAACCCACAACCACTATCAGATTAGAGCCACAAGGGAGACTAGACATCTACCAGCTCACTACAACTATCAGATTAGAGCCACAAGGGAGACTAGACATCGACCACCTCACTACCACTAGAAGATTAGAGCCATAAGGGAGACTAGAAATCTACCAACCCACTACCACTATCAGATTAGAGCCATAAGGGAGACTAGACATCTACCAGCCCACTACCACTCTCAGATTAGAGTTATAAAGGAGACTAGACATCTACCAGCCCACTACCACTATACGATTAGAGCCACAAGGGAGACTAGACATCTAGCACCCCACTACCACTATCAGATTAGAGCCATAAGGGAGACTAGACATCAACCACCACAAAACCACTATCAGATTAGAGCCATAAAGAAGACTAGACATCTACCACCCCACTACCACTATCAGATTAGAGCCATTAGGGAGACTAGACATCAACCACCCCACTACCACTATCAGATTAGAGTTATAAAGGAGACTAGACATCTACCATATCTACCACTATCAGATTAGAGCCATAAAGGAGACTAGACATCAACCACCACAAAACCACTATCAGATTAGAGCCATAAAGAAGACAAGACATCTACCACCCCACTACCACTATCAGATTAGAGCCATTAGGGAGACTAGACATCTACCAGCCCACTACCACTATCAGATTAGAGCCATAAGGGAGACTAGACATCTAGCACCCCACTACCACTATCAGATTAGAGCCATTAGGGAGACTAGACATCTACCAGCCCACTACCACTCTCAGATTAGAGCAACAAGGGAGACTAGACATCTACCAGCCCACTACAACTATCAGATTAGAGCCACAAGGGAGACTAGACATCTACCAGCCCACTACCACTATCAGATTAGAGTTATAAAGGAGACTAGACATCTACCAACCCACAACCACTATCAGATTAGTGACACAAGCGAGACTAGACATCTACCACCCCACTACCACTATCAGATTAGAGTTATAAAGGAGACTAGACATCTACCAACCCACTACCACTATAAGATTAGAGCTATTAGGGAGACTAGACATCTACCAGCCCACTACCACTATAAGATTAGAGCCACAAGGGAGACTAGACATCTACCAGCCCACTACAACTATCAGATTAGAGCCACAAGGGAGACTAGACATCTACCAGCCCACTACCACTATCAGATTAGAGTTATAAAGGAGACTAGACATCTACCAACCCACAACCACTATCAGATTAGTGACACAAGCGAGACTAGACATCTACCACCCCACTACCACTATCAGATTAGAGTTATAAAGGAGACTAGACATCTACCAGCCCACTACCACTATAAGATTAGAGCCACAAGGGAGACTAGACATCTACCAGCCCACTACAACTATCAGATTAGAGCCACAAGGGAGACTAGACATCTACCACTACAAAACCACTATCAGATTAGAGCCATAAAGAAGACTAGACATCTACCAGCCCACTACCACTATCAGATTAGAGCCATAAGGGAGACTAGACATCTAGCACCCCACTACCACTATCAGATTAGAGCCATAAGGGAGACTAGACATCAACCACCACAAAACCACTATCAGATTAGAGCCATAAAGAAGACTAGACATCTACCACCCCACTACCACTATCAGATTAGAGCCATAAAGGAGACTTGACATCTACCACCCCACTACCACTATCAGATTAGAGCCATTAGGGAGACTAGACATCTACCAGCCCACTACCACTATCAGATTAGAGCCATAAGGGAGACTAGACATCTAGCACCCCACTACCACTATAAGATTAGAGTTATAAATAAGACTAGACATCTACCAACCCACTACCACTATAAGATTAGAGCCACAAGGCAGACTAGACATCTACCAGCCCACTACAACTATCAGAATAGAGCCACAAGGGAGACTAGACATCTACCAACCCACAACCACTATCAGATTAGAGCCACAAGGGAGACTAGACATCTACCAGCTCACTACAACTATCAAATTAGAGCCACAAGGGAGACTAGACATCGACCACCTCACTACCACTAGAAGATTAGAGCCATAAGGGAGACTAGAAATCTACCAACCCACTACCACTATCAGATTAGAGCCATAAGGGAGACTAGACATCTACCAGCCCACTACCACTCTCAGATTAGAGTTATAAAGGAGACTAGACATCTACCAGCCCACTACCACTATAAGATTAGAGCCACAAGGGAGACTAGACATCTACCAGCCCACTACAACTATCAGATTAGAGCCACAAGGGAGACTAGACATCTACCACCACAAAACCACTATCAGATTAGAGCCATAAAGAAGACTAGACATCTACCAGCCCACTACCACTATCAGATTAGAGCCATAAGGGAGACTAGACATCTAGCACCCCACTACCACTATCAGATTAGAGCCATAAGGGAGACTAGACATCAACCACCACAAAACCACTATCAGATTAGAGCCATAAAGAAGACTAGACATCTACCACCCCACTACCACTATCAGATTAGAGCCATTAGGGAGACTAGACATCAACCACCCCACTACCACTATCAGATTAGAGTTATAAAGGAGACTAGACATCTACCATATCTACCACTATCAGATTAGAGCCATAAAGGAGACTAGACATCAACCACCACAAAACCACTATCAGATTAGAGCCATAAAGAAGACAAGACATCTACCACCCCACTACCACTATCAGATTAGAGCCATTAGGGAGACTAGACATCTACCAGCCCACTACCACTATCAGATTAGAGCCATAAGGGAGACTAGACATCTAGCACCCCACTACCACTATCAGATTAGAGCCATTAGGGAGACTAGACATCTACCAGCCCACTACCACTCTCAGATTAGAGCCACAAGGGAGACTAGACATCTACCAGCCCACTACAACTATCAGATTAGAGCCACAAGGGAGACTAGACATCTACCAGCCCACTACCACTATCAGATTAGAGTTATAAAGGAGACTAGACATCTACCAACCCACAACCACTATCAGATTAGTGACACAAGCGAGGCTAGACATCTACCACCCCACTACCACTATCAGATTAGAGTTATAAAGGAGACTAGACATCTACCAACCCACTACCACTATAAGATTAGAGCTATTAGGGAGACTAGACATCTACCAGCCCACTACCACTATAAGATTAGAGCCACAAGGGAGACTAGACATCTACCAGCCCACTACAACTATCAGATTAGAGCCACAAGGGAGACTAGACATCTACCAGCCCACTACCACTATCAGATTAGAGTTATAAAGGAGACTAGACATCTACCAACCCACAACCACTATCAGATTAGTGACACAAGCGAGACTAGACATCTACCGCCCCACTACCACTATCAGATTAGAGTTATAAAGGAGACTAGACATCTACCAGCCCACTACCACTATAAGATTAGAGCCACAAGGGAGACTAGACATCTACAAGCCCACTACAACTATCAGATTAGAGCCACAAGGGAGACTAGACATCTACCACCACAAAACCACTATCAGATTAGAGCCATAAAGAAGACTAGACATCTACCAGCCCACTACCACTATCAGATTAGAGCCATAAGGGAGACTAGACATCTAGCACCCCACTACCACTATCAGATTAGAGCCATAAGGGAGACTAGACATCAACCACCACAAAACCACTATCAGATTAGAGCCATAAAGAAGACTAGACATCTACCACCCCACTACCACTATCAGATTAGAGCCATTAGGGAGACTAGACATCAACCACCCCACTACCACTATCAGATTAGAGTTATAAAGGAGACTAGACATCTACCATATCTACCACTATCAGATTAGAGCCATAAAGGAGACTAGACATCAACCACCACAAAACCACTATCAGATTAGAGCCATAAAGAAGACAAGACATCTACCACCCCACTACCACTATCAGATTAGAGCCATTAGGGAGACTAGACATCTACCAGCCCACTACCACTATCAGATTAGAGCCATAAGGGAGACTAGACATCTAGCACCCCACTACCACTATCAGATTAGAGCCATTAGGGAGACTAGACATCTACCAGCCCACTACCACTCTCAGATTAGAGTTATAAAGGAGACTAGACATCTACCAGCCCACTACCACTATAAGATTAGAGCCACAAGGGAGACTAGACATCTACCAGCCCACTACAACTATCAGATTAGAGCCACAAGGGAGACTAGACATCTACCACCACAAAACCACTATCAGATTAGAGCCATAAAGAAGACTAGACATCTACCAGCCCACTACCACTATCAGATTAGAGCCATAAGGGAGACTAGACATCTAGCACCCCACTACCACTATCAGATTAGAGCCATAAGGGAGACTAGACATCAACCACCACAAAACCACTATCAGATTAGAGCCATAAAGAAGACTAGACATCTACCACCCCACTACCACTATCAGATTAGAGCCATTAGGGAGACTAGACATCAACCACCCCACTACCACTATCAGATTAGAGTTATAAAGGAGACTAGACATCTACCATATCTACCACTATCAGATTAGAGCCATAAAGGAGACTAGACATCAACCACCACAAAACCACTATCAGATTAGAGCCATAAAGAAGACAAGACATCTACCACCCCACTACCACTATCAGATTAGAGCCATTAGGGAGACTAGACATCTACCAGCCCACTACCACTATCAGATTAGAGCCATAAGGGAGACTAGACATCTAGCACCCCACTACCACTATCAGATTAGAGCCATTAGGGAGACTAGACATCTACCAGCCCACTACCACTCTCAGATTAGAGCCACAAGGGAGACTAGACATCTACCAGCCCACTACAACTATCAGATTAGAGCCACAAGGGAAACTAGACATCTACCAGCCCACTACCACTATCAGATTAGAGTTATAAAGGAGACTAGACATCTACCAACCCACAACCACTATCAGATTAGTGACACAAGCGAGGCTAGACATCTACCACCCCACTACCACTATCAGATTAGAGTTATAAAGGAGACTAGACATCTACCAACCCACTACCACTATAAGATTAGAGCTATTAGGGAGACTAGACATCTACCAGCCCACTACCACTATAAGATTAGAGCTACAAGGGAGACTAGACATCTACCAGCCCACTACAACTATCAGATTAGAGCCACAAGGGAGACTAGACATCTACCAGCCCACTACCACTATCAGATTAGAGTTATAAAGGAGACTAGACATCTACCAACCCACAACCACTATCAGATTAGTGACACAAGCGAGACTAGACATCTACCACCCCACTACCACTATCAGATTAGAGTTATAAAGGAGACTAGACATCTACCAGCCCACTACCACTATAAGATTAGAGCCACAAGGGAGACTAGACATCTACCAGCCCACTACAACTATCAGATTAGAGCCACAAGGGAGACTAGACATCTACCACCACAAAACCACTATCAGATTAGAGCCATAAAGAAGACTAGACATCTACCAGCCCACTACCACTATCAGATTAGAGCCATAAGGGAGACTAGACATCTAGCACCCCACTACCACTATCAGATTAGAGCCATAAGGGAGACTAGACATCAACCACCACAAAACCACTATCAGATTAGAGCCATAAAGAAGACTAGACATCTACCACCCCACTACCACTATCAGATTAGAGCCATTAGGGAGACTAGACATCAACCACCCCACTACCACTATCAGATTAGAGTTATAAAGGAGACTAGACATCTACCATATCTACCACTATCAGATTAGAGCCATAAAGGAGACTAGACATCAACCACCACAAAACCACTATCAGATTAGAGCCATAAAGAAGACAAGACATCTACCACCCCACTACCACTATCAGATTAGAGCCATTAGGGAGACTAGACATCTACCAGCCCACTACAACTATCAGATTAGAGCCACAAGGGAGACTAGACATCTACCAACCCACAACCACTATCAGATTAGAGCCATTAGGGAGACTAGACATCTACCAGCCCACTACCACTCTCAGATTAGAGCCACAAGGGAGACTAGACATCTACCAGCCCACTACAACTATCAGATTAGAGCCACAAGGGAGACTAGACATCTACCAGCCCACTACCACTATCAGATTAGAGTTATAAAGGAGACTAGACATCTACCAACCCACAACCACTATCAGATTAGTGACACAAGCGAGACTAGACATCTACCACCCCACTACCACTATCAGATTAGAGTTATAAAGGAGACTAGACATCTACCAACCCACTACCACTATAAGATTAGAGCTATTAGGGAGACTAGACATCTACCAGCCCACTACCACTATAAGATTAGAGCCACAAGGGAGACTAGACATCTACCAGCCCACTACAACTATCAGATTAGAGCCACAAGGGAGACTAGACATCTACCAGCCCACTACCACTATCAGATTAGAGTTATAAAGGAGACTAGACATCTACCAACCCACAACCACTATCAGATTAGTGACACAAGCGAGACTAGACATCTACCACCCCACTACCACTATCAGATTAGAGTTATAAAGGAGACTAGACATCTACCAGCCCACTACCACTATCAGATTAGAGTCATACGGGATACTAGATATCTACAACCCCACTACCACCATCATATTAGAGCCACAAAGGAGACTAGACATCTACCACATCTACCACTATCAGATTAGAGCCATAAAGGAGACTAGACATCAACCACCACAAAACCACTATCAGATTAGAGCCATAAAGGATACTAGACATCTACCACCCCACTACCACTATCAGATTAGAGCCATTAGGGAGACTAGACATCTACCAGCCCACTACCACTATCAGATTAGAGCCATACGGGAGACTAGACATCTAGCACCCCACTACCACTATAAGATTAGAGTTATAAAGGAGACTAGACATCTACCAACCCACTACCACTATAAGATTAGAGCCACAAGGGAGACTAGACATCTACCAGCCCACTATAACTATCAGATTAGAGCCACAAGGGAGACTAGACATCTACCAACCCACAACCACTATCAGATTAGAGCCACAAGGGAGACTAGACAACTACCAGCTCACTACAACTATCAGATTAGAAGCATAAAGGAGACTAGACATCTACCAGCCCACTACCACTATCAGATTAGAGTCATACGGGATACTAGATATCTACAACCCCACTACCACCATTATATTAGAGCCACAAAGGAGACTAGACATCTACCACATCTACCACTATCAGAGTAGAGCCATAAAGGAGACTAGACATCAACCACCACAAAACCACTATCAGATTAGAGCCATAAAGGAGACTTGACATCTACCACCCCACTACCACTATCAGATTAGAGCCATTAGGGAGACTAGACATCTACCAGCCCACTACCACTATCAGATTAGAGCCATAAGGGAGATTAGACATGTAGCACCCCACTACCACTATAAGATTAGAGTTATAAAGGAGACTAGACATCTACCAACCCACTACCACTATCAGATTAGAGCCACAAGGGAGACTAGACAACTACCAGCTCACTACCACCATCATATTAGAGCCACAAAGGAGACTAGACATCTACCACATCTACTACTATCAGATTAGAGCCATAAAGGAGTCTAGACATCAACCACCACAAAACCACTATCAGATTAGAGCCATAAAGGAGACTTGACATCTACCACCCCACTACCACTATCAGATTAGAGCCATTAGGGAGACTAGACATCTACCAGCCCACTACCACTATCAGATTAGAGCCATAAGGGAGACTAGACATCTAGCACCCCACTACCACTATAAGATTAGAGTTATAAAGGAGACTAGACATCTACCAACCCACTACCACCATCATATTAGAGCCACAAAGGAGACTAGACATCTACCACATCTACCACTATCAGATTAGAGCCATAAAGGAGTCTAGACATCAACCACCACAAAACCACTATCAGATTAGAGCCATAAAGGAGACTTGACATCTACCACCCCACTACCACTATCAGAATAGAGCCATTAGGGAGACTAGACATCTACCAGCCCACTACCACTATCAGATTAGAGCCATAAGGGAGACTAGACATCTAGCACCCCACTACCACTATAAGATTAGAGTTATAAAGGAGACTAGACATCTACCAACCCACAACCACTATAAGATTAGAGCCACAAGGGAGACTAGACATCTACCAGCCCACTACAACTATCAGATTAGAGCCACAAGCGAGACTAGACATCTACCAGCCCACTACCACTATCAGATTAGAGTTATAAAGGAGACTAGACATCTACCAACCCACAACCACTATCAGATTAGTGACACAAGCGAGACTAGACATCTACCGCCCCACTACCACTATCAGATTAGAGTTATAAAGGAGACTAGACATCTACCAGCCCACTACCACTATCAGATTAGAGTCATACGGGATACTAGATATCTACAACCCCACTACCACCATCATATTAGAGCCACAAAGGAGACTAGACATCTACCACATCTACCACTATCAGATTAGAGCCATAAAGGAGACTAGACATCAACCACCACAAAACCACTATCAGATTAGAGCCATAAAGGAGACTAGACATCTACCACCCCACTACCACTATCAGATTAGAGCCATTAGGGAGACTAGACATCTACCAGCCCACTACCACTATCAGATTAGAGCCATAAGGGAGACTAGACATCTAGCACCCCACTACCACTATAAGATTAGAGTTATAAAGGAGACTAGACATCTACCAACCCACTACCACTATAAGATTAGAGCCACAAGGGAGACTAGACATCTACCAGCCCACTACAACTATCAGATTAGAGCCACAAGGGAGACTAGACATCTACCAACCCACAACCACTATCAGATTAGAGCCACAAGGGAGACTAGACAACTACCAGCTCACTACAACTATCAGATTAGAGGCATAAAGGAGACTAGACATCTACCAGCCCACTACCACTATCAGATTAGAGTCATACGGGATACTAGATATCTACAACCCCACTACCACCATTATATTAGAGCCAGAAAGGAGACTAGACATCTACCACATCTACCACTATCAGAGTAGAGCCATAAAGGAGACTAGACATCAACCACCACAAAACCACTATCAGATTAGAGCCATAAAGGAGAATTGACATCTATCACCCCACTACCACTATCAGATTAGAGCCATTAGGGAGACTAGACATCTACCAGCCCACTTCCACTATCAGATTAGAGCCATAAGGGAGATTAGACATCTAGCACCCCACTACCACTATACGATTAGAGTTATAAAGGAGACTAGACATCTACCAACCCACTACCACTATCAGATTAGAGCCACAAGGGAGACTAGACATCTACCAGCCCACTACCACTATCAGATTAGAGCCACAAGGGAGACTAGACATCTACCAACCCACAACCACTATCAGATTAGAGCCACAAGGGAGACTAGACAACTACCAGCTCACTACAACTATCAGATTAGAGGCATAAAGGAGACTAGACATTACCAGCCCACTACCACTATCAGATTAGAGTCATACGGGATACTAGATATCTACAACCCCACTACCACCATCATATTAGAGCCACAAAGGAGACTAGACATCTACCACATCTACCACTATCAGAGTAGAGCCATAAAGGAGACCAGACATCAACCACCACAAAACCACTATCAGATTAGAGCCATAAAGGAGACTAGACATCTACCACCCCACTACCACTATCAGATTAGAGCCATTAGGGAGACTAGACATCTACCAGCCCACTACCACTATCAGATTAGAGCCATAAGGGAGACTAGACATCCAGCACCCCACTACCACTATAAGATTAGAGTTATAAAGGAGACTAGACATCTACCAACCCACTACCACTATAAGATTAGAGCCACAAGGGAGACTAGACATCTACCAGCCCACTACAACTATCAGATTAGAGCCACAAGGGAGACTAGACATCTACCAAACCACAACCACTATCAGATTAGAGCCACAAGGGAGACTAGACAACTACCAGCTCACTACAACTATCAGATTAGAAGCATAAAGGAGACTAGACATCTACCAGCCCACTACCACTATCAGATTAGAGTCATACGGGATACTAGATATCTACAACCCCACTACCACCATTATATTAGAGCCACAAAGGAGACTAGACATCTACCACATCTACCACTATCAGAGTAGAGCCATAAAGGAGACTAGACATCAACCACCACAAAACCACTATCAGATTAGAGCCATAAAGGAGACTTGACATCTACCACCCCACTACCACTATCAGATTAGAGCCATTAGGGAGACTAGACATCTACCAGCCCACTACCACTATCAGATTAGAGCCATAAGGGAGATTAGACATGTAGCACCCCACTACCACTATAAGATTAGAGTTATAAAGGAGACTAGACATCTACCAACCCACTACCACTATCAGATTAGAGCCACAAGTTAGACTAGACATCTACCAGCCCACTACAACTATCAGATTAGAGCCACAAGGGAGAATAGACATCTACCAACCCACAACCACTATCAGATTAGAGCCACAAGGGAGACTAGACAACTACCAGCTCACTACCACCATCATATTAGAGCCACAAAGGAGACTAGACATCTACCACATCTACCACTATCAGAGTAGAGCCATAAAGGAGACTAGACATCAACCACCACAGAACCACTATCAGATTAGAGCCATAAAGGAGACTAGACATCTACCACCCCACTACCACTATCAGATTAGAGCCATTAGGGAGACTAGACATCTACCAGCCCACTACCACTATCAGATTAGAGCCATAAGGGAGACTAGACATCTAGCACCCCACTACCACTATAAGATTAGAGTTATAAAGGAGACTAGACATCTACCAACCCACTACCACTATAAGATTAGAGCCACAAGGGAGACTAGACATCTACCAGCACACTACAACTATCAGATTAGAGCCACAAGGGAGACTAGACATCTACCAAACCACAACCACTATCAGATTAGAGCCACAAGGGAGACTAGACAACTACCAGCTCACTACAACTATCAGAATAGAGGCATAAAGGAGACTAGACATCTACCAGCCCACTAACACTATCAGATTAGAGTCATACGGGATACTAGATATCTACAACCCCACTACCACCATCATATTAGAGCCACAAAGGAGACTAGACATCTACCACATCTACCACTATCAGATTAGAGCCATAAAGGAGTCTAGACATCAACCACCACAAAACCACTATCAGATTAGAGCCATAAAGGAGACTTGACATCTACCACCCCACTACCACTATCAGAATAGAGCCATTAGGGAGACTAGACATCTACCAGCCCACTACCACTATCAGATTAGAGCCATAAGGGAGACTAGACATCTAGCACCCCACTACCACTATAAGATTAGAGTTATAAAGGAGACTAGACATCTACCAACCCACTACCACTATAAGATTAGAGCCACAAGGGAGACTAGACATCTACCAGCCCACTACAACTATCAGATTAGAGCCACAAGGGAGACTAGACATCTACCAACCCACAACCACTATCAGATTAGAGCCACAAGGGAGACTAGACAACTACCAGCTCACTACAACTATCAGATTAGAGGCATAAAGGAGACTAGACATCTACCAGCCCACAACCACTATCAGATTAGAGTCATACGGGATACTAGATATCTACAACCCCACTACCACCATTATATTAGAGCCAGAAAGGAGACTAGACATCTACCACATCTACCACTATCAGAGTAGAGCCATAAAGGAGACTAGACATCAACCACCACAAAACCACTATCAGATTAGAGCCATAAAGGAGAATTGACATCTATCACCCCACTACCACTATCAGATTAGAGCCATTAGGGAGACTAGACATCTACCAGCCCACTACCACTATCAGATTAGAGCCATAAGGGAGATTAGACATCTACCAACCCACTACCACTATCAGATTAGAGCCACAAGGGAGACTAGACATCTACCAGCCCACTACAACTATCAGATTAGAGCCACAAGGGAGACTAGACATCTACCAACCCACAACCACTATCAGATTAGAGCCACAAGGGAGACTAGACAACTACCAGCTCACTACAATTATCAGATTAGAGGCATAAAGGAGACTAGACATTACCAGCCCACTACCACTATCAGATTAGAGTCATACGGGATACTAGATATCTACAACCCCACTACCAGCATCATATTAGAGCCACAAAGGAGACTAGACATCTACCACATCTACCACTATCAGAGTAGAGCCATAAAGGAGACCAGACATCAACCACCACAAAACCACTATCAGATTAGAGCCATAAAGGAGACTAGACATCTACCACCCCACTACCACTATCAGATTAGAGCCATTAGGGAGACTAGACATCTACCAGCCCACTACCACTATCAGATTAGAGCCATAAGGGAGACTAGACATCTAGCACCCCACTACCACTATAAGATTAGAGTTATAAAGGAGACTAGACATCTACCAACCCACTACCACTATAAGATTAGAGCCACAAGGGAGACTAGACATCTACCAGCCCACTACAACTATCAGATTAGAGCCACAAGGGAGACTAGACATCTACCAACCCACAACCACTATCAGATTAGAGCCACAAGGGAGACTAGACAACTACCAGCTCACTACAACTATCAGATTAGAGGCATAAAGGAGACTAGACATCTACCAGCCCACTACCACTATCAGATTAGAGTCATACGGGATACTAGATATCTACAACCCCACTACCACCATCATATTAGAGCCACAAAGGAGACTAGACATCTACCACATCTACCACTATCAGAGTAGAGCCATAAAGGAGACTAGACATCAACCACCACAAAACCACTATCAGATTAGAGCCATAAAGGAGACTTGACATCTACCACCCCACTACCACTATCAGATTAGAGCCATTAGGGAGACTAGACATCTACCAGCCCACTACCACTATCAGATTAGAGCCATAAGGGAGATTAGACATCTAGCACCCCACTACCACTATAAGATTAGAGTTATAAAGGAGACTAGACATCTACCAACCCACTACCACTATCAGATTAGAGCCACAAGGGAGACTAGACATCTGCCAGCCCACTACAACTATCAGATTAGAGACACAAGGGAGACTAGACATCTACCAACCCACAACCACTATCAGATTAGAGCCACAAGGGAGACTAGACAACTACCAGCTCACTACAACTATGAGATTAGAGGCATAAAGGAGACTAGACATTACCAGCCCACTACCACTATCAGATTAGAGTCATACGGGATACTAGATATCTACAACCCCACTACCACCATCATATTAGAGCCACAAAGGAGACTAGACATCTACCACATCTACCACTATCAGAGTAGAGCCATAAAGGAGACTAGACATCAACCACCACAAAACCACTATCAGATTAGAGCCATAAAGGAGACTAGACATCTACCACCCCAATACCACTATCAGATTAGAGCCATTAGGGAGACTAGACATCTACCAGCCCACTACCACTATCAGATTAGAGCCATAAGGGAGACTAGACATCTAGCACCCCACTACCACTATAAGATTAGAGTTATAAAGGAGACTAGACATCTACCAACCCACTACCACTATAAGATTAGAGCCACAAGGGAGACTAGACATCTACCAGCCCACTACAACTATCAGATTAGAGCCACAAGGGAGACTAGACATCTACCAACCCACAACCACTATCAGATTAGAGCCACAAGGGAGACTAGACAACTACCAGCTCACTACAACTATCAGATTAGAGGCATAAAGGAGACTAGACATCTACCAGCCCACTACCACTATCAGATTAGAGTCATACGGGATACTAGATATCTACAACCCCACTACCACCATCATATTAGAGCCACAAAGGAGACTAGACATCTACCACATCTACCACTATCAGAGTAGAGCCATAAAGGAGACTAGACATCAACCACCACAAAACCACTATCAGATTAGAGCCATAAAGGAGACTTGACATCTACCACCCCACTACCACTATCAGATTAGAGCCATTAGGGAGACTAGACATCTACCAGCCCACTACCACTATCAGATTAGAGCCATAAGGGAGATTAGACATCTAGCACCCCACTACCACTATAAGATTAGAGTTATAAAGGAGACTAGACATCTACCAACCCACTACCACTATCAGATTAGAGCCACAAGGGAGACTAGACATCTACCAGCCCACTACAACTATCAGATTAGAGACACAAGGGAGACTAGACATCTACCAACCCACAACCACTATCAGATTAGAGCCACAAGGGAGACTAGACAACTACCAGCTCACTACAACTATCAGATTAGAGGCATAAAGGAGACTAGACATCTACCAGCCCACTACCACTATCAGATTAGAGTCATACGGGATACTAGATATCTACAACCCCACTACCACCATCATATTAGAGCCACAAAAGAGACTAGACATCTACCACATCTACCACTATCAGATAAGAGACATAAAGGAGACTAGACATCATCCACCACAAAACCACTATCAGATTAGAGCCATAAAGGAGACTAGACATCTACCACCCCACTACCACTATCAGATTAGAGCCATTAGGGAGACTAGACATCTACCAGCCCACTACCACTATCAGATTAGAGCCATAAGGGAGATTAGACATCTAGCACCCCACTACCACTATAAGATTAGAGTTATAAAGGAGACTAGACATCTACCAACCCACTACCACTATCAGATTAGAGCCATTAGGGAGACTAGACATCTACCAGCCCACTACCACTATCAGATTAGAGCCATAAGGGAGATTAGACATCTAGCACCCCACTACCACTATAAGATTAGAGTTATAAAGGAGACTAGACATCTACCAACCCACTACCACTATCAGATTAGAGCCACAAGGGAGACTAGACATCTACCAGCCCACTACAACTATCAGATTAGAGCCACAAGGGAGACTAGACATCTATCAACCCACAACCACTATCAGATTAGAGCCACAAGGGAGACTAGACATCTACCAGCCCACTACCACTATCAGATTAGAGTCATACGGGATACTAGATATCTACAACCCCACTACCACCATCATATTAGAGCCACAAAGGAGACTAGACATCTACCACATCTACCACTATCAGAGTAGAGCCATAAAGGAGACTAGACATCAACCACCACAAAACCACTATCAGATTAGAGCCATAAAGGAGACTAGACATCTACCACCCCACTACCACTATCAGATTAGAGCCATTAGGGAGACTAGACATCTACCAGCCCACTACCACTATCAGATTAGAGCCATAAGGGAGACTAGACATCTAGCACCCCACTACCACTATAAGATTAGAGTTATAAAGGAGACTAGACATCTACCAACCCACTACCACTATAAGATTAGAGCCACAAGGGAGACTAGACATCTACCAGCCCACTACAACTATCAGATTAGAGCCACAAGGGAGACTAGACATCTACCAACCCACAACCACTATCAGATTAGAGCCACAAGGGAGACTAGACAACTACCAGCTCACTACAACTATCAGATTAGAGGCATAAAGGAGACTAGACATCTACCAGCCCACTACCACTATCAGATTAGAGTCATACGGGATACTAGATATCTACAACCCCACTACCACCATTATATTAGAGCCACAAAGGATACTAGACATCTACCACATCTACCACTATCAGATTAGAGCCATAAAGGAGACTAGACATCAACCACCACAAAACCACTATCAGATTAGAGCCATAAAGGAGACTTGACATCTACCACCCCACTACCACTATCAGATTAGAGCCATTAGGGAGACTAGACATCTACCAGCCCACTACCACTATCAGATTAGAGCCATAAGGGAGATTAGACATCTAGCACCCCACTACCACTATAAGATTAGAGTTATAAAGGAGACTAGACATCTACCAACCCACTACCACTATCAGATTAGAGCCACAAGGGAGACTAGACATCTGCCAGCCCACTACAACTATCAGATTAGAGACACAAGGGAGACTAGACATCTACCAACCCACAACCACTATCAGATTAGAGCCACAAGGGAGACTAGACAACTACCAGCTCACTACAACTATCAGATTAGAGGCATAAAGGAGACTAGACATTACCAGCCCACTACCACTATCAGATTAGAGTCATACGGGATACTAGATATCTACAACCCCACTACCACCATCATATTAGAGCCACAAAGGAGACTAGACATCTACCACATCTACCACGATCAGAGTAGAGCCATAAAGGAGACTAGACATCAACCACCACAAAACCACTATCAGATTAGAGCCATAAAGGAGACTAGACATCTACCACCCCACTACCACTATCAGATTAGAGCCATTAGGGAGACTAGACATCTACCAGCCCACTACCACTATCAGATTAGAGCCATAAGGGAGACTAGACATCTAGCACCCCACTACCACTATAAGATTAGAGTTATAAAGGAGACTAGACATCTACCAACCCACTACCACTATAAGATTAGAGCCACAAGGGAGACTAGACATCTACCAGCCCACTACAACTATCAGATTAGAGCCACAAGGGAGACTAGACATCTACCAACCCACAACCACTATCAGATTAGAGCCACAAGGGAGACTAGACAACTACCAGCTCACTACAACTATCAGATTAGAAGCATAAAGGAGACTAGACATCTACCAGCCCACTACCACTATCAGATTAGAGTCATACGGGATACTAGATATCTACAACCCCACTACCACCATTATATTAGAGCCACAAAGGAGACTAGACATCTACCACATCTACCACTATCAGAGTAGAGCCATAAAGGAGACTAGACATCAACCACCACAAAACCACTATCAGATTAGAGCCATAAAGGAGACTTGACATCTACCACCCCACTACCACTATCAGATTAGAGCCATTAGGGAGACTAGACATCTACCAGCCCACTACCACTATCAGATTAGAGCCATAAGGGAGATTAGACATCTAGCACCCCACTACCACTATAAGATTAGAGTTATAAAGGAGACTAGACATCTACCAACCCACTACCACTATCAGATTAGAGCCACAAGGGAGACTAGACATCTACCAGCCCACTACAACTATCAGATTAGAGACACAAGGGAGACTAGACATCTACCAACCCACAACCACTATCAGATTAGAGCCACAAGGGAGACTAGACAACTACCAGCTCACTACAACTATCAGATTAGAGGCATAAAGGAGACTAGACATCTACCAGCCCACTACCACTATCAGATTAGAGTCATACGGGATACTAGATATCTACAACCCCACTACCACCATCATATTAGAGCCACAAAAGAGACTAGACATCTACCACATCTACCACTATCAGAGTAGATCCATAAAGGAGACTAGACATTAACCACCACAAAACTACTATCAGATTAGAGCCATAAAGGAGACTAGACATCTACCACCCCACTACCACTATCAGATTAGAGCCATTAGGGAGACTAGACATCTACCAGCCCACTACCACTATCAGATTAGAGCCATAAGGGAGATTAGACATCTAGCACCCCACTACCACTATAAGATTAGAGTTATAAAGGAGACTAGACATCTACCAACCCACTACCACTATCAGATTAGAGCCATTAGGGAGACTAGACATCTACCAGCCCACTACCACTATCAGATTAGAGCCATAAGGGAGATTAGACATCTAGCACCCCACTACCACTATAAGATTAGAGTTATAAAGGAGACTAGACATCTACCAACCCACTACCACTATCAGATTAGAGCCACAAGGGAGACTAGACATCTACCAGCCCACTACAACTATCAGATTAGAGCCACAAGGGAGACTAGACATCTATCAACCCACAACCACTATCAGATTAGAGCCACAAGGGAGACTAGACATCTACCAGCCCACTACCACTATCAGATTAGAGTCATACGGGATACTAGATATCTACAACCCCACTACCACCATCATATTAGAGCCACAAAGGAGACTAGACATCTACCACATCTACCACTATCAGAGTAGAGCCATAAAGGAGACTAGACATCAACCACCACAAAACCACTATCAGATTAGAGCCATAAAGGAGACTAGACATCTACCACCCCACTACCACTATCAGATTAGAGCCATTAGGGAGACTAGACATCTACCAGCCCACTACCACTATCAGATTAGAGCCATAAGGGAGACTAGACATCTAGCACCCCACAAAACCACTATCAGATTAGAGTTATAAAGGAGACTAGACATCTACCAACCCACTACCACTATAAGATTAGAGCCACAAGGGAGACTAGACATCTACCAGCCCACTACAACTATCAGATTAGAGCCACAAGGGAGACTAGACATCTACCAACCCACAACCACTATCAGATTAGAGCCACAAGGGAGACTAGACAACTACCAGCTCACTACAACTATCAGATTAGAGGCATAAAGGAGATTAGACATCTACCAGCCCACTACCACTATCAGATTAGAGTCATATGGGATACTAGATATCTACAACCCCACTACCACTATAAGATTAGAGTTATAAAGGAGACTAGACATCTACCAGCCCACTACCACTATCAGATTAGAGTCATACGGGATACTAGATATCTACAACCCCACTACCACCATCATATTAGAGCCACAAAGGAGACTAGACATCTACCAGCCCACTACCACTATCAGATTAGAGCCACAAGGGAGACTAGACATCTACCAACCCACAACCACTATCAGATTAGAGCCACAAGGGAGACTAGACAACTACCAGCTCACTACAACTATCAGATTAGAGGCATAAAGGAGACTAGACATCTACCAGCCCACTACCACTATCAGATTAGAGTCATACGGGATACTAGATATCTACAACCCCACTACCACCATCATATTAGAGCCACAAAAGAGACTAGACATCTACCACATCTACCACTATCAGAGTAGATCCATAAAGGAGACTAGACATTAACCACCACAAAACTACTATCAGATTAGAGCCATAAAGGAGACTAGACATCTACCACCCCACTACCACTATCAGATTAGAGCCATTAGGGAGACTAGACATCTACCAGCCCACTACCACTATCAGATTAGAGCCATAAGGGAGATTAGACATCTAGCACCCCACTACCACTATAAGATTAGAGTTATAAAGGAGACTAGACATCTACCAACCCACTACCACTATCAGATTAGAGCCATTAGGGAGACTAGACATCTACCAGCCCACTACCACTATCAGATTAGAGCCATAAGGGAGATTAGACATCTAGCACCCCACTACCACTATAAGATTAGAGTTATAAAGGAGACTAGACATCTACCAACCCACTACCACTATCAGATTAGAGCCACAAGGGAGACTAGACATCTACCAGCCCACTACAACTATCAGATTAGAGCCACAAGGGAGACTAGACATCTATCAACCCACAACCACTATCAGATTAGAGCCACAAGGGAGACTAGACATCTACCAGCCCACTACCACTATCAGATTAGAGTCATACGGGATACTAGATATCTACAACCCCACTACCACCATCATATTAGAGCCACAAAGGAGACTAGACATCTACCACATCTACCACTATCAGAGTAGAGCCATAAAGGAGACTAGACATCAACCACCACAAAACCACTATCAGATTAGAGCCATAAAGGAGACTAGACATCTACCACCCCACTACCACTATCAGATTAGAGCCATTAGGGAGACTAGACATCTACCAGCCCACTACCACTATCAGATTAGAGCCATAAGGGAGACTAGACATCTAGCACCCCACAAAACCACTATCAGATTAGAGTTATAAAGGAGACTAGACATCTACCAACCCACTACCACTATAAGATTAGAGCCACAAGGGAGACTAGACATCTACCAGCCCACTACAACTATCAGATTAGAGCCACAAGGGAGACTAGACATCTACCAACCCACAACCACTATCAGATTAGAGCCACAAGGGAGACTAGACAACTACCAGCTCACTACAACTATCAGATTAGAGGCATAAAGGAGATTAGACATCTACCAGCCCACTACCACTATCAGATTAGAGTCATATGGGATACTAGATATCTACAACCCCACTACCACTATAAGATTAGAGTTATAAAGGAGACTAGACATCTACCAGCCCACTACCACTATCAGATTAGAGTCATACGGGATACTAGATATCTACAACCCCACTACCACCATCATATTAGAGCCACAAAGGAGACTAGACATCTACCAGCCCACTACAACTATCAGATTAGAGCCACAAGGGAGACTAGACATCTACCAACCCACAACCACTATCAGATTAGAGCCACAAGGGAGACTAGACAACTACCAGCTCACTACAACTATCAGATTAGAAGCATAAAGGAGATTAGACATCTACCAGCCCACTACCACTATCAGATTAGAGTCATATGGGATACTAGATATCTACAACCCCACTACCACTATAAGATTAGAGTTATAAAGGAGACTAGACATCTACCAGCCCACTACCACCATCAGATTAGAGTCATACGGGAGACTAGATATCTACAACCCCACTACCACCATCATATTAGAGCCACAAAGGAGACTAGACATCTACCACATCTACCACTATCAGAGTAGAGCCATAAAGGAGACTAGACATCAACCACCACAAAACCACTATCAGATTAGAGCCATAAAGGAGACTTGACATCTACCACCCCACTACCACTATCAGATTAGAGCCATTAGGGAGACTAGACATCTACCAGCCCACTACCACTATCAGATTAGAGCCATAAGGGAGATTAGACATCTAGCACCCCACTACCACTATAAGATTAGAGTTATAAAGGAGACTAGACATCTACCAACCCACTACCACTATCAGATTAGAGCCACAAGGGAGACTAGACATCTACCAGCCCACTACCACTATAAGATTAGAGCCACAAGGGAGACTAGACATCTACCAGCCCACTACAACTATCAGATTAGAGCCACAAGGGAGACTAGACATTAACCACCACAAAACCACTATCAGATTAGAGCCATAAAGGAGACTAGACATTAACCACCACAAAACTACTATCAGATTAGAGCCATAAAGGAGACTAGACATCTACCACCCCACTACCACTATCAGATTAGAGCCATTAGGGAGACTAGACATCTACCAGCCCACTACCACTATCAGATTAGAGCCATAAGGGAGATTAGACATCTAGCACCCCACTACCACTATAAGATTAGAGTTATAAAGGAGACTAGACATCTACCAACCCACTACCACTATCAGATTAGAGCCATTAGGGAGACTAGACATCTACCAGCCCACTACCACTATCAGATTAGAGCCATAAGGGAGATTAGACATCTAGCACCCCACTACCACTATAAGATTAGAGTTATAAAGGAGACTAGACATCTACCAACCCACTACCACTATCAGATTAGAGCCACAAGGGAGACTAGACATCTACCAGCCCACTACAACTATCAGATTAGAGCCACAAGGGAGACTAGACATCTATCAACCCACAACCACTATCAGATTAGAGCCACAAGGGAGACTAGACATCTACCAGCCCACTACCACTATCAGATTAGAGTCATACGGGATACTAGATATCTACAACCCCACTACCACCATCATATTAGAGCCACAAAGGAGACTAGACATCTACCACATCTACCACTATCAGAGTAGAGCCATAAAGGAGACTAGACATCAACCACCACAAAACCACTATCAGATTAGAGCCATAAAGGAGACTAGACATCTACCACCCCACTACCACTATCAGATTAGAGCCATTAGGGAGACTAGACATCTACCAGCCCACTACCACTATCAGATTAGAGCCATAAGGGAGACTAGACATCTAGCACCCCACAAAACCACTATCAGATTAGAGTTATAAAGGAGACTAGACATCTACCAACCCACTACCACTATAAGATTAGAGCCACAAGGGAGACTAGACATCTACCAGCCCACTACAACTATCAGATTAGAGCCACAAGGGAGACTAGACATCTACCAACCCACAACCACTATCAGATTAGAGCCACAAGGGAGACTAGACAACTACCAGCTCACTACAACTATCAGATTAGAGGCATAAAGGAGATTAGACATCTACCAGCCCACTACCACTATCAGATTAGAGTCATATGGGATACTAGATATCTACAACCCCACTACCACTATAAGATTAGAGTTATAAAGGAGACTAGACATCTACCAGCCCACTACCACTATCAGATTAGAGTCATACGGGATACTAGATATCTACAACCCCACTACCACCATCATATTAGAGCCACAAAGGAGACTAGACATCTACCAGCCCACTACAACTATCAGATTAGAGCCACAAGGGAGACTAGACATCTACCAACCCACAACCACTATCAGATTAGAGCCACAAGGGAGACTAGACAACTACCAGCTCACTACAACTATCAGATTAGAAGCATAAAGGAGATTAGACATCTACCAGCCCACTACCACTATCAGATTAGAGTCATATGGGATACTAGATATCTACAACCCCACTACCACTATAAGATTAGAGTTATAAAGGAGACTAGACATCTACCAGCCCACTACCACCATCAGATTAGAGTCATACGGGATACTAGATATCTACAACCCCACTACCACCATCATATTAGAGCCACAAAGGAGACTAGACATCTACCACATCTACCACTATCAGAGTAGAGCCATAAAGGAGACTAGACATCAACCACCACAAAACCACTATCAGATTAGAGCCATAAAGGAGACTTGACATCTACCACCCCACTACCACTATCAGATTAGAGCCATTAGGGAGACTAGACATCTACCAGCCCACTACCACTATCAGATTAGAGCCATAAGGGAGATTAGACATCTAGCACCCCACTACCACTATAAGATTAGAGTTATAAAGGAGACTAGACATCTACCAACCCACTACCACTATCAGATTAGAGCCACAAGGGAGACTAGACATCTACCAGCCCACTACCACTATAAGATTAGAGCCACAAGGGAGACTAGACATCTACCAGCCCACTACAACTATCAGATTAGAGCCACAAGGGAGACTAGACATTAACCACCACAAAACCACTATCAGATTAGAGCCATAAAGGAGACTAGACATCTACCACCCCACTACCACTATCAGATTAGAGCCATTAGGGAGACTAGACATCTACCAGCCCACTACCACTATCAGATTAGAGCCATAAGGGAGACTAGACATCTAGCACCCCACTACCACTATGAGATTAGAGATATAAAGGAGACTAGACATCTACCAACCCACTACCACTATAAGATTAGAGCCACAAGGGAGACTAGACATCTACCAGCCCACTACAACTATCAGATTAGAGCCACAAGGGAGACTAGACATCTACCAACCCACAACCACTATCAGATTAGAGCCACAAGGGAGACTAGACAACTACCAGCTCACTACAACTATCAGATTAGAGGCATAAAGGAGACTAGACATCTACCAGCCCACTACCACTATCAGATTAGAGTCATACGGGATACTAGACATCTACAACCCCACTACCAACATTATATTAGAGCCACAAAGGAGACTAGACATCTACCACATCTACCACTATCAGAGTAGAGCCATAAAGGAGACTAGACATCAACCACCACAAAACCACTATCAGATTAGAGCCATAAAGGAGACTTGACATCTACCACCCCACTACCACTATCAGATTAGAGCCATTAGGGAGACTAGACATCTACCAGCCCACTACCACTATCAGATTAGAGCCATAAGGGAGATTAGACATCTAGCACCCCACTACCACTATAAGATTAGAGTTATAAAGGAGACTAGACATCTACCAACCCACTACCACTATCAGATTAGAGCCACAAGGGAGACTAGACATCTACCAGCCCACTACAACTATCAGATTAGAGACACAAGGGAGACTAGACATCTACCAACCCACAACCACTATCAGATTAGAGCCACAAGGGAGACTAGACAACTACCAGCTCACTACAACTATCAGATTAGAGGCATAAAGGAGACTAGACATCTACCAGCCCACTACCACTATCAGATTAGAGTCATACGGGATACTAGATATCTACAACCCCACTACCACCATCATATTAGAGCCACAAAGGAGACTAGACATCTACCACATCTACCACTATCAGAGTAGAGCCATAAAGGAGACTAGACATCAACCACCACAAAACCACTATCAGATTAGAGCCATAAAGGAGACTAGACATCTACCACCCCACTACCACTATCAGATTAGAGCCATTAGGGAGACTAGACATCTACCAGCCCACTACCACTATCAGATTAGAGCCATAAGGGAGACTAGACATCTAGCACCCCACTACCACTATAAGATTAGAGTTATAAAGGAGACTAGACATCTACCAACCCACTACCACTATAAGATTAGAGCCACAAGGGAGACTAGACATCTACCAGCCCACTACAACTATCAGATTAGAGCCACAAGGGAGACTAGACATCTACCAACCCACAACCACTATCAGATTAGAGCCACAAGGGAGACTAGACAACTACCAGCTCACTACAACTATCAGATTAGAAGCATAAAGGAGACTAGACATCTACCAGCCCACTACCACTATCAGATTAGAGTCATACGGGATACTAGATATCTACAACCCCACTACCACCATTATATTAGAGCCACAAAGGAGACTAGACATCTACCACATCTACCACTATCAGAGTAGAGCCATAAAGGAGACTAGACATCAACCACCACAAAACCACTATCAGATTAGAGCCATAAAGGAGACTTGACATCTACCACCCCACTACCACTATCAGATTAGAGCCATTAGGGAGACTAGACATCTACCAGCCCACTACCACTATCAGATTAGAGTCATAAGGGAGATTAGACATCTAGCACCCCACTACCACTATAAGATTAGAGTTATAAAGGAGACTAGACATCTACCAACCCACTACCACTATCAGATTAGAGCCACAAGGGAGACTAGACATCTACCAGCCCACTACAACTATCAGATTAGAGACACAAGGGAGACTAGACATCTACCAACCCACAACCACTATCAGATTAGAGCCACAAGGGAGACTAGACAACTACCAGCTCACTACAACTATCAGATTAGAGGCATAAAGGAGACTAGACATCTACCAGCCCACTACCACTATCAGATTAGAGTCATACGGGATACTAGATATCTAGGCGCCGGAAAGAGATGGCTGCCTCGCTTCGCGTTCCTTGGAAAATATGCAGTATTTTGTTTTTTTACGTGTTATTTCTTACATCGGTACCCCGGGTAATCTTAGGTTTCATTACATACAGTCGGGAGGAACTACTGAATATACGATTAACGTCAACTCATCATCGTTCCTACCAGGAATATGACTTTCCCGAAACGGATCCAGTGTCTTGCCTTCCACACAATACAATGGATCTGATCCCAGCCGGCGACCCTGTGCGTCGCCGAAAAAGGGGAAAACGTGGCGGTCTCGTGGTCAGGCTTCGGAGACGGGCACATCGCGCTCCACTCCCTAGCATACTACTCGCCAATGTCCAGTCTCTTGACAATAAGGTTGATGAAATCCGAGCACGGGTAGCATTCCAGAGAGACATCAGGGATTGCAACGTGCTCTGCTTCACGGAAACATGGCTAACTCAAGGGACGCTAACGGAGTCGGTGCAGCCAGCTGGTTTCTCCATGCATCGCGCCGACAGAAACAAACATCTTTCCGGTAAGAAGAGGGGCGGGGGGGTATGCCTTATGATTAACGAGAAGTGGTGTGATCATCATAACAACACACAAGAACTCAAGTCGTTCTGTTCACCTGATCTAGAACTCCTCACAATCAAATGTCGACCGCATTATCTACCAAGGGAATTCTCGTCAATCATAATCACAGCCGTATACATTCCCCCCCAAGCAGACACATCGATGGCCCTGAACGAACTTTATCTGACTCTTTGTAAACTGGAAACCACACACCCTGAGGCTGCATTCATCGTAGCTGGGGATTTTAACAAGGCTAATCTAAAAACAAAACTCCCTAAATTCTATCAGCATATCGATTGTGCTACCAGGGCTGGAAAAACACTAGACCATTGTTACACTAATTTCCGCGACGCTTATAAGGCCCTCCCCCGCCCCCCTTTCGGAAAAGCTGACCACGACTCCATTTTGTTGATTCCAGCCTACAAACAAAAACTCAAACAACAAGCTCCCGCGCTCAGGTCTGTTCAACGCTGGTCCGACCAATCTGAATCCACGCTTCAAGACTGCTTCGATCACGCAGATTGGAATATGTTCCGCATCGCGTCCAACAACAATATTGACGAATATGCTGATTCGGTGAGCGAGTTCATTAGGAAGTGCATTGACGATGTCGTACCCACAGCAACGATAAAAACATTCCCAAACCAGAAACCGTGGATTGACGGCAGCATTCGCGTGAAACTGAAAGCGCGAACCACTGCTTTTAACCAGGGCAAGGTGACCGGAAGCATGACCGAATACAAACAGTGTAGCTATTCTCTCCGCAAGGCAATCAAACAGGCCAAGTCTCAGTACAGAGACAAAATCGAGTCGAAATTCAACAGCTCAGACACAAGAGGTATGTGGCAGGGTCTACAGTCAATCACGGATTACAAAAAGAAAACCAGCCCCGTCGAGGACCAGGATGTCTTGCTCCCAGACAGGCTAAACAACTTTTTTGCCCGCTTTGAGGACAATACAGTGCCACTGACACGGCCCCCTACCAAAACCTGCGGGCTCTCCTTCACTGCAGCCGAGGTGAGTAAAACATTTAAACGTGTTAACCCTCGCAAGGCTGCAGGCCCAGACGGCATTCCCAGCCGCGTCCTCAGAGCATGCGCAGACCAGCTGGCTGGTGTGTTTACGGACATATTCAATCAATCCTTATCCCAGTCTGCTGTTCCCACATGCTTCAAGAGGGCCACCATTGTTCCTGTTCCCAAGAAAGCTAAGGTAACTGAGCTAAACGACTACCGCCCCGTAGCACTCACTTCCGTCATCATGAAGTGCTTTGAGAGACTAGTCAAGGACCATATCACCTCCACCCTACCGGACACCCTAGACCCACTCCAATTTGCTTACCGACCCAATAGGTCCACAGACGACGCAATCGCAACCACACTGCACACTGCCCTAACCCATCTGGACAAGAGGAATACCCATGTGAGAATGCTGTTCATCGATTACAGCTCAGCATTTAACACCATAGTACCCTCCAAACTCGTCATCAAGCTCGAGACCCTGGGTCTCGACCCCGCCCTGTGCAACTGGGTCCTGGACTTCCTGACGGGCCGCCCCCAGGTGGTGAGGGTAGGTAACAACATCTCCACCCCGCTGATCCTCAACACTGGGGCCCCACAAGGGTGCGTTCTGAGCCCTCTCCTGTACTCCCTGTTCACCCACGACTGCGTGGCCATGCACGCCTCCAACTCAATCATCAAGTTTGCGGATGACACTACAGTGGTAGGCTTGATCACCAACAACGACGAGACGGCCTACAGGGAGGAGGTGAGGGCCCTCGGAGTGTGGTGTCAGGAAAATAACCTCATACTCAACGTCAACAAAACAAAGGAGATGATTGTGGACTTCAGGAAACAGCAGAGGGAGCACCCCCCTATCCACATAAGATTAGAGCCACAAGGGAGACTAGACATCTACCAGCCCACTACAACTATCAGATTAGAGCCACAAGGGAGACTAGACATCTACCAACCCACAACCACTATCAGATTAGAGCCACAAGGGAGACTAGACAACTACCAGCTCACTACAACTATCAGATTAGAGGCATAAAGGAGATTAGACATCTACCAGCCCACTACCACTATCAGATTAGAGTCATATGGGATACTAGATATCTACAACCCCACTACCACTATAAGATTAGAGTTATAAAGGAGACTAGACATCTACCAGCCCACTACCACTATCAGATTAGAGTCATACGGGATACTAGATATCTACAACCCCACTACCACCATCATATTAGAGCCACAAAGGAGACTAGACATCTACCAGCCCACTACAACTATCAGATTAGAGCCACAAGGGAGACTAGACATCTACCAACCCACAACCACTATCAGATTAGAGCCACAAGGGAGACTAGACAACTACCAGCTCACTACAACTATCAGATTAGAGGCATAAAGGAGACTAGACATCTACCAGCCCACTACCACTATCAGATTAGAGTCATACGGGATACTAGATATCTACAACCCCACTACCACCATCATATTAGAGCCACAAAAGAGACTAGACATCTACCACATCTACCACTATCAGAGTAGATCCATAAAGGAGACTAGACATTAACCACCACAAAACTACTATCAGATTAGAGCCATAAAGGAGACTAGACATCTACCACCCCACTACCACTATCAGATTAGAGCCATTAGGGAGACTAGACATCTACCAGCCCACTACCACTATCAGATTAGAGCCATAAGGGAGATTAGACATCTAGCACCCCACTACCACTATAAGATTAGAGTTATAAAGGAGACTAGACATCTACCAACCCACTACCACTATCAGATTAGAGCCATTAGGGAGACTAGACATCTACCAGCCCACTACCACTATCAGATTAGAGCCATAAGGGAGATTAGACATCTAGCACCCCACTACCACTATAAGATTAGAGTTATAAAGGAGACTAGACATCTACCAACCCACTACCACTATCAGATTAGAGCCACAAGGGAGACTAGACATCTACCAGCCCACTACAACTATCAGATTAGAGCCACAAGGGAGACTAGACATCTATCAACCCACAACCACTATCAGATTAGAGCCACAAGGGAGACTAGACATCTACCAGCCCACTACCACTATCAGATTAGAGTCATACGGGATACTAGATATCTACAACCCCACTACCACCATCATATTAGAGCCACAAAGGAGACTAGACATCTACCACATCTACCACTATCAGAGTAGAGCCATAAAGGAGACTAGACATCAACCACCACAAAACCACTATCAGATTAGAGCCATAAAGGAGACTAGACATCTACCACCCCACTACCACTATCAGATTAGAGCCATTAGGGAGACTAGACATCTACCAGCCCACTACCACTATCAGATTAGAGCCATAAGGGAGACTAGACATCTAGCACCCCACAAAACCACTATCAGATTAGAGTTATAAAGGAGACTAGACATCTACCAACCCACTACCACTATAAGATTAGAGCCACAAGGGAGACTAGACATCTACCAGCCCACTACAACTATCAGATTAGAGCCACAAGGGAGACTAGACATCTACCAACCCACAACCACTATCAGATTAGAGCCACAAGGGAGACTAGACAACTACCAGCTCACTACAACTATCAGATTAGAGGCATAAAGGAGATTAGACATCTACCAGCCCACTACCACTATCAGATTAGAGTCATATGGGATACTAGATATCTACAACCCCACTACCACTATAAGATTAGAGTTATAAAGGAGACTAGACATCTACCAGCCCACTACCACTATCAGATTAGAGTCATACGGGATACTAGATATCTACAACCCCACTACCACCATCATATTAGAGCCACAAAGGAGACTAGACATCTACCAGCCCACTACAACTATCAGATTAGAGCCACAAGGGAGACTAGACATCTACCAACCCACAACCACTATCAGATTAGAGCCACAAGGGAGACTAGACAACTACCAGCTCACTACAACTATCAGATTAGAAGCATAAAGGAGATTAGACATCTACCAGCCCACTACCACTATCAGATTAGAGTCATATGGGATACTAGATATCTACAACCCCACTACCACTATAAGATTAGAGTTATAAAGGAGACTAGACATCTACCAGCCCACTACCACCATCAGATTAGAGTCATACGGGATACTAGATATCTACAACCCCACTACCACCATCATATTAGAGCCACAAAGGAGACTAGACATCTACCACATCTACCACTATCAGAGTAGAGCCATAAAGGAGACTAGACATCAACCACCACAAAACCACTATCAGATTAGAGCCATAAAGGAGACTTGACATCTACCACCCCACTACCACTATCAGATTAGAGCCATTAGGGAGACTAGACATCTACCAGCCCACTACCACTATCAGATTAGAGCCATAAGGGAGACTAGATATCTAGCACCCCACTACCACTATAAGATTAGAGTTATAAAGGAGACTAGACATCTACCAACCCACTACCACTATCAGATTAGAGCCACAAGGGAGACTAGACATCTACCAGCCCACTACCACTATAAGATTAGAGCCACAAGGGAGACTAGACATCTACCAGCCCACTACCACTATCAGATTAGAGCCATTAGGGAGACTAGACATTAACCACCACAAAACCACTATCAGATTAGAGCCATAAAGGAGACTAGACATCTACCACCCCACTACCACTATCAGATTAGAGCCATTAGGGAGACTAGACATCTACCAGCCCACTACCACTATCAGATTAGAGCCATAAGGGAGACTAGATATCTAGCACCCCACTACCACTATGAGATTAGAGTTATAAAGGAGACTAGACATCTACCAACCCACTACCACTATAAGATTAGAGCCACAAGGGAGACTAGACATCTACCAGCCCACTACAACTATCAGATTAGAGCCACAAGGGAGACTAGACATCTACCAACCCACAACCACTATCAGATTAGAGCCACAAGGGAGACTAGACAACTACCAGCTCACTACAACTATCAGATTAGAGGCATAAAGGAGACTAGACATTACCAGCCCACTACCACTATCAGATTAGAGTCATACGGGATACTAGATATCTACAACCCCACTACCACCATCATATTAGAGCCACAAAGGAGACTAGACATCTACCACATCTACCACTATCAGAGTAGAGCCATAAAGGAGACTAGACATCAACCACCACAAAACCACTATCAGATTAGAGCCATAAAGGAGACTAGACATCTACCACCCCACTACCACTATCAGATTAGAGCCATTAGGGAGACTAGACATCTACCAGCCCACTACCACTATCAGATTAGAGCCACAAGGGAGACTAGACATCTACCAACCCACAACCACTATCAGATTAGAGCCACAAGGGAGACTAGACAACTACCAGCTCACTACAACTATCAGATTAGAAGCATAAAGGAGACTAGACATCTACCAGCCCACTACCACTATCAGATTAGAGTCATACGGGATACTAGATATCTACAACCCCACTACCACCATTATATTAGAGCCACAAAGGAGACTAGACATCTACCACATCTACCACTATCAGAGTAGAGCCATAAAGGAGACTAGACATCAACCACCACAAAACCACTATCAGATTAGAGCCATAAAGGAGACTTGACATCTACCACCCCACTACCACTATCAGATTAGAGCCATTAGGGAGACTAGACATCTACCAGCCCACTACCACTATCAGATTAGAGTCATAAGGGAGATTAGACATCTAGCACCCCACTACCACTATAAGATTAGAGTTATAAAGGAGACTAGACATCTACCAACCCACTACCACTATCAGATTAGAGCCACAAGGGAGACTAGACATCTACCAGCCCACTACAACTATCAGATTAGAGACACAAGGGAGACTAGACATCTACCAACCCACAACCACTATCAGATTAGAGCCACAAGGGAGACTAGACAACTACCAGCTCACTACAACTATCAGATTAGAGGCATAAAGGAGACTAGACATCTACCAGCCCACTACCACTATCAGATTAGAGTCATACGGGATACTAGATATCTAGGCGCCGGAAAGAGATGGCTGCCTCGCTTCGCGTTCCTTGGAAAATATGCAGTATTTTGTTTTTTTACGTGTTATTTCTTACATCGGTACCCCGGGTAATCTTAGGTTTCATTACATACAGTCGGGAGGAACTACTGAATATACGATTAACGTCAACTCATCATCGTTCCTACCAGGAATATGACTTTCCCGAAACGGATCCAGTGTCTTGCCTTCCACACAATACAATGGATCTGATCCCAGCCGGCGACCCTGTGCGTCGCCGAAAAAGGGGAAAACGTGGCGGTCTCGTGGTCAGGCTTCGGAGACGGGCACATCGCGCTCCACTCCCTAGCATACTACTCGCCAATGTCCAGTCTCTTGACAATAAGGTTGATGAAATCCGAGCACGGGTAGCATTCCAGAGAGACATCAGGGATTGCAACGTGCTCTGCTTCACGGAAACATGGCTAACTCAAGGGACGCTAACGGAGTCGGTGCAGCCAGCTGGTTTCTCCATGCATCGCGCCGACAGAAACAAACATCTTTCCGGTAAGAAGAGGGGCGGGGGGGTATGCCTTATGATTAACGAGAAGTGGTGTGATCATCATAACAACACACAAGAACTCAAGTCGTTCTGTTCACCTGATCTAGAACTCCTCACAATCAAATGTCGACCGCATTATCTACCAAGGGAATTCTCGTCAATCATAATCACAGCCGTATACATTCCCCCCCAAGCAGACACATCGATGGCCCTGAACGAACTTTATCTGACTCTTTGTAAACTGGAAACCACACACCCTGAGGCTGCATTCATCGTAGCTGGGGATTTTAACAAGGCTAATCTAAAAACAAAACTCCCTAAATTCTATCAGCATATCGATTGTGCTACCAGGGCTGGAAAAACACTAGACCATTGTTACACTAATTTCCGCGACGCTTATAAGGCCCTCCCCCGCCCCCCTTTCGGAAAAGCTGACCACGACTCCATTTTGTTGATTCCAGCCTACAAACAAAAACTCAAACAACAAGCTCCCGCGCTCAGGTCTGTTCAACGCTGGTCCGACCAATCTGAATCCACGCTTCAAGACTGCTTCGATCACGCAGATTGGAATATGTTCCGCATCGCGTCCAACAACAATATTGACGAATATGCTGATTCGGTGAGCGAGTTCATTAGGAAGTGCATTGACGATGTCGTACCCACAGCAACGATAAAAACATTCCCAAACCAGAAACCGTGGATTGACGGCAGCATTCGCGTGAAACTGAAAGCGCGAACCACTGCTTTTAACCAGGGCAAGGTGACCGGAAGCATGACCGAATACAAACAGTGTAGCTATTCTCTCCGCAAGGCAATCAAACAGGCCAAGTCTCAGTACAGAGACAAAATCGAGTCGAAATTCAACAGCTCAGACACAAGAGGTATGTGGCAGGGTCTACAGTCAATCACGGATTACAAAAAGAAAACCAGCCCCGTCGAGGACCAGGATGTCTTGCTCCCAGACAGGCTAAACAACTTTTTTGCCCGCTTTGAGGACAATACAGTGCCACTGACACGGCCCCCTACCAAAACCTGCGGGCTCTCCTTCACTGCAGCCGAGGTGAGTAAAACATTTAAACGTGTTAACCCTCGCAAGGCTGCAGGCCCAGACGGCATTCCCAGCCGCGTCCTCAGAGCATGCGCAGACCAGCTGGCTGGTGTGTTTACGGACATATTCAATCAATCCTTATCCCAGTCTGCTGTTCCCACATGCTTCAAGAGGGCCACCATTGTTCCTGTTCCCAAGAAAGCTAAGGTAACTGAGCTAAACGACTACCGCCCCGTAGCACTCACTTCCGTCATCATGAAGTGCTTTGAGAGACTAGTCAAGGACCATATCACCTCCACCCTACCGGACACCCTAGACCCACTCCAATTTGCTTACCGACCCAATAGGTCCACAGACGACGCAATCGCAACCACACTGCACACTGCCCTAACCCATCTGGACAAGAGGAATACCCATGTGAGAATGCTGTTCATCGATTACAGCTCAGCATTTAACACCATAGTACCCTCCAAACTCGTCATCAAGCTCGAGACCCTGGGTCTCGACCCCGCCCTGTGCAACTGGGTCCTGGACTTCCTGACGGGCCGCCCCCAGGTGGTGAGGGTAGGTAACAACATCTCCACCCCGCTGATCCTCAACACTGGGGCCCCACAAGGGTGCGTTCTGAGCCCTCTCCTGTACTCCCTGTTCACCCACGACTGCGTGGCCATGCACGCCTCCAACTCAATCATCAAGTTTGCGGATGACACTACAGTGGTAGGCTTGATCACCAACAACGACGAGACGGCCTACAGGGAGGAGGTGAGGGCCCTCGGAGTGTGGTGTCAGGAAAATAACCTCACACTCAACGTCAACAAAACAAAGGAGATGATTGTGGACTTCAGGAAACAGCAGAGGGAGCACCCCCCTATTCCACCTTCTCCAGTAGTGGAGAAGGTGGAAAGTTTTAAGTTCCTCGGTGTACACATCACGGACAAACTGAACTGGTCCACCCACACAGACAGCGTTGTGAAGAAGGCGCAGCAGCGCCTCTTCAACCTCAGGAGGCTGAAGAAATTCGGCTTGTCACCAAAAGCACTCACAAACTTCTACAGATGCACAATCGAGAGCATCCTGTCGGGCTGTATCACCGCCTGGTACGGCAACTGCTCCGCCCACAACCGTAAGGCTCTCCAGAGGGTAGTGAGGTCTGCAGAACGCATCACCAGGGGCAAACTACCTGCCCTCCAGGACACCTACACCACCCGATGTCACAGGAAGGCCATAAAGATCATCAAGGACAACAACCACCCAAGCCACTGCCTGTTCACCCCGCTATCATCCAGAAGGCGAGGTCAGTACAGGTGCATCAAAGCAGGGACCGAGAGACTGAAAAACAGCTTCTATCTCAAGGCCATCAGACTGTTAAACAGCCACCACTAACATTTAGCGGCCGCTGCCAACATACTGACTCAACTCCAGCCACTTTAAAAATGGGAATTGATGGAAATTATGTAAAAATGTACCACTAGCCACTTTAAGCAATGCCACTTAATACAATGTTTACATACCCTACATTACCCATCTCATATGTATATATACTGTACTCTATATCATCTACTGCATCTTGCCATCTTTATGCAATACATGTACCACTAGCCACTTTAAACTATGCCACTTTATGTTTACATACCCTACAGTACTCATCTCATATGTATATACCGTACTCTATACCATCTACTGCATCTGCCATGCCGTTCTGTACCACCACTCATCCATATATCTTTATGTACATATTCTTTATCCCTTACACTTGTGTGTGTGTGTAAGGTAGTAGTGTGGAATTGTTAGGTTAGATTACTGTTGGTTATTACTGCATTGTCGGAACTAGAAGCACAAGCATTTCGCTACACTCGCATTAACATCTGCTAACCATGTGTATGTGACTAATAAAATTTGATTTGATTTGATTTACAACCCCACTACCACCATCATATTAGAGCCACAAAAGAGACTAGACATCTACCACATCTACCACTATCAGAGTAGATCCATAAAGGAGACTAGACATTAACCACCACAAAACTACTATCAGATTAGAGCCATAAAGGAGACTAGACATCTACCACCCCACTACCACTATCAGATTAGAGCCATTAGGGAGACTAGACATCTACCAGCCCACTACCACTATCAGATTAGAGCCATAAGGGAGATTAGACATCTAGCACCCCACTACCACTATAAGATTAGAGTTATAAAGGAGACTAGACATCTACCAACCCACTACCACTATCAGATTAGAGCCACAAGGGAGACTAGACATCTACCAGCCCACTACAACTATCAGATTAGAGCCACAAGGGAGACTAGACATCTACCAACCCACAACCACTATCAGATTAGAGCCACAAGGGAGACTAGACATCTACCAGCCCACTACCACTATCAGATTAGAGTCATACGGGATACTAGATATCTACAACCCCACTACCACCATCATATTAGAGCCACAAAGGAGACTAGACATCTACCACATCTACCACTATCAGAGTAGAGCCATAAAGGAGACTAGACATCAACCACCACAAAACCACTATCAGATTAGAGCCATAAAGGAGACTAGACATCTACCACCCCACTACCACTATCAGATTAGAGCCATTAGGGAGACTAGACATCTACCAGCCCACTACCACTATCAGATTAGAGCCATAAGGGAGACTAGACATCTAGCACCCCACAAAACCACTATCAGATTAGAGTTATAAAGGAGACTAGACATCTACCAACCCACTACCACTATAAGATTAGAGCCACAAGGGAGACTAGACATCTACCAGCCCACTACAACTATCAGATTAGAGCCACAAGGGAGACTAGACATCTACCAACCCACAACCACTATCAGATTAGAGCCACAAGGGAGACTAGACAACTACCAGCTCACTACAACTATCAGATTAGAGGCATAAAGGAGATTAGACATCTACCAGCCCACTACCACTATCAGATTAGAGTCATATGGGATACTAGATATCTACAACCCCACTACCACTATAAGATTAGAGTTATAAAGGAGACTAGACATCTACCAGCCCACTACCACTATCAGATTAGAGTCATACGGGATACTAGATATCTACAACCCCACTACCACCATCATATTAGAGCCACAAAGGAGACTAGACATCTACCAGCCCACTACAACTATCAGATTAGAGCCACAAGGGAGACTAGACATCTACCAACCCACAACCACTATCAGATTAGAGCCACAAGGGAGACTAGACAACTACCAGCTCACTACAACTATCAGATTAGAAGCATAAAGGAGATTAGACATCTACCAGCCCACTACCACTATCAGATTAGAGTCATATGGGATACTAGATATATACAACCCCACTACCACTATAAGATTAGAGTTATAAAGGAGACTAGACATCTACCAGCCCACTACCACTATCAGATTAGAGTCATACGGGATACTAGATATCTACAACCCCACTACCACCATCATATTAGAGCCACAAAGGAGACTAGACATCTACCACATCTACCACTATCAGAGTAGAGCCATAAAGGAGACTAGACATCAACCACCACAAAACCACTATCAGATTAGAGCCATAAAGGAGACTTGACATCTACCACCCCACTACCACTATCAGATTAGAGCCATTAGGGAGACTAGACATCTACCAGCCCACTACCACTATCAGATTAGAGCCATAAGGGAGATTAGACATCTAGCACCCCACTACCACTATAAGATTAGAGTTATAAAGGAGACTAGACATCTACCAACCCACTACCACTATCAGATTAGAGCCACAAGGGAGACTAGACATCTACCAGCCCACTACCACTATAAGATTAGAGCCACAAGGGAGACTAGACATCTACCAGCCCACTACAACTATCAGATTAGAGCCACAAGGGAGACTAGACATTAACCACCACAAAACCACTATCAGATTAGAGCCATAAAGGAGACTAGACATCTACCACCCCACTACCACTATCAGATTAGAGCCATTAGGGAGACTAGACATCTACCAGCCCACTACCACTATAAGATTAGAGCCACAAGGGAGACTAGACATCTACCAGCCCACTACAACTATCAGATTAGAGCCACAAGGGAGACTAGACATCTACCAAACCACAACCACTATCAGATTAGAGCCACAAGGGAGACTAGACAACTACCAGCTCACTACAACTATCAGAATAGAGGCATAAAGGAGACTAGACATCTACCAGCCCACTAACACTATCAGATTAGAGTCATACGGGATACTAGATATCTACAACCCCACTACCACCATCATATTAGAGCCACAAAGGAGACTAGACATCTACCACATCTACCACTATCAGATTAGAGCCATAAAGGAGTCTAGACATCAACCACCACAAAACCACTATCAGATTAGAGCCATAAAGGAGACTTGACATCTACCACCCCACTACCACTATCAGAATAGAGCCATTAGGGAGACTAGACATCTACCAGCCCACTACCACTATCAGATTAGAGCCATAAGGGAGACTAGACATCTAGCACCCCACTACCACTATAAGATTAGAGTTATAAAGGAGACTAGACATCTACCAACCCACAACCACTATAAGATTAGAGCCACAAGGGAGACTAGACATCTACCAGCCCACTACAACTATCAGATTAGAGCCACAAGGGAGACTAGACATCTACCAGCCCACTACCACTATCAGATTAGAGTTATAAAGGAGACTAGACATCTACCAACCCACAACCACTATCAGATTAGTGACACAAGCGAGACTAGACATCTACCACCCCACTACCACTATCAGATTAGAGTTATAAAGGAGACTAGACATCTACCAGCCCACTACCACTATCAGATTAGAGTCATACGGGATACTAGATATCTACAACCCCACTACCACCATCATATTAGAGCCACAAAGGAGACTAGACATCTACCACATCTACCACTATCAGATTAGAGCCATAAAGGAGACTAGACATCAACCACCACAAAACCACTATCAGATTAGAGCCATAAAGGAGACTAGACATCTACCACCCCACTACCACTATCAGATTAGAGCAATTAGGGAGACTAGACATCTACCAGCCCACTACCACTATCAGATTAGAGCCATAAGGGAGACTAGACATCTAGCACCCCACTACCACTATAAGATTAGAGTTATAAAGGAGACTAGACATCTACCAACCCACTACCACTATAAGATTAGAGCCACAAGGGAGACTAGACATCTACCAGCCCACTACAACTATCAGATTAGAGCCACAAGGGAGACTAGACATCTACCAACCCACAACCACTATCAGATTAGAGCCACAAGGGAGACTAGACAACTACCAGCTCACTACAACTATCAGATTAGAGGCATAAAGGAGACTAGACATCTACCAGCCCACTACCACTATCAGATTAGAGTCATACGGGATACTAGATATCTACAACCCCACTACCACCATTATATTAGAGCCACAAAGGAGACTAGACATCTACCACATCTACCACTATCAGAGTAGAGCCATAAAGGAGACTAGACATCAACCACCACAAAACCACTATCAGATTAGAGCCATAAAGGAGAATTGACATCTATCACCCCACTACCACTATCAGATTAGAGCCATTAGGGAGACTAGACATCTACCAGCCCACTACCACTATCAGATTAGAGCCATAAGGGAGATTAGACATCTAGCACCCCACTACCACTATAAGATTAGAGTTATAAAGGAGACTAGACATCTACCAACCCACTACCACTATCAGATTAGAGCCACAAGGGAGACTAGACATCTACCAGCCCACTACAACTATCAGATTAGAGCCACAAGGGAGACTAGACATCTACCAACCCACAACCACTATCAGATTAGAGCCACAAGGGAGACTAGACAACTACCAGCTCACTACAACTATCAGATTAGAGGCATAAAGGAGACTAGACATCTACCAGCCCACTACCACTATCAGATTAGAGTCATACGGGATACTAGATATCTACAACCCCACTACCACCATCATATTAGAGCCACAAAGGAGACTAGACATCTACCACATCTACCACTATCAGATTAGAGCCATAAAGGAGACTAGACATCTACCACCCCACTACCACTATCAGATTAGAGCCATTAGGGAGACTAGACATCTACCAGCCCACTACCACTATCAGATTAGAGCCATAAGGGAGACTAGACATCTAGCACCCCACTACCACTATAAGATTAGAGTTATAAAGGAGACTAGACATCTACCAACCCACTACCACTATAAGATTAGAGCCACAAGGGAGACTAGACATCTACCAGCCCACTACAACTATCAGATTAGAGCCACAAGGGAGACTAGACATCTACCAACCCACAACCACTATCAGATTAGAGCCACAAGGGAGACTAGACAACTACTAGCTCACTACAACTATCAGATTAGAGGCATAAAGGAGACTAGACATCTACCAGCCCACTACCACTATCAAATTAGAGTCATACGGGATACTAGATATCTACAACCCCACTACCACCATCATATTAGAGCCACAAAGGAGACTAGACATCTACCACATCTACCACTATCAGAGTAGAGCCATAAAGGAGACTAGACATCAACCACCACAAAACCACTATCAGATTAGAGCCATAAAGGAGACTAGACATCTACCACCCCACTACCACTATCAGATTAGAGCCATTAGGGAGACTAGACATCTACCAGCCCACTACCACTATCAGATTAGAGCCATAAGGGAGACTAGACATCTAGCACCCCACTACCACTATAAGATTAGAGTTATAAAGGAGACTAGACATCTACCAACCCACTACCACTATAAGATTAGAGCCACAAGGGAGACTAGACATCTACCAGCCCACTACAACTATCAGATTAGAGCCACAAGGGAGACTAGACATCTACCAACCCACAACCACTATCAGATTAGAGCCACAAGGGAGACTAGACAACTACCAGCTCACTACAACTATCAGATTAGAGCCACAAAGGAGACTAGACATCTACCACATCTACCACTATCAGATTAGAGCCATAAAGGAGACTAGACATCTACCACCACTACCACTATCAGATTAGAGCCATAAAGGAGACTTGACATCTACCACCCCACTACCACTATCAGATTAGAGCCATTAGGGAGACTAGACATCTACCAGCCCACTACCACTATCAGATTAGAGCCATAAGGGAGATTAGACATCTAGCACCCCACTACCACTATAAGATTAGAGTTATAAAGGAGACTAGACATCTACCAACCCACTACCACTATCAGATTAGAGCCACAAGGGAGACTAGACAACTACCAGCTCACTACAACTATCAGATTAGAGGCATAAAGGAGACTAGACATCTACCAGCCCACTACCACTATCAGATTAGAGTCATACGGGATACTAGATATCTACAACCCCACTACCACCATCATATTTGAGCCACAAAAGAGACTAGACATCTACCACATCTACCACTATCAGAGTAGATCCATAAAGGAGACTAGACATTAACCACCACAAAACCACTATCAGATTAGAGCCATAAAGGAGACTAGACATCTACCACCCCACTACCACTATCAGATTAGAGCCATTAGGGAGACTAGACATCTAGCACCCCACTACCACTATAAGATTAGAGTTATAAAGGAGACTAGACATCTACCAACCCACTACCACTATAAGATTAGAGCCACAAGGGAGACTAGACATCTACCAGCCCACTACAACTATCAGATTAGAGCCACAAGGGAGACTAGACATCTACCAAACCACAACCACTATCAGATTAGAGCCACAAGGGAGACTAGACAACTACCAGCTCACTACAACTATCAGAATAGAGGCATAAAGGAGACTAGACATCTACCAGCCCACTACCACTATCAGATTAGAGTCATACGGGATACTAGATATCTACAACCCCACTACCACCATCATATTAGAGCCACAAAGGAGACTAGACATCTACCACATCTACCACTATCAGATTAGAGCCATAAAGGAGTCTAGACATCAACCACCACAAAACCACTATCAGATTAGAGCCATAAAGGAGACTTGACATCTACCACCCCACTACCACTATCAGAATAGAGCCATTAGGGAGACTAGACATCTACCAGCCCACTACCACTATCAGATTAGAGCCATAAGGGAGATTAGACATCTAGCACCCCACTACCACTATAAGATTAGAGTTATAAAGGAGACTAGACATCTACCAACCCACTACCACTATCAGATTAGAGCCACAAGGGAGACTAGACATCTACCAGCCCACTACAACTATCAGATTAGAGCCACAAGGGAGACTAGACATCTACCAACCCACAACCACTATCAGATTAGAGCCACAAGGGAGACTAGACAACTACCAGCTCACTACAACTATCAGATTAGAGGCATAAAGGAGACTAGACATCTACCAGCCCACTACCACTATCAGATTAGAGTCATACGGGATACTAGATATCTACAACCCCACTACCACCATCATATTAGAGCCACAAAGGAGACTAGACATCTACCACATCTACCACTATCAGAGTAGAGCCATAAAGGAGACTAGACATCAACCACCACAAAACCACTATCAGATTAGAGCCATAAAGGAGACTAGACATCTACCACCCCACTACCACTATCAGATTAGAGCCATTAGGGAGACTAGACATCTACCAGCCCACTACCACTATCAGATTAGAGCCATAAGGGAGACTAGACATCTAGCACCCCACAAAACCACTATCAGATTAGAGTTATAAAGGAGACTAGACATCTACCAACCCACTACCACTATAAGATTAGAGCCACAAGGGAGACTAGACATCTACCAGCCCACTACAACTATCAGATTAGAGCCACAAGGGAGACTAGACATCTACCAACCCACAACCACTATCAGATTAGAGCCACAAGGGAGACTAGACAACTACCAGCTCACTACAACTATCAGATTAGAGGCATAAAGGAGATTAGACATCTACCAGCCCACTACCACTATCAGATTAGAGTCATATGGGATACTAGATATCTACAACCCCACTACCACTATAAGATTAGAGTTATAAAGGAGACTAGACATCTACCAGCCCACTACCACTATCAGATTAGAGTCATACGGGATACTAGATATCTACAACCCCACTACCACCATCATATTAGAGCCACAAAGGAGACTAGACATCTACCAGCCCACTACAACTATCAGATTAGAGCCACAAGGGAGACTAGACATCTACCAACCCACAACCACTATCAGATTAGAGTCACAAGGGAGACTAGACAACTACCAGCTCACTACAACTATCAGATTAGAAGCATAAAGGAGATTAGACATCTACCAGCCCACTACCACTATCAGATTAGAGTCATATGGGATACTAGATATCTACAACCCCACTACCACTATAAGATTAGAGTTATAAAGGAGACTAGACATCTACCAGCCCACTACCACTATCAGATTAGAGTCATACGGGATACTAGATATCTACAACCCCACTACCACCATCATATTAGAGCCACAAAGGAGACTAGACATCTACCACATCTACCACTATCAGAGTAGAGCCATAAAGGAGACTAGACATCAACCACCACAAAACCACTATCAGATTAGAGCCATAAAGGAGACTTGACATCTACCACCCCACTACCACTATCAGATTAGAGCCATTAGGGAGACTAGACATCTACCAGCCCACTACCACTATCAGATTAGAGCCACAAGGGAGATTAGACATCTAGCACCCCACTACCACTATAAGATTAGAGTTATAAAGGAGACTAGACATCTACCAACCCACTACCACTATCAGATTAGAGCCACAAGGGAGACTAGACATCTACCAGCCCACTACCACTATAAGATTAGAGCCACAAGGGAGACTAGACATCTACCAGCCCACTACAACTATCAGATTAGAGCCACAAGGGAGACTAGACATTAACCACCACAAAACCACTATCAGATTAGAGCCATAAAGGAGACTAGACATCTACCACCCCACTACCACTATGAGATTAGAGCCATTAGGGAGACTAGACATCTACCAGCCCACTACCACTATAAGATTAGAGCCACAAGGGAGACTAGACATCTACCAGCCCACTACAACTATCAGATTAGAGCCACAAGGGAGACTAGACATCTACCAAACCACAACCACTATCAGATTAGAGCCACAAGGGAGACTAGACAACTACCAGCTCACTACAACTATCAGAATAGAGGCATAAAGGAGACTAGACATCTACCAGCCCACTAACACTATCAGATTAGAGTCATACGGGATACTAGATATCTACAACCCCACTACCACCATCATATTAGAGCCACAAAGGAGACTAGACATCTACCACATCTACCACTATCAGATTAGAGCCATAAAGGAGTCTAGACATCAACCACCACAAAACCACTATCAGATTAGAGCCATAAAGGAGACTTGACATCTACCACCCCACTACCACTATCAGAATAGAGCCATTAGAGAGACTAGACATCTACCAGCCCACTACCACTATCAGATTAGAGCCATAAGGGAGACTAGACATCTAGCACCCCACTACCACTATCAGATTAGAGTTATAAAGGAGACTAGACATCGACCACCCCACAACCACTATAAGATTAGAGCCACAAGGGAGACTAGACATCTACCAGCCCACTACAACTATCAGATTAGAGCCACAAGGGAGACTAGACATCTACCAGCCCACTACCACTATCAGATTAGAGTTATAAAGGAGACTAGACATCTACCAACCCACAACCACTATCAGATTAGTGACACAAGCGAGACTAGACATCTACCGCCCCACTACCACTATCAGATTAGAGTTATAAAGGAGACTAGACATCTACCAGCCCACTACCACTATCAGATTAGAGTCATACGGGATACTAGATATCTACAACCCCACTACCACCATCATATTAGAGCCACAAAGGAGACTAGACATCTACCACATCTACCACTATCAGATTAGAGCCATAAAGGAGACTAGACATCAACCACCACAAAACCACTATCAGATTAGAGCCATAAAGGAGACTAGACATCTACCACCCCACCACCACTATCAGATTAGAGCCATTAGGGAGACTAGACATCTACCAGCCCACTACCACTATCAGATTAGAGCCATAAGGGAGACTAGACATCTAGCACCCCACTACCACTATAAGATTAGAGTTATAAAGGAGACTAGACATCTACCAACCCACTACCACTATAAGATTAGAGCCACAAGGGAGACTAGACATCTACCAGCCCACTACAACTATCAGATTAGAGCCACAAGGGAGACTAGACATCTACCAACCCACAACCACTATCAGATTAGAGCCACAAGGGAGACTAGACAACTACCAGCTCACTACAACTATCAGATTAGAGGCATAAAGGAGACTAGACATCTACCAGCCCACTACCACTATCAGATTAGAGTCATACGGGATACTAGATATCTACAACCCCACTACCACCATCATATTAGAGCCACAAAGGAGACTAGACATCTACCACATCTACCACTATCAGAGTAGAGCCATAAAGGAGACTAGACATCAACCACCACAAAACCACTATCAGATTAGAGCCATAAAGGAGACTAGACATCTACCACCCCACTACCACTATCAGATTAGAGCCATTAGGGAGACTAGACATCTACCAGCCCACTACCACTATCAGATTAGAGCCATAAGGGAGATTAGACATCTAGCACCCCACTACCACTATAAGATTAGAGTTATAAAGGAGACTAGACATCTACCAACCCACTACCACTATCAGATTAGAGCCATAAGGGAGACTAGACATCTACCAGCCCACTACAACTATCAGATTAGAGCCACAAGGGAGACTAGACATCTACCAACCCACAACCACTATCAGATTAGAGCCACAAGGGAGACTAGACAACTACCAGCTCACTACAACTATCAGATTAGAGGCATAAAGGAGACTAGACATTACCAGCCCACTACCACTATCAGATTAGAGTCATACGGGATACTAGATATCTACAACCCCACTACCACCATCATATTAGAGCCACAAAGGAGACTAGACATCTACCACATCTACCACTATCAGAGTAGAGCCATAAAGGAGACTAGACATCTACCACCCCACTACCACTATCAGATTAGAGCCATTAGGGAGACTAGACATCTACCAGCCCACTACCACTATCAGATTAGAGCCATAAGGGAGACTAGACATCTAGCACCCCACTACCACTATAAGATTAGAGTTATAAAGGAGACTAGACATCTACCAACCCACTACCACTATAAAATTAGAGCCACAAGGGAGACTAGACATCTACCAGCCCACTACAACTATCAGATTAGAGCCACAAGGGAGACTAGACATCTACCAACCCACAACCACTATCAGATTAGAGCCACAAGGGAGACTAGACAACTACTAGCTCACTACAACTATCAGATTAGAGGCATAAAGGAGACTAGACATCTACCAGCCCACTACCACTATCAGATTAGAGTCATACGGGATACTAGATATCTACAACCCCACTACCACCATCATATTAGAGCCACAAAGGAGACTAGACATCTACCACATCTACCACTATCAGAGTAGAGCCATAAAGGAGACTAGACATCAACCACCACAAAACCACTATCAGATTAGAGCCATAAAGGAGACTAGACATCTACCACCCCACTACCACTATCAGATTAGAGCCATTAGGGAGACTAGACATCTACCAGCCCACTACCACTATCAGATTAGAGCCATACGGGAGACTAGACATCTAGCACCCCACTACCACTATAAGATTAGAGTTATAAAGGAGACTAGACATCTACCAACCCACTACCACTATAAGATTAGAGCCACAAGGGAGACTAGACATCTACCAGCCCACTACAACTATCAGATTAGAGCCACAAGGGAGACTAGACATCTACCAACCCACAACCACTATCAGATTAGAGCCACAAGGGAGACTAGACAACTACCAGCTCACTACAACTATCAGATTAGAAGCATAAAGGAGACTAGACATCTACCAGCCCACTACCACTATCAGATTAGAGTCATACGGGATACTAGATATCTACAACCCCACTACCACCATTATATTAGAGCCACAAAAGAGACTAGACATCTACCACATCTACCACTATCAGAGTAGATCCATAAAGGAGACTAGACATTAACCACCACAAAACCACTATCAGATTAGAGCCATAAAGGAGACTAGACATCTACCACCCCACTACCACTATCAGATTAGAGCCATTAGGGAGACTAGACATCTACCAGCCCACTACCACTATCAGATTAGAGCCATAAGGGAGACTAGACATCTAGCACCCCACTACCACTATAAGATTAGAGTTATAAAGGAGACTAGACATCTACCAACCCACTACCACTATAAGATTAGAGCCACAAGGGAGACTAGACATCTACCAGCCCACTACAACTATCAGATTAGAGCCACAAGGGAGACTAGACATCTACCAAACTACAACCACTATCAGATTAGAGCCACAAGGGAGACTAGACAACTACCAGCTCACTACAACTATCAGAATAGAGGCATAAAGGAGACTAGACATCTACCAGCCCACTACCACTATCAGATTAGAGTCATACGGGATACTAGATATCTACAACCCCACTACCACCATCATATTAGAGCCACAAAGGAGACTAGACATCTACCACATCTACCACTATCAGATTAGAGCCATAAAGGAGTCTAGACATCAACCACCACAAAACCACTATCAGATTAGAGCCATAAAGGAGACTTGACATCTACCACCCCACTACCACTATCAGATTAGAGCCATTAGGGAGACTAGACATCTACCAGCCCACTACCACTATCAGATTAGAGCCATAAGGGAGACTAGACATCTAGCACCCCACTACCACTCTAAGATTAGAGTTATAAAGGAGACTAGACATCTACCAACCCACTACCACTATCAGAATAGAGCCACAAGGGAGACTAGACATCTACCAGCCCACTACAACTATCAGATTAGAGCCACAAGGGAGACTAGACATCTACCAACCCACAACCACTATCAGATTAGAGCCACAAGGGAGACTAGACAACTACCAGCTCACTACAACTATCAGATTAGAGGCATAAAGGAGACTAGACATCTACCAGCCCACTACCACTATCAGATTAGAGTCATACGGGATACTAGATATCTACAACCCCACTACCACCATCATATTAGAGCCACAAAGGAGACTAGACATCTACCACATCTACCACTATCAGAGTAGAGCCATAAAGGAGACTAGACATCAACCACCACAAAACCACTATCAGATTAGAGCCATAAAGGAGACTAGACATCTACCACCCCACTACCACTATCAGATTAGAGCCATTAGGGAGACTAGACATCTACCAGCCCACTACCACTATCAGATTAGAGCCATAAGGGAGACTAGACATCTAGCACCCCACAAAACCACTATCAGATTAGAGTTATAAAGGAGACTAGACATCTACCAACCCACTACCACTATAAGATTAGAGCCACAAGGGAGACTAGACATCTACCAGCCCACTACAACTATCAGATTAGAGCCACAAGGGAGACTAGACATCTACCAACCCACAACCACTATCAGATTAGAGCCACAAGGGAGACTAGACAACTACCAGCTCACTACAACTATCAGATTAGAGGCATAAAGGAGACTAGACATCTACCAGCCCACTACCACTATCAGATTAGAGCCACAACCACTATAAGATTAGAGTTATAAAGGAGACTAGACATCTACCAGCCCACTACCACTATCAGATTAGAGTCATACGGGATACTAGATATCTACAACCCCACTACCACCATCATATTAGAGCCACAAAGGAGACTAGACATCTACCAGCCCACTACAACTATCAGATTAGAGCCACAAGGGAGACTAGACATCTACCAACCCACAACCACTATCAGATTAGAGCCACAAGGGAGACTAGACAACTACCATCTCACTACAACTATCAGATTAGAAGCATAAAGGAGACTAGACATCTACCAGCCCACTACCACTATCAGATTAGAGTCATACGGGATACTAGATATCTACAACCCCACTACCACCATTATATTAGAGCCACAAAGGAGACTAGACATCTACCACATCTACCACTATCAGAGTAGAGCCATAAAGGAGACTAGACATCAACCACCACAAAACCACTATCAGATTAGAGCCATAAAGGAGACTTGACATCTACCACCCCACTACCACTATCAGATTAGAGCCATTAGGGAGACTAGACATCTACCAGCCCACTACCACTATCAGATTAGAGCCATAAGGGAGATTAGACATCTAGCACCCCACTACCACTATAAGATTAGAGTTATAAAGGAGACTAGACATCTACCAACCCACTACCACTATCAGATTAGAGCCACAAGGGAGACTAGACATCTACCAGCCCACTACAACTATCAGATTAGAGCCACAAGGGAGACTAGACATCTACCAACCCACAACCACTATCAGATTAGAGCCACAAGGGAGACTAGACAACTACCAGCTCACTACAACTATCAGATTAGAGGCATAAAGGAGACTAGACATCTAACAGCCCACTACCACTATCAGATTAGAGTCATACGGGATACTAGATATCTACAACCCCACTACCACCATCATATTAGAGCCACAAAAGAGACTAGACATCTACCACATCTACCACTATCAGAGTAGATCCATAAAGGAGACTAGACATTAACCACCACAAAACCACTATCAGATTAGAGCCATAAAGGAGACTAGACATCTACCACCCCACTACCACTATCAGATTAGAGCCATTAGGGAGACTAGACATCTACCAGCCCACTACCACTATCAGATTAGAGCCATAAGGGAGACTAGACATCTATCACCCCACTATCAATCAATCAATCAATCAATCAATTTTATTTTATATAGCCCTTCGTACATCAGCTAATATCTCGAAGTGCTGTACAGACACCCAGCCTAAAACCCCAAACAGCTAGTAATGCAGGTGTAGAAGCACGGTGGCTAGGAAAAACTCCCTAGAAAGGCCAAAACCTAGGAAGAAACCTAGAGAGGAACCAGGCTATGAGGGGTGGCCAGTCCTCTTCTGGCTGTGCCGGGTGGAGATTATAACAGAACTATGCCAAGATGTTCAAAAATGTTCATAAGTGACAAGCATGGTCAAATAATAATCATGAATAATTTTCAGTTGGCTTTTCATAGCCGATCATCAAGAGTTGAAAAACAACAGGTCTGGGACAGGTGGCGGTTCCATAACCGCAGGCAGAACAGCTGAAACTGGAATAGCAGCAAGGCCAGGCGGACTGGGGACAGCAAGGAGTCACCACGGGCGGCAGTCCCGACGCATGGTCCTAGGGCCCAGGTCCTCCGAGAGAAAGAAAGAGAGAAGGAGAAAATTAGAGAGAGCCAAGATTTTCAAAATTTTCATAAATGACAAGCATGGTCAAATAATAATCAGGAATAAATCTCAGTTGGCTTTTCATAGCCGATCATTAAGAGTTGAAAACAGCAGGTCTGGGACATGTAGGGGTTCCATAACCGCAGGCAGAACAGTTGAAAGTGGAATAGCAGCAAGGCCAGGCGGACTGGGGAGAGCAAGGAGTCACCACGGCCGGTAGTCCCGACGTATGGTCCTAGGGCTCAGGTCCTCCGAGAGAAAGAAAGAGAGAAGGAGAAAATTAGAGAGAGCCAAGATTTTCAAAATGTTCATAAATGACAAGCATGGTCAAATAATAATCAGGAATAAATCTCAGTTGGCTTTTCATAGCCGATCATTAAGAGTTGAAAACAGCAGGTCTGGGACAGGTAGGGGTTCCGTAACCGCAGGCAGAACAGTTGAAACTGGAATAGCAGCAAGGCCAGGCGGACTGGGGACAGCAAGGTGTCATCATGCCCGGTAGTCCTGACGTATGGTCCTAGGGCTCAGGTTCTCAGAGAGAAAGAGAGAACGAGAGAATTAGAGTGAGCATACTTAAATTCACACAGGACACTGGATAAGACAGGAGAAGTACTCCAGGTAACCAACTGACCCTAGCCCCCCGACACAAACTACTGCAGCATAAATACTGGAGGCTGAGACAGGAGCGGTCAGGAGACACTGTGGCCCCATCCGAAGAAACCCCCGGACAGGGCCAAATAGGAAGGATATAACCCCACCCACTTTGCCAAAGCACAGCCCCCGCACCACTAGAGGGAAATCCTCAACCACCAACTTACAATCCTGAGACAAGGCCGAGTATAGCCCACAAAGGTCTCCACCACAGCACAAACCAAGGGGGGGCGCCAACCCAGACAGGAAGATCACGTCAGTAACTCAACCCACTCAAGTGACGCACCCCTCCTAGGGACGGCATGAAAGAGCACCAGCAAGCCAGTGACTCAGCCCCTGTAACAGGGTTAGAGGCAGAGAATCCCAGTGGAGAGAGGGGAACCGGCCTGGCAGAGACAGCAGAGACAGCACTACCACTATAAGATTAGAGTTATAAAGGAGACTAGACATCTACCAACCCACTACCACTATAAGATTAGAGCCACAAGGGAGACTAGACATCTACCAGCCCACTACAACTATCAGATTAGAGCCACAAGGGAGACTAGACATCTACCAACCCACAACCACTATCAGATTAGAGCCACAAGGGAGACTAGACAACTACCAGCTCACTACAACTATCAGATTAGAGGCATAAAGGAGACTAGACATCTACCAGCCCACTACCACTATCAGATTAGAGTCATACGGGATACTAGATATCTACAACCCCACTACCACCATCATATTAGAGCCACAAAGGAGACTAGACATCTACCACATCTACCACTATCAGAGTAGAGCCATAAAGGAGACTAGACATCAACCACCACAAAACCACTATCAGATTAGAGCCATAAAGGAGACTAGACATCTACCACCCCACTACCACTATCAGATTAGAGCCATTAGGGAGACTAGACATCTACCAGCCCACTACCACTATCAGATTAGAGCCATAAGGGAGACTAGACATCTAGCACCCCACAAAACCACTATCAGATTAGAGTTATAAAGGAGACTAGACATCTACCAACCCACTACCACTATAAGATTAGAGCCACAAGGGAGACTAGACATCTACCAGCCCACTACAACTATCAGATTAGAGCCACAAGGGAGACTAGACATCTACCAACCCACAACCACTATCAGATTAGAGCCACAAGGGAGACTAGACAACTACCAGCTCACTACAACTATCAGATTAGAGGCATAAAGGAGATTAGACATCTACCAGCCCACTACCACTATCAGATTAGAGTCATATGGGATACTAGATATCTACAACCCCACTACCACTATAAGATTAGAGTTATAAAGGAGACTAGACATCTACCAACCCACTACCACTATAAGATTAGAGCCACAAGGGAGACTAGACATCTACCAACCCACAACCACTATCAGATTAAAGCCACAAGGGAGACTAGACAACTACCAGCTCACTACAACTATCAGATTAGAGGCATAAAGGAGACTAGACATCTACCAAACCACAACCCCTATCAGATTAGAGCCACAAGGGAGACTAGACAACTACCAGCTCACTACAACTATCAGAATAGAGGCATAAAGGAGACTAGACATCTACCAGCCCACTACCACTATCAGATTAGAGTCATACGGGATACTAGATATCTACAACCCCACTACCACTATAAGATTAGAGTTATAAAGGAGACTAGACATCTACCAACCCACTACCACTATAAGATTAGAGCCACAAGGGAGAATAGACATCAACCACCACAAAACCACTATCAGATTAGAGCCATAAAGGAGACTTGACATCTACCACCCCACTACCACTATCAGAATAGAGCCATTAGGGAGACTAGACATCTACCAGCCCACTACCACTATCAGATTAGAGCCATAAGGGAGACTAGACATCTAGCACCCCACTACCACTATAAGATTAGAGTTATAAAGGAGACTAGACATCTACCAACCCACTACCACTATAAGATTAGAGCCACAAGGGAGACTAGACATCTACCAGCCCACTACAACTATCAGATTAGAGCCATAAGGGAGACTAGACATCAACCACCACAAAACCACGATCAGATTAGAGCCATAAAGAAGACTAGACATCTACCACCCCACTACCACTATCAGATTAGAGCCATAATGAAGACTAGACATCAACCACCACAAAACCACTATCAGATTAGAGCCATAAAGAAGACTGGACATCTACCACCCCACTACCACTATCAGATTAGAGCCATTAGGGAGACTAGACATCTAGCACCCCACTACCACTATCAGATTAGAGCCATAAGGGAGCCTAGACATCTACCAGCCCACTACCACTATCAGATTAGAGTTATAAAGGAGACTAGACGTCTTCCAGCCCACTACCACTATGAGATTAGAGCCATAAGGGAGACTAGATATCTAGCACCCCACTACCACTATCAGATTAGAGCCATAAGGGAGACTAGACATCTACCAGCCCACTACCACTATCAGATTAGAGGCATAAAGGAGACTAGACATCTACCAACCCACTACCACTATCAGATTAGAGCCGCAAAGGAGACTAGACATCTACCACATCTACCACTATCAGATTAGAGCCATAAAGGAGACTAGACATCAACCACCCCACTACCACTATCAGATTAGAGTTATAAAGGAGACTTGACATCTACCAACCCACTACCACTATATGATTAGAGACAAAAGGGAGACTAGACATCTACCAGCCCACTAACATTATCAGATTAGAGTTATAAAGGAGACTAGACATCTACCAACCCCCTACCACTATAAGATTAGAGCCACAAGGCAGACTAGACATCTACCAGCTCACTACAACTATCAGATTAGAGCCACAAGGGAGACTAGACATCGACCACCTCACTACCACTATAAGATTAGAGCCATAAGGGAGACTAGAAATCTACCAACCCACTACCACTATCAGATTAGAGCCATAAGGGAGACTAGATATCTACGACCCCACTACCACCATCATATTAGAGCCACAAAGGAGACTAGACATCTACCATATCTACCACTATCAGATTAGAGCCATACAGGAGACTAGACATCAACCACCACAATACCACTATCAGATTAGAGCCATAAAGAAGACTAGACATCTACCACCCCACTACCACTATCAGATTAGAGCCATTAGGGAGACTAGACATCTACCAGCCCACTACAACTATCAGATTAGAGCCACAAGGGAGACTAGACAACTACCAGCCCACTACCATTATCAGATTAGAGTTATAAAGAAGACTAGACATCTACCACCCCACTACCACTATCAGATTAGAGCCATTAGGGAGTCTAGACATCAACCACCACAAAACCACTATCAGATTAGAGCCATAAAGAAGACTGGACATCTACCACCCCACTACCACTATCAGATTAGAGCCATTAGGGAGACTAGACATCTAGCACCCCTCTACCACTATCAGATTAGAGCCATAAGGGAGCCTAGACATCTACCAGCCCACTACCACTATCAGATTAGAGTTATAAAGGAGACTAGACGTCTACCAGCCCACTACCACTATCAGATTAGAGCCATAAGGGAGACTAGACATCTAGCACCCCACTACCACTATCAGATTAGAGCCATAAGGGAGACTAGACATCTACCAGCCCACTACCACTATCAGATTAGAGGCATAAAGGAGACTAGACATCTACCAACCCACTACCACTATCAGATTAGAGCCGCAAAGGAGACTAGACATCTACCACATCTACCACTATCAGATTAGAGCCATAAAGGAGACTAGACATCAACCACCCCACTACCACTATCAGATTAGAGTTATAAAGGAGACTAGACATCTACCAACCCACTACCACTATATGATTAGAGACAAAAGGGAGACTAGACATCTACCAGCCCACTACAACTATCAGATTAGAGCCACAAGGGAGACTAGACATCTACCAGCCCACTAACATTATCAGATTAGAGTTATAAAGGAGACTAGACATCTACCACTCCCCTACCACTATAAGATTAGAGCCACAAGGCAGACTAGACATCTACCAGCTCACTACAAATATCAGATTAGAGCCACAAGGGAGACTAGACATCGACCACCTCACTACCACTATAAGATTAGAGCCATAAGGGAGACTAGAAATCTACCAACCCACTACCACTATCAGATTAGAGCCATAAGGGAGACTAGATATCTACGACCCCACTTACCACCATCATATTAGAGCCACAAAGGAGACTAGACATCTACCATATCTACCACTATCAGATTAGAGCCATACAGGAGACTAGACATCAACCACCACATCTACCACTATCAGATTAGAGCCATAAAGGAGACTAGACATCAACCACCCCACTACCACTATCAGATTAGAGTTATAAAGGAGACTAGACATCTACCAACCCCCTACCACTATAAGATTAGAGCCACAAGGCAGACTAGACAACTACCAGCCCACTACCATTATCAGATTAGAGTTATAAAGAAGACTAGACATCTACCACCCCACTACCACTATCAGATTAGAGCCATTAGGGAGTCTAGACATCAACCACCACAAAACCACTATCAGATTAGAGCCATAAAGAAGACTGGACATCTACCACCCCACTACCACTATCAGATTAGAGCCATTAGGGAGACTAGACATCTAGCACCCCACTACCACTATCAGATTAGAGCCATAAGGGAGCCTAGACATCTACCAACCCACTACCACTATCAGATTAGAGCCGCAAAGGAGACTAGACATCTACCACATCTACCACTATCAGATTAGAGCCATAAAGGAGACTAGACATCAACCACCCCACTACCACTATCAGATTAGAGTTATAATGGAGACTAGACATCTACCAACCCACTACCACTATATGATTAGAGACAAAAGGGAGACTAGACATCTACCAGCCCACTACAACTATCAGATTAGAGCCACAAGGGAGACTAGACATCTACCAGCCCACTAACATTATCAGATTAGAGTTATAAAGGAGACTAGACATCTACCAACCCCCTACCACTATAAGATTAGAGCCACAAGGCAGACTAGACATCTACCAGCTCACTACAACTATCAGATTAGAGCCACAAGGGAGACTAGACATCGACCACCTCACTACCACTATAAGATTAGAGCCATAAGGGAGACTAGAAATCTACCAACCCACTACCACTATCAGATTAGAGCCATAAGGGAGACTAGATATCTACGACCCCACTACCACCATCATATTAGAGCCACAAAGGAGACTAGACATCTACCATATCTACCACTATCAGATTAGAGCCATACAGGAGACTAGACATCAACCACCACATCTACCACTATCAGATTAGAGCCATAAAGGAGACTAGACATCAACCAACCCACTACCACTATCAGATTTGAGTTATAAAGGAGACTAGACATCTACCAACCCCCTACCACTATAAGATTAGAGCCACAAGGCAGACTAGACATCTATCAGCTCACTACCACTATAAGATTAGAGCAACAAGGGAGACTAGACATCGACCACCTCACTACCACTATAAGATTAGAGCGATAAGGGAGACTAGAAATCTACCAACCCACTACCACTATCAGATTAGAGCCATAAGGGAGACTAGATATCTACGACCCAACTACCACCATCATATTAGAGCCACAAAGGAGACTAGACATCTACCATATCTACCACTATCAGATTAGAGCCATACAGGAGACTAGACATCAACCACCACAATACCACTATCAGATTAGAGCCATAAAGAAGACTAGACATCTACCACCCCACTACCACTATCAGATTAGAGCCATTAGGGAGACTAGACATCTACCAGCCCACTACAACTATCAGATTAGAGCCACAAGGGAGACTAGACAACTACCAGCTCACTACAACTATCAGATTAGAGTCATACGGGATACTAGATATCTACGACCCCACTACCACCATCATATTAGAGCCACAAAGGAGACTAGACATCTACCACATCTACCACTATCAGAGTAGAGCCATAAAGGAGACTAGACATCAACCACCACAAAACCACTATCAGATTAGAGCCATAAAGGAGACTAGACATCTACCACCCCACTACCACTATCAGATTAGAGCCATTAGGGAGACTAGACATCTACCAACCCACTACCACTATAAGATTAGAGCCAAAAGGGAGACTAGACATCTACCAGCCCACTACAACTACCAGATAAGAGCCACAAGGGAGACTAGACATCTACCAAACCACAACCACTATCAGATTAGAGTCACAAGGGAGACTAGACAACTACCAGCTCACTACAACTATCAGAATAGAGGCATAAAGGAGACTAGACATCTACCAGCCCACTACCACTATCAGATTAGAGTCATACGGGATACTAGATATCTACAACCCCACTACCACTATAAGATTAGAGTTATAAAGGAGACTAGACATCTACCAACCCACTACCACTATAAGATTAGAGCCACAAGGGAGACTAGACATCAACCACCACAAAACCACTATCAGATTAGAGCCATAAAGGAGACCTGACATCTACCACCCCACTACCACTATCAGATTAGAGCCATAAAGAAGACTAGACATCTACCACCCCACTACCACTATCAGATTAGAGCCATTAGGGAGACTAGACATCTACCAGCCCACTACAACTATCAGATTAGAGCCATAAGGGAGACTAGACATCAACCACCACAAAACCACGATCAGATTAGAGCCATAAAGAAGACTAGACATCTACCACCCCACTACCACTATCAGATTAGAGCCATAAAGAAGACTAGACATCTACCACCCCACTACCACTATCAGATTAGAGCCATTAGGGAGACTAGACATCAACCACCACAAAACCACTATCAGATTAGAGCCATAAAGAAGACTGGACATCTACCACCCCACTACCACTATCAGATTAGAGCCATTAGGGAGACTAGACATCTAGCACCCCACTACCACTATCAGATTAGAGCCATAAGGGAGCCTAGACATCTACCAGCCCACTACCACTATCAGATTAGAGTTATAAAGGAGACTAGACGTCTACCAGCCCACTACCACTATCAGATTAGAGCCATAAGGGAGACTAGACATCTAGCACCCCACTACCACTATCAGATTAGAGCCATAAGGGAGACTAGACATCTACCAGCCCACTACCACTATCAGATTAGAGGCATAAAGGAGACTAGACATCTACCAACCCACTACCACTATCAGATTAGAGCCGCAAAGGAGACTAGACATCTACCACATCTACCACTATCAGATTAGAGCCATAAAGGAGACTAGACATCAACCACCCCACTACCACTATCAGATTAGAGTTATAAAGGAGACTAGACATCTACCAACCCACTACCACTATATGATTAGAGACAAAAGGGAGACTAGACATCTACCAGCCCACTACAACTATCAGATTAGAGCCACAAGGGAGACTAGACATCTACCAACCCACTAACATTATCAGATTAGAGTTATAAAGGAGACTAGACATCTACCAACCCAGTACCACTATCAGATTACAGTTATAAAGGAGACTAGACATCTACCAACCCCCTACCACTATAAGATTAGAGCCACAAGGCAGACTAGACATCTACCAGCTCACTACAACTATCAGATTAGAGCCACAAGGGAGACTAGACATCGACCACCTCACTACCACTATAAGATTAGAGCCATAAGGGAGACTAGAAATCTACCAACCCACTACCACTATCAGATTAGAGCCATAAGGGAGACTAGATATCTACGACCCCACTACCACCATCATATTAGAGCCACAAAGGAGACTAGACATCTACCATATCTACCACTATCAGATTAGAGCCATACAGGAGACTAGACATCAACCACCACAATACCACTATCAGATTAGAGCCATAAAGAAGACTAGACATCTACCACCCCACTACCACTATCAGATTAGAGCCATTAGGGAGACTAGACAACTACCAGCCCACTACCATTATCAGATTAGAGTTATAAAGAAGACTAGACATCTACCACCCCACTACCACTATCAGATTAGAGCCATTAGGGAGACTAGACATCAACCACCACAAAACCACTATCAGATTAGAGCCATAAAGAAGACTGGACATCTACCACCCCACTACCACTATCAGATTAGAGCCATTAGGGAGACTAGACATCTAGCACCCCACTACCACTATCAGATTAGAGCCATAAGGGAGCCTAGACATCTACCAGCCCACTACCACTATCAGATTAGAGTTATAAAGGAGACTAGACGTCTACCAGCCCACTACCACTATCAGATTAGAGCCATAAGGGAGACTAGACATCTAGCACCCCACTACCACTATCAGATTAGAGCCATAAGGGAGACTAGACATCTACCAGCCCACTACCACTATCAGATTAGAGGCATAAAGGAGACTAGACATCTACCAACCCACTACCACTATCAGATTAGAGCCGCAAAGGAGACTAGACATCTACCACATCTACCACTATCAGATTAGAGCCATAAAGGAGACTAGACATCAACCACCCCACTACCACTATCAGATTAGAGTTATAAAGGAGACTAGACATCTACCAACCCACTACCACTATAAGATTAGAGACAAAAGGGAGACTAGACATCTACCAGCCCACTACAACTATCAGATTAGAGCCACAAGGGAGACTAGACATCTACCAGCCCACTAACATTATCATATTAGAGTTATAAAGGACACTAGACATCTACCAACCCAGTACCACTATCAGATTAGAGTTATAAAGGAGACTAGACATCTACCAACCCCCTACCACTATAAGATTAGAGCCACAAGGCAGACTAGACATCTACCAGCTCACTACAACTATCAGATTAGAGCCACAAGGGAGACTAGACATCGACCACCTCACTACCAATTTAAGATTAGAGCCATAAGGGAGACTAGAAATCTACCAACCCACTACCACTATCAGATTAGAGCCATAAGGGAGACTAGATATCTACGACCCCACTACCACCATCATATTAGAGCCACAAAGGAGACTAGACATCTACAATATCTACCACTATCAGATTAGAGCCATAAAGGAGACTAGACATCAACCACCACAATACCACTATCAGATTAGAGCCATAAAGAAGACTAGACATCTACCACCCCACTACCACTATCAGATTAGAGCCATTAGGGAGACTAGACATCTACCAGCCCACTACAACTATCAGATTAGAGCCACAAGGGAGACTAGACAACTACCAGCCCACTACCATTATCAGATTAGACTTATAAAGGAGACTAGACATCTACCAACCCAGTACCACTATCAGATTAGAGCCATAAAGGAGACTAGACATCTACCAACCCACTACAACTATCAGATTAGAGCCATTAGGGAGACTAGACAACTACCAGCCCACTAACATGATCAGATTAGAGTTATAAAGAAGACTAGACATCTACCACCCCACTACCACTATCAGATTAGAGCCATTAGGGAGACTAGACATCAACCACCACAAAACCACTATCAGATTAGAGTTATAAAGGAGACTAGACATCGACCACCCCACTACCACTATCAGATTAGAGCCATAAAGGAGACTAGACATCGACCACCCCACTACCACTATCAGATTAGAGTTATAAAGGAGACTAGACATCGACCACCCCACTACCACTATCAGATTAGAGTTATAAAGGAGACTAGACGTCTACCAGCCCACTACCACTATCAGATTAGAGCCATAAGGGAGACTAGACATCTAGCACCCCACTACCACTATCAGATTAGAGCCATAAGGGAGACTAGACATCTACCAGCCCACTACCACTATCAGATTAGAGGCAAAATGGAGACTAGACATCTACCAGCCCACTACAACTATCAGATTAGAGCCACAAGGGAGACTAGACATCTACCAGCCCACTAACATTATCAGATTAGAGTTATAAAGGAGACTAGACATCTACCAACCCAGTACCACTATCAGATTAGAGTTATAAAGGAGACTAGACATCTACCAACCCCCTACCACTATAAGATTAGAGCCACAAGGCAGACTAGACATCTACCAGCTCACTACAACTATCAGATTAGAGCCACAAGGGAGACTAGACATCGACCACCTCACTACCAATTTAAGATTAGAGCCATAAGGGAGACTAGAAATCTACCAACCCACTACCACTATCAGATTAGAGCCATAAGGGAGACTAGATATCTACGACCCCACTACCACCATCATATTAGAGCCACAAAGGAGACTAGACATCTACCATATCTACCACTATCAGATTAGAGCCATAAAGGAGACTAGACATCTACCACCACAATACCACTATCAGATTAGAGCCACAAGGGAGACTAGACAACTACCAGCTCACTACAACTATCAGATTAGAGGCATAAAGGAGACTAGACATCTACCAGCCGACTACCTCTATCAGATTAGAGTCATACGGGATACTAGATATCTACAACCCCACTACCACCATCATATTAGAGCCACAAAAGAGACTAGACATCTACCACATCTACCACTATCAGAGTAGAGCCATAAAGGAGACTAGACATGCCATAAAGGAGACTAGACATCTACTACCCCACTACCACTATCAGATTAGAGCCATAAGGGAGACTAGACATCTAGCACCCCACTACCACTATAAGATTAGAGTTATAAAGGAGACTAGACATCTACCAACCCACTACCACTATAAGATTAGAGCCACAAGGGAGACTAGACATCTACCAGCCCACTACAACTATCAGATTAGAGCCACAAGGGAGACTAGACATCTACCAAACCACAACCACTATCAGATTACAGCCACAAGGGAGACTAGACAACTACCAGCTCACTACAACTATCAGAATAGAGGCATAAAGGAGACTAGACATCTACCAGCCCACTACCACTATCAGATTAGAGTCATACGGGATACTAGATATCTACAACCCCACTACCACCATCATATTAGAGCCACAAAGGAGACTAGACATCTACCACATCTACCACTATCAGATTAGAGCCATAAAGGAGTCTAGACATCAACCACCACAAAACCACTATCAGATTAGAGCCATAAAGGAGACTTGACATCTACCACCCCACTACCACTATCAGAATAGAGCCATTAGGGAGACTAGACATCTACCAGCCCACTACCACTATCAGATTAGAGCCATAAGGGAGATTAGACATCTAGCACCCCACTACCACTATAAGATTAGAGTTATAAAGGAGACTAGACATCTACCAACCCACTACCACTATCAGATTAGAGCCACAAGGGAGACTAGACATCTACCAACCCACAACCACTATCAGATTAGAGCCACAAGGGAGACTAGACAACTACCAGCTCACTACAACTATCAGATTAGAGGCATAAAGGAGACTAGACATCTACCAGCCCACTACCACTATCAGATTAGAGTCATACGGGATACTAGATATCTACAACCCCACTACCACCATCATATTAGAGCCACAACTATCAGATTAGAGCCAACTATCAGATTAGAGCCACAAGGGAGACTAGACATCTACCAACCCACAACCACTATCAGATTAGAGCCTCAAGGGAGACTAGACAACTACCAGCTCACTACAACTATCAGATTAGAGTCATACGGGATACTAGATATCTACAACCCCACTACCACCATCATATTAGAGCCACAAAGGAGACTAGACATCTACCACATCTACCACTATCAGAGTAGAGCCATAAAGGAGACTAGACATCAACCACCACAAAACCACTATCAGATTAGAGCCATAAAGGAGACTTGACATCTTCCACCCCACTACCACTATCAGATTAGAGCCATAAAGGAGACTAGACATCAACCACCCCAGTACCACTATCAGATTAGAGTTATAAAGGAGACTAGACATCTACCAACCCAGTACCACTATCAGATTAGAGTTATAAAGGAGACTAGACATCTACCAACCCCCTACCACTATAAGATTAGAGCCACAAGGCAGACTAGACATCTACCAGCCCACTACAACTATCAGATTAGAGCCACAAGGGAGACTAGACATCTACCAACCCACAACCACTATCAGATTAGAGCCACAAGGGAGACTAGACAACTACCAGCTCACTACAACTATCAGATTAGAGGCATAAAGGAGACTAGACATCTACCAGCCCACTACCACTATCAGATTAGAGTCATATGGGATACTAGATATCTACAACCCCACTACCACTATAAGATTAGAGTTATAAAGGAGACTAGACATCAACCAACCCACTACCACTATAAGATTAGAGCCACAAGGGAGACTAGACATCTACCAACCCACAACCACTATCAGATTAGAGCCACAAGGGAGACTAGACAACTACCAGCTCACTACAACTATCAGATTAGAGGCATAAAGGAGACTAGACATCTACCAAACCACAACCACTATCAGATTAGAGCCACAAGGGAGACTAGACAACTACCAGCTCACTACAACTATCAGAATAGAGGCATAAAGGAGACTAGACATCTACCAGCCCACTACCACTATCAGATTAGAGTCATACGGGATACTAGATATCTACAACCCCACTACCACTATAAGATTAGAGTTATAAAGGAGACTAGACATCTACCAACCCACTACCACTATAAGATTAGAGCCACAAGGGAGACTAGACATCAACCACCACAAAACCACTATCAGATTAGAGCCATAAAGGAGACTTGACATCTACCACCCCACTACCACTATCAGAATAGAGCCATTAGGGAGATTAGACATCTACCAGCCCACTACCACTATCAGATTAGAGCCATAAGGGAGACTAGACATCTAGCACCCCACTACCACTATAAGATTAGAGTTATAAAGGAGACTAGACATCTACCAACCCACTACCACTATAAGATTAGAGCCACAAGGGAGACTAGACATCTACCAGCCCACTACAACTATCAGATTAGAGCCATAAGGGAGACTAGACATCAACCACCACAAAACCACGATCAGATTAGAGCCATAAAGAAGACTAGACATCTACCACCCCACTACCACTATCAGATTAGAGCCATAAAGAAGACTAGACATCTACCACCCCACTACCACTATCAGATTAGAGCCATTAGGGAGACTAGACATCAACCACCACAAAACCACTATCAGATTAGAGCCATAAAGAAGACTGGACATCTACCACCCCACTACCACTATCAGATTAGAGCCATTACATTTACATTTAAGTCATTTAGCAGACGCTCTTATCCAGAGCGACTTACAAATTGGAAAGTTCATACATATTCATCCTGGTCCCCCCGTGGGGAATGAACCCACAACCCTGGCATTGCAAGCGCCATGCTCTACCAACTGAGCCACACGGGACCGTGTGGCTCAGTTGGAACGGGACCATTAGGGGAACGGGGAACGGGACCATTAGGGAGACTAGACATCTAGCACCCCACTACCACTATCAGATTAGAGCCATAAGGGAGCCTAGACATCTACCAGCCCACTACCACTATCAGATTAGAGTTATAAAGCAGACTAGACGTCTTCCAGCCCACTACCACTATCAGATTAGAGCCATAAGGGAGACTAGACATCTAGCACCCCACTACCACTATCAGATTAGAGCCATAAGGGAGACTAGACATCTACCAGCCCACTACCACTATCAGATTAGAGGCATAAAGGAGACTAGACATCTACCAACCCACTACCACTATCAGATTAGAGCCGCAAAGGAGACTAGACATCTACCACATCTACCACTATCAGATTAGAGCCATAAAGGAGACTAGACATCAACCACCCCACTACCACTATCAGATTAGAGTTATAAAGGAGACTAGACATCTACCAACCCACTACCACTATAAGATTAGAGACAAAAGGGAGACTAGACATCTACCAGCCCAATACAACTATCAGATTAGAGCCACAAGGGAGACTAGACATCTACCAGCCCACTAACATTATCAGATTAGAGTTATAAAGGAGACTAGACATCTACCAACCCAGTACCACTATCAGATTAGAGTTATAAAGGAGACTAGACATCTACCAACCCCCTACCACTATAAGATTAGAGCCACAAGGCAGACTAGACATCTACCAGCTCACTACAACTATCAGATTAGAGCCACAAGGGAGACTAGACATCGACCACCTCACTAACAATTTAAGATTAGAGCCATAAGGGAGACTAGAAATCTACCAACCCACTACCACTATCAGATTAGAGCCATAAGGGAGACTAGATATCTACGACCCCACTACCACCATCATATTAGAGCCACAAAGGAGACTAGACATCTACCATATCTACCACTATCAGATTAGAGCCATAAAGGAGACTAGACATCAACCACCACAATACCACTATCAGATTAGAGCCATAAAGAAGACTAGACATCTACCAGCCCACTAACATTATCAGATTAGAGCCATAAAGGAGACTAGACATCTACCAACCCACTACAACTATCAGATTAGAGCCATTAGGGAGACTAGACAACTACCAGCCCACTACCATTATCAGATTAGAGTTATAAAGAAGACTAGACATCTACCACCCCACTACCACTATCAGATTAGAGCCATTAGGGAGACTAGACATCAACCACCACAAAACCACTATCAGATTAGAGCCATAAAGAAGACTGGACATCTAGCACCCCACTACCACTATCAGATTAGAGCCATTAGAGAGACTAGACATCTAGCACCCCACTACCACTATCAGATTAGAGCCATAAGGGAGCCTAGCCATCTACCAGCCCACTACCACTATCAGATTAGAGCCATAAGGGAGACTAGACATCTACCAGCCCACTACCACTATCAGATTAGAGGCAAAATGGAGACTAGACATCTACCAGCCCACTACCACTATCAGATTAGAGCCATAAGGGAGACTAGACATCTAGCACCCCACTACCACTATCAGATTAGAGCCATAAGGGAGACTAGACATCTACCAGCCCACTACCACTATCAGATTAGAGGCAAAATGGAGACTAGACATCTACCAGCCCACTACAACTATCAGATTAGAGCCACAAGGGAGACTAGACATCTACCAGCCCACTAACATTATCAGATTAGAGTTATAAAGGAGACTAGACATCTACCAACCCAGTACCACTATCAGATTAGAGTTATAAAGGAGACTAGACATCTACCAACCCCCTACCACTATAAGATTAGAGCCACAAGGCAGACTAGACATCTACCAGCTCACTTCAACTATCAGATTAGAGCCACAAGGGAGACTAGACATCGACCACCTCACTACCACTATAAGATTAGAGCCATAAGGGAGACTAGAAATCTACCAACCCACTACCACTATCAGATTAGAGCCATAAGGGAGACTAGATATCTACGACCCCACTACCACCATCATATTAGAGCCACAAAGGAGACTAGACATCTACCATATCTACCACTATCAGATTAGAGCCATAAAGGAGACTAGACATCAACCACCACAATACCACTATCAGATTAGAGCCACAAGGGAGACTAGACAACTACCAGCTCACTACAACTATCAGATTAGAGGCATAAAGGAGACTAGACATCTACCAGCCGACTACCTCTATCAGATTAGAGTCATACGGGATACTAGATATCTACAACCCCACTACCACCATCATATTAGAGCCACAAAAGAGACTAGACATCTACCACATCTACCACTATCAGAGTAGAGCCATAAAGGAGACTAGACATTAACCACCACAAAACCACTATCAGATTAGAGCCATAAAGGAGACTAGACATCTACTACCCCACTACCACTATCAGATTAGAGCCATTAGGGAGACTAGACATCTACCAGCCCACTACCACTATCAGATTAGAGCCATAAGGGAGACTAGACATCTAGCACCCCACTACCACTATAAGATTAGAGTTATAAAGGAGACTAGACATCTACCAACCCACTACCACTATAAGATTAGAGCCACAAGGGAGACTAGACATCTACCAGCCCACTACAACTATCAGATTAGAGCCACAAGGGAGACTAGACATCTACCAAACCACAACCACTATCAGATTAGAGCCACAAGGGAGACTAGACAACTACCAGCTCACTACAACTATCAGAATAGAGGCATAAAGGAGACTAGACATCTACCAGCCCACTACCACTATCAGATTAGAGTCATACGGGATACTAGATATGTACAACCCCACTACCACCATCATATTAGAGCCACAAAGGAGACTAGACATCTACCACATCTACCACTATCAGATTAGAGCCATAAAGGAGTCTAGACATCAACCACCACAAAACCACTATCAGATTAGAGCCATAAAGGAGACTTGACATCTACCACCCCACTACCACTATCAGAATAGAGCCATTAGGGACACTAGACATCTACCAGCCCACTACCACTATCAGATTAGAGCCATAAGGGAGATTAGACATCTAGCACCCCACTACCACTATAAGATTAGAGTTATAAAGGAGACTAGACATCTACCAACCCACTACCACTATCAGATTAGAGCCACAAGGGAGACTAGACATCTACCAGCCCACTACAACTATCAGATTAGAGCCACAAGGGAGACTAGACATCTACCAACCCACAACCACTATCAGATTAGAGCCACAAGGGAGACTAGACAACTACCAGCTCACTACAACTATCAGATTAGAGGCATAAAGGAGACTAGACATCTACCAGCCCACTACCACTATCAGATTAGAGTCATACGGGATACTAGATATCTACAACCCCACTACCACCATCATATTAGAGCCACAAAGGAGACTAGACATCTACCACATCTACCACTATCAGAGTAGAGCCATAAAGGAGACTAGACATCAACCACCACAAAACCACTATCAGATTAGAGCCATAAAGGAGACTAGACATCTACCACCCCACTACCACTATCAGATTAGAGCCATTAGGGAGACTAGACATCTACCAGCCCACTACCACTATCAGATTAGAGCCATAAGGGAGACTAGACATCTAGCACCCCACAAAACCACTATCAGATTAGAGTTATAAAGGAGACTAGACATCTACCAACCCACTACCACTATAAGATTAGAGCCACAAGGGAGACTAGACATCTACCAGCCCACTACAACTATCAGATTAGAGCCACAAGGGAGACTAGACAACTACCAGCTCACTACAACTATCAGACTAGAGGCATAAAGGAGATTAGACATCTACCAGCCCACTACCACTATCAGATTAGAGTCATATGGGATACTAGATATCTACAACCCCACTACCACTATAAGATTAGAGTTATAAAGGAGACTAGACATCTACCAACCCACTACCACTATAAGATTAGAGCCACAAGGGAGACTAGACATCTACCAACCCACAACCACTATCAGATTAGAGCCACAAGGGAGACTAGACAACTACCAGCTCACTACAACTATCAGATTAGAGGCATAAAGGAGACTAGACATCTACCAAACCACAACCACTATCAGATTAGAGCCACAAGGGAGACTAGACAACTACCAGCTCACTACAACTATCAGAATAGAGGCATAAAGGAGACTAGACATCTACCAGCCCACTACCACTATCAGATTAGAGCCATAAAGGAGACTAGACATCAACCACCACAAAACCACTATCAGATTAGAGCCATAAAGGAGACTAGACATCTACCACCCCACTACCACTATCAGATTAGAGCCATTAGGGAGACTAGACATCTACCAGCCCACTACCACTATCAGATTAGAGCCATAAGGGAGACTAGACATCTAGCACCCCACAAAACCACTATCAGATTAGAGTTATAAAGGAGACTAGACATCTACCAACCCACTACCACTATAAGATTAGAGCCACAAGGGAGACTAGACATCTACCAGCCCACTACAACTATCAGATTAGAGCCACAAGGGAGACTAGACATCTACCAACCCACAACCACTATCAGATTAGAGCCACAAGGGAGACTAGACAACTACCAGCTCACTACAACTATCAGACTAGAGGCATAAAGGAGATTAGACATCTACCAGCCCACTACCACTATCAGATTAGAGTCATATGGGATACTAGATATCTACAACCCCACTACCACTATCAGATTAGAGCCATAAGGGAGACTAGACATCTAGCACCCCACTACCACTATAAGATTAGAGTTATAAAGGAGACTAGACATCTACCAACCCACTACCACTATAAGATTAGAGCCACAAGGGAGACTAGACATCTACCAGCCCACTACAACTATCAGATTAGAGCCATAAGGGAGACTAGACATCAACCACCACAAAACCACGATCAGATTAGAGCCATAAAGAAGACTAGACATCTACCACCCCACTACCACTATCAGATTAGAGCCATAAAGAAGACTAGACATCTACCACCCCACTACCACTATCAGATTAGAGCCATTAGGGAGACTAGACATCAACCACCACAAAACCACTATCAGATTAGAGCCATAAAGAAGACTGGACATCTACCACCCCACTACCACTATCAGATTAGAGCCATTAGGGAGACTAGACATCTAGCACCCCACTACCACTATCAGATTAGAGCCATAAGGGAGCCTAGACATCTACCAGCCCACTACCACTATCAGATTAGAGTTATAAAGGAGACTAGACGTCTTCCAGCCCACTACCACTATCAGATTAGAGCCATAAGGGAGACTAGACATCTAGCACCCCACTACCACTATCAGATTAGAGGCATAAAGGAGACTAGACGTCTTCCAGCCCACTACCACTATCAGATTAGAGCCATAAGGGAGACTAGACATCTACCAGCCCACTACCACTATCAGATTAGAGCCATTAGGGAGACTAGACATCTAGCACCCCACTACCACTATCAGATTAGAGCCATAAGGGAGCCTAGACATCTACCAGCCCACTACCACTATCAGATTAGAGTTATAAAGGAGACTAGACGTCTTCCAGCCCACTACCACTATCAGATTAGAGCCATAAGGGAGACTAGACATCTACCAGCCCACTACCACTATCAGATTAGAGGCATAAAGGAGACTAGACATCTACCAACCCACTACCAATATCAGATTAGAGCCGCAAAGGAGACTAGACATCTACCACATCTACCACTATCAGATTAGAGCCACAAGGGAGACTAGACAACTACCAGCCCACTACCATTATCAGATTAGAGTTATAAAGAAGACTAGACATCTACAACCCCACTACCACTATCAGATTAGAGCCATTAGGGAGTCTAGACATCAACCACCACAAAACCACTATCAGATTAGAGCCATAAAGAAGACTGGACATCAACCACCCCACTACCACTATCAGATTAGAGTTATAAAGGAGACTAGACATCTACCAACCCACTACCACTATATGATTAGAGACAAAAGGGAGACTAGACATCTACCAGCCCACTACAACTATCAGATTAGAGCCACAAGGGAGACTAGACATCTACCAGCCCACTAACATTATCAGATTAGAGTTATAAAGGAGACTAGACATCTACCAACCCAGTACCACTATCAGATTAGAGTTATAAAGGAGACTAGACATCTACCAACCCCCTACCACTATAAGATTAGAGCCACAAGGCAGACTAGACATCTACCAGCTCACTACAACTATCAGATTAGAGCCACAAGGGAGACTAGACATCGACCACCTCACTACCACTATAAGATTAGAGCCATAAGGGAGACTAGAAATCTACCAACCCACTACCACTATCAGATTAGAGCCATAAGGGAGACTAGATATCTACGACCCCACTACCACCATCATATTAGAGCCACAAAGGAGACTAGACATCTACCATATCTACCACTATCAGATTAGAGCCATACAGGAGACTAGACATCAACCACCACAATACCACTATCAGATTAGAGCCATAAAGAAGACTAGACATCTACCACCCCACTACCACTATCAGATTAGAGCCATTAGGGAGACTAGACATCTACCAGCCCACTACAACTATCAGATTAGAGCCACAAGGGAGACTAGACAACTACCAGCCCACTACCATTATCAGATTAGAGTTATAAAGAAGACTAGACATCTACCACCCCACTACCACTATCAGATTAGAGCCATTAGGGAGTCTAGACATCAACCACCACAAAACCACTATCAGATTAGAGCCATAAAGAAGACTGGACATCTACCACCCCACTACCACTATCAGATTAGAGCCATTAGGGAGACTAGACATCTAGCACCCCACTACCACTATCAGATTAGAGCCATAAGGGAGCCTAGACATCTACCAGCCCACTACCACTATCAGATTAGAGTTATAAAGGAGACTAGACGTCTACCAGCCCACTACCACTATCAGATTAGAGCCATAAGGGAGACTAGACATCTAGCACCCCACTACCACTATCAGATTAGAGCCATAAGGGAGACTAGACATCTACCAGCCCACTACCACTATCAGATTAGAGGCATAAAGGAGACTAGACATCTACCAACCCACTACCACTATCAGATTAGAGCCGCAAAGGAGACTAGACATCTACCACATCTACCACTATCAGATTAGAGCCATAAAGGAGACTAGACATCAACCACCCCACTACCACTATCAGATTAGAGTTATAAAGGAGACTAGACATCTACCAACCCCCTACCACTATCAGATTAGAGACAAAAGGGAGACTAGACATCAACCACCCCACTACCACTATCAGATTAGAGTTATAAAGGAGACTAGACATCTACCAACCCACTACCACTATAAGATTAGAGACAAAAGGGAGACTAGACATCTACCAGCCCACTACAACTATCAGATTAGAGCCACAAGGGAGACTAGACATCTACCAGCCCACTAACATTATCAGATTAGAGTTATAAAGGAGACTAGACATCTACCAACCCAGTACCACTATCAGATTAGAGTTATAAAGGAGACTAGACATCTACCAACCCCCTACCACTATAAGATTAGAGCCACAAGGCAGACTAGACATCTACCAGCTCACTACAACTATCAGATTAGAGCCACAAGGGAGACTAGACATCGACCACCTCACTACCACTATAAGATTAGAGCCATAAGGGAGACTAGAAATCTACCAACCCACTACCACTATCAGATTAGAGCCATAAGGGAGACTAGATATCTACGACCCCACTACCACCATCATATTAGAGCCACAAAGGAGACTAGACATCTACCATATCTACCACTATCAGATTAGAGCCATAAAGGAGACTAGACATCAACCACCACAATACCACTATCAGATTAGAGCCATAAAGAAGACTAGACATCTACCACCCCACTACCACTATCAGATTAGAGCCATTAGGGAGACTAGACATCTACCAGCCCACTACAACTATCAGATTAGAGCCACAAGGGAGACTAGACAACTACCAGCCCACTACCATTATCAGATTAGAGTTATAAAGAAGACTAGACATCTACCACCCCACTACCACTATCAGATTAGAGCCATTAGGGAGTCTAGACATCAACCACCACAAAACCACTATCAGATTAGAGCCATAAAGAAGACTGGACATCTACCACCCCACTACCACTATCAGATTAGAGTCATTAGGGAGACTAGACATCTAGCACCCCACTACCACTATCAGATTAGAGCCATAAGGGAGCCTAGACATCTACCAGCCCACTACCACTATCAGATTAGAGTTATAAAGGAGACTAGACGTCTACCAGCCCACTACCACTATCAGATTAGAGCCATAAGGGAGACTAGACATCTAGCACCCCACTACCACTATCAGATTAGAGCCATAAGGGAGACTAGACATCTACCAGCCCACTACCACTATCAGATTAGAGGCATAAAGGAGACTAGACATCTACCAACCCACTACCACTATCAGATTAGAGCCGCAAAGGAGACTAGACATCTACCACATCTACCACTATCAGATTAGAGCCATAAAGGAGACTAGACATCAACCACCCCACTACCACTATCAGATTAGAGTTATAAAGGAGACTAGACATCTACCAACCCCCTACCACTATAAGATTAGAGCCACAAGGCAGACTAGACATCTACCAGCTCACTACAACTATCAGATTAGAGCCACAAGGGAGACTAGACATCGACCACCTCACTACCACTATAAGATTAGAGCCATAAGGGAGACTAGAAATCTACCAACCCACTACCACTATCAGATTAGAGCCATAAGGGAGACTAGATATCTACGACCCCACTACCACCATCATATTAGAGCCACAAAGGAGACTAGACATCTACCATATCTACCACTATCAGATTAGAGCCATACAGGAGACTAGACATCAACCACCACAATACCACTATCAGATTAGAGCCATAAAGAAGACTAGACATCTACCACCCCACTACCACTATCAGATTAGAGCCATTAGGGAGACTAGACATCTACCAGCCCACTACAACTATCAGATTAGAGCCACAAGGGAGACTAGACAACTACCAGCCCACTACCTTTATCAGATTAGAGTCATAAAGGAGAATAGACATCACATCCCACCCCACTACCACTATCAGATTAGAGTTATAAAGGAGACTAGACATCTACCAACCCACTACCACTATAAGATTAGAGCCACAAGGGAGACTAGACATCTACCAGCCCACTACAACTATCAGATTAGAGCCACAAGGGAGACTAGACATCTACCAGCCCACTAACATTATCAGATTAGAGTTATAAAGGAGACTAGACATCTACCAACCCAGTACCACTATCAGATTAGAGTTATAAAGGAGACTAGACATCTACCAACCCCCTACCACTATAATATTAGAGCCACAAGGCAGACTAGACATCTACCAGCTCACTACAACTATCAGATTAGAGCCACAAGGGAGACTAGACATCAACCACCTCACTACCAATTTAAGATTAGAGCCATAAGGGAGACTAGAAATCTACCAACCCACTACCACTATCAGATTAGAGCCACAAGGGAGACTAGACAACTACCAGCTCACTACAACTATCAGATTAGAGGCATAAAGGAGACTAGACATCTACCAGCCCACTACCACTATCAGATTAGAGTCATACGGGATACTAGATATCTACAACCCCACTACCACCATCATATTAGAGCCACAAAGGAGACTAGACATCTACCACATCTACCACTATCAGAGTAGAGCCATAAAGGAGACTAGACATCAACCACCACAAAACCACTATCAGATTAGAGCCATAAAGGAGACTAGACATCTACCACCCCACTACCACTATCAGATTAGAGCCATTAGGGAGACTAGACATCTAGCACCCCACTACCACTATAAGATTAGAGTTATAAAGGAGACTAGACATCTACCAACCCACTACCACTATAAGATTAGAGCCAAAAGGGAGACTAGACATCTACCAGCCCACTACAACTACCAGATTAGAGCCACAAGGGAGACTAGACATCTACCAAACCACAACCACTATCAGATTAGAGCCACAAGGGAGACTAGACAACTACCAGCTCACTACAACTATCAGAATAGAGGCATAAAGGAGACTAGACATCTACCAGCCCACTACCACTATCAGATTAGAGTCATACGGGATACTAGATATCTACAACCCCACTACCACTATAAGATTAGAGTTATAAAGGAGACTAGACATCTACCAACCCACTACCACTATAAGATTAGAGCCACAAGGGAGACTAGACATCAACCACCACAAAACCACTATCAGATTAGAGCCATAAAGGAGACTAGACATCTACCACCCCACTACCACTATCAGATTAGAGCCATAAGGGAGACTAGACATCTACCAGCCCACTACAACTATCAGATTAGAGCCATAAGGGAGACTAGACATCAACCACCACAAAACCACGATCAGATTAGAGCCATAAAGAAGACTAGACATCTACCACCCCACTACCACTATCAGATTAGAGCCATAAAGAAGACTAGACATCTACCACCCCACTACCACTATCAGATTAGAGCCATTAGGGAGACTAGACATCAACCACCACAAAACCACTATCAGATTAGAGCCATAAAGAAGACTGGACATCTACCACCCCACTACCACTATCAGATTAGAGCCATTAGGGAGACTAGACATCTACCAGCCCACTACCACTATCAGATTAGAGACAAAAGGGAGACTAGACATCTACCAGCCCACTACAACTATCAGATTAGAGCCACAAGGGAGACTAGACATCTACCAGCCCACTAACATTATCAGATTAGAATTATAAAGGAGACTAGACATCTACCAACCCAGTACCACTATAAGATTAGAGTTATAAAGGAGACTAGACATCTACCAACCCCCTACCACTATAAGATTAGAGCCACAAGGCAGACTAGACATCTACCAGCTCACTACAACTATCAGATTAGAGCCACAAGGGAGACTAGACATCGACCACCTCACTACCACTATAAGATTAGAGCCATAAGGGAGACTAGAAATCTACCAACCCACTACCACTATCAGATTAGAGCCATAAGGGAGACTAGATATCTACGACCCCACTACCACCATCATATTAGAGCCACAAAGGAGACTAGACATCTACCATATCTACCACTATCAGATTAGAGCCATACAGGAGACTAGACATCAACCACCACAATACCACTATCAGATTAGAGCCATAAAGAAGACTAGACATCTACCACCCCACTACCACTATCAGATTAGAGCCATTAGGGAGACTAGACATCTACCAGCCCACTACAACTATCAGATTAGAGCCACAAGGGAGACTAGACAACTACCAGCCCACTACCATTATCAGATTAGAGTTATAAAGAAGAATAGACATCTACCACCCCACTACCACTATCAGATTAGAGCCATTAGGGAGACTAGACATCAACCACCACAAAACCACTATCAGATTAGAGCCATAAAGAAGACTGGACATCTACCACCCCACTACCACTATCAGATTAGAGCCATTAGGGAGACTAGACATCTAGCACCCCGCTACCACTATCAGATTAGAGCCATAAGGGAGCCTAGACATCTACCAGCCCACTACCACTATCAGATTAGAGTTGTAAAGGAGACTAGACGTCTACCAGCCCACTACCACTATCAGATTAGAGCCATAAGGGAGACTAGACATCTAGCACCCCACTACCACTATCAGATTAGAGCCATAAGGGAGACTAGACATCTACCAGCCCACTACCACTATCAGATTAGAGGCATAAAGGAGACTAGACATCTACCACCCCACTACCACTATCAGATTAGAGCCATTAGGGAGACTAGACATCAACCACCACAAAACCACTATCAGATTAGAGCCATAAAGAAGACTGGACATCTACCACCCCACTACCACTATCAGATTAGAGCCATTAGGGAGACTAGACTTCTAGCACCCCACTACCACTATCAGATTAGAGCCATAAGGGAGCCTAGACATCTACCAGCCCACTACCACTATCAGATTAGAGCCGCAAAGGAGACTAGACATCTACCACATCTACCACTATCAGATTAGAGCCATAAAGGAGACTAGACATCAACCAACCCACTACCACTATCAGATTAGAGCCATAAGGGAGACTAGACATCTACCAGCCCACTACCACTATCAGATTAGAGGCATAAAGGAGACTAGACATCTACCAACCCACTACCACTATCAGATTAGAGCCGCAAAGGAGACTAGACATCTACCACATCTACCACTATCAGATTAGAGCCATAAAGGAGACTAGACATCAACCACCCCACTACCACTATCAGATTAGAGTTATAAAGGAGACTAGACATCTACCAACCCCCTACCACTATAAGATTAGAGCCACAAGGCAGACTAGACATCTACCAGCTCACTACAACTATCAGATTAGAGCCACAAGGGAGACTAGACATCGACCACCTCACTACCACTATAAGATTAGAGCCATAAGGGAGACTAGAAATCTACCAACCCACTACCACTATCAGATTAGAGCCATAAGGGAGACTAGATATCTACGACCCCACTACCACCATCATATTAGAGCCACAAAGGAGACTAGACATCTACCATATCTACCACTATCAGATTAGAGCCATAAAGGAGACTAGACATCAACCACCACAATACCACTATCAGATTAGAGCCATAAAGAAGACTAGACATCTACCACCCCACTACCACTATCAGATTAGAGCCATTAGGGAGACTAGACATCTACCAGCCCACTACAACTATCAGATTAGAGCCACAAGGGAGACTAGACAACTACCAGCCCACTACCTTTATCAGATTAGAGTTATAAAGGAGACTAGACATCAACCACCCCACTACCACTATCAGATTAGAGTTATAAAGGAGACTAGACATCTACCAACCCACTACCACTATAAGATTAGAGACAAAAGGGAGACTAGACATCTACCAGCCCACTACAACTATCAGATTAGAGCCACAAGGGAGACTAGACATCTACCAGCCCACTAACATTATCAGATTAGAGTTATAAAGGAGACTAGACATCTACCAACCCAGTACCACTATCAGATTAGAGTTATAAAGGAGACTAGACATCTACCAACCCCCTACCACTATAATATTAGAGCCACAAGGCAGACTAGACATCTACCAGCTCACTACAACTATCAGATTAGAGCCACAAGGGAGACTAGACATCAACCACCTCACTACCAATTTAAGATTAGAGCCATAAGGGAGACTAGAAATCTACCAACCCACTACCACTATCAGATTAGAGCCACAAGGGAGACTAGACAACTACCAGCTCACTACAACTATCAGATTAGAGGCATAAAGGAGACTAGACATCTACCAGCCCACTACCACTATCAGATTAGAGTCATACGGGATACTAGATATCTACAACCCCACTACCACCATCATATTAGAGCCACAAAGGAGACTAGACATCTACCACATCTACCACTATCAGATTAGAGCCATAAAGGAGACTAGACATCAACCACCACAAAACCACTATCAGATTAGAGCCATAAAGGAGACTAGACATCTACCAGCCCACTACCACTATCAGATTAGAGCCATAAGGGAGACTAGACATCTAGCACCCCACTACCACTATAAGATTAGAGTTATAAAGGAGACTAGACATCTACCAACCCACTACCACTATAAGATTAGAGCCAAAAGGGAGACTAGACATCTACCAGCCCACTACAACTACCAGATTAGAGCCACAAGGGAGACTAGACATCTACCAAACCACAACCACTATCAGATTAGAGCCACAAGGGAGACTAGACAACTACCAGCTCACTACAACTATCAGAATAGAGGCATAAAGGAGACTAGACATCTACCAGCCCACTACCACTATCAGATTAGAGTCATACGGGATACTAGATATCTACAACCCCACTACCACTATCAGATTAGAGTTATAAAGGAGACTAGACATCTACCAACCCACTACCACTATCAGATTAGAGCCACAAGGGAGACTAGACATCAACCACCACAAAACCACTATCAGATTAGAGCCATAGAGGAGACTTGACATCTACCACCCCACTACCACTATCAGATTAGAGCCATTAGGGAGACTAGACATCTACCAGCCCACTACCACTATCAGATTAGAGCCATAAGGGAGACTAGACATCAACCACCACAAAACCACGATCAGATTAGAGCCATAAAGGAGACTAGACATCTACCACCCCACTACCACTATCAGATTAGAGCCATAAAGAAGACTAGACATCTACCACCCCACTACCACTATCAGATTAGAGCCATTAGGGAGACTAGACATCAACCACCACAAAACCACTATCAGATTAGAGCCATAAAGAAGACTGGACATCTACCACCCCACTACCACTATCAGATTAGAGCCATTAGGGAGACTAGACTTCTAGCACCCCACTACCACTATATGATTAGAGACATAAGGGAGACTAGACATCTACCAGCCCACTACAACTATCAGATTAGAGCCACAAGGGAGACTAGACATCTACCAGCCCACTAACATTATCAGATTAGAATTATAAAGGAGACTAGACATCTACCAACCCAGTACCACTATAAGATTAGAGTTATAAAGGAGACTAGACATCTACCAACCCCCTACCACTATAAGATTAGAGCCACAAGGCAGACTAGACATCTACCAGCTCACTACAACTATCAGATTAGAGCCACAAGGGAGACTAGACATCGACCACCTCACTACCACTATAAGATTAGAGCCATAAGGGAGACTAGAAATCTACCAACCCACTACCACTATCAGATTAGAGCCATAAGGGAGACTAGATATCTACGACCCCACTACCACCATCATATTAGAGCCACAAAGGAGACTAGACATCTACCATATCTACCACTATCAGATTAGAGCCATACAGGAGACTAGACATCAACCACCACAATACCACTATCAGATTAGAGCCATAAAGAAGACTAGACATCTACCACCCCACTACCACTATCAGATTAGAGCCATTAGGGAGACTAGACATCTACCAGCCCACTACAACTATCAGATTAGAGCCACAAGGGAGACTAGACAACTACCAGCCCACTACCATTATCAGATTAGAGTTATAAAGAAGAATAGACATCTACCACCCCACTACCACTATCAGATTAGAGCCATTAGGGAGACTAGACATCAACCACCACAAAACCACTATCAGATTAGAGCCATAAAGAAGACTGGACATCTACCACCCCACTACCACTATCAGATTAGAGCCATTAGGGAGACTAGACATCTAGCACCCCGCTACCACTATCAGATTAGAGCCATAAGGGAGCCTAGACATCTACCAGCCCACTACCACTATCAGATTAGAGTTATAAAGGAGACTAGACGTCTACCAGCCCACTACCACTATCAGATTAGAGCCATAAGGGAGACTAGACATCTAGCACCCCACTACCACTATCAGATTAGAGCCATAAGGGAGACTAGACATCTACCAGCCCACTACCACTATCAGATTAGAGGCATAAAGGAGACTAGACATCTACCAACCCACTACCACTATCAGATTAGAGCCATTAGGGAGACTAGACATCAACCACCACAAAACCACTATCAGATTAGAGCCATAAAGAAGACTGGACATCTACCACCCCACTACCACTATCAGATTAGAGCCATTAGGGAGACTAGACATCTAGCACCCCACTACCACTATCAGATTAGAGCCATAAGGGAGCCTAGACATCTACCAGCCCACTACCACTATCAGATTAGAGTTATAAAGGAGACTAGACGTCTACCAGCCCACTACCACTATCAGATTAGAGTTATAAAGGAGACTAGACATCTACCACCCCACTACCACTATCAGATTAGAGCCATAAGGGAGACTAGACATCTACCAGCCCACTACCACTATCAGATTAGAGGCATAAAGGAGACTAGACATCTACCAACCCACTACCACTATCAGATTAGAGCCGCAAAGGAGACTAGACATCTACCACATCTACCACTATCAGATTAGAGCCATAAAGGAGACTAGACATCAACCACCCCACTACCACTATCAGATTAGAGTTATAAAGGAGACTAGACATCTACCAACCCACTACCACTATATGATTAGAGACAAAAGGGAGACTAGACATCTACCAGCCCACTACAACTATCAGATTAGAGCCACAAGGGAGACTAGACATCTACCAGCCCACTAACATTATCAGATTAGAATTATAAAGGAGACTAGACATCTACCAACCCAGTACCACTATACGATTAGAGTTATAAAGGAGACTAGACATCTACCAACCCCCTACCACTATAAGATTAGAGCCACAAGGCAGACTAGACATCTACCAGCTCACTACAACTATCAGATTAGAGCCACAAGGGAGACTAGACATCGACCACCTCACTACCACTATAAGATTAGAGCCATAAGGGAGACTAGAAATCTACCAACCCACTACCACTATCAGATTAGAGCCATAAGGGAGACTAGATATCTACGACCCCACTACCACCATCATATTAGAGCCACAAAGGAGACTAGACATCTACCATATCTACCACTATCAGATTAGAGCCATACAGGAGACTAGACATCAACCACCACAATACCACTATCAGATTAGAGCCATAAAGAAGACTAGACATCTACCACCCCACTACCACTATCAGATTACAGCCATTAGGGAGACTAGACATCTACCAGCCCACTACAACTATCAGATTAGAGCCACAAGGGAGACTAGACAACTACCAGCCCACTACCATTATCAGATTAGAGTTATAAAGAAGAATAGACATCTACCACCCCACTACCACTATCAGATTAGAGCCATTAGGGAGACTAGACATCAACCACCACAAAACCACTATCAGATTAGAGCCATAAAGAAGACTGGACATCTACCACCCCACTACCACTATCAGATTAGAGCCATAAGGGAGCCTAGACATCTACCAGCCCACTACCACTATCAGATTAGAGTTGTAAAGGAGACTAGACGTCTACCAGCCCACTACCACTATCAGATTAGAGCCATAAGGGAGACTAGACATCTAGCACCCCACTACCACTATCAGATTAGAGCCATAAGGGAGACTAGACATCTACCAGCCCACTACCACTATCATATTAGAGGCATAAAGGAGACTAGACATCTACCAACCCACTACCACTATCAGATTAGAGCCGCAAAGGAGACTAGACATCTACCACATCTACCACTATCAGATTAGAGCCATAAAGGAGACTAGACATCAACCACCCCACTACCACTATCAGATTAGAGTTATAAAGGAGACTAGACATCTACCAACCCACTACCACTATAAGATTAGAGACAAAAGGGAGACTAGACATCTACCAGCCCACTACAACTATCAGATTAGAGCCACAAGGGAGACTAGACATCTACCAGCCCACTAACATTATCAGATTAGAGTTATAAAGGAGACTAGACATCTACCAACCCAGTACCACTATCAGATTAGAGTTATAAAGGAGACTAGACATCTACCAACCCCCTACCACTATAAGATTAGAGCAACAAGGCAGACTAGACATCTACCAGCTCACTACAACTATCAGATTAGAGCCACAAGGGAGACTAGACATCGACCACCTCACTACCAATTTAAGATTAGAGCCATAAGGGAGACTAGACATCAACCACCACAAAACCACGATCAGATTAGAGCCATAAAGAAGACTAGACATCTACCACCCCACTACCACTATCAGATTAGAGCCATAAAGAAGACTAGACATCTACCACCCCACTACCACTATCAGATTAGAGCCATTAGGGAGACTAGACATCAACCACCACAAAACCACTATCAGATTAGAGCCATAAAGAAGACTGGACATCTACCACCCCACTACCACTATCAGATTAGAGCCATTAGGGAGACTAGACTTCTAGCACCCCACTACCACTATCAGATTAGAGCCATAAGGGAGCCTAGACATCTACCAGCCCACTACCACTATCAGATTAGAGTTATAAAGGAGACTAGACGTCTACCAGCCCACTACCACTATCAGATTAGAGCCATAAGGGAGACTAGACATCTAGCACCCCACTACCACTATCAGATTAGAGCCATAAGGGAGACTAGACATCTACCAGCCCACTACCACTATCAGATTAGAGGCATAAAGGAGACTAGACATCTACCAACCCACTACCAATTTAAGATTAGAGCCATTAGGGAGACTAGAAATCTACCAACCCACTACCACTATCAGATTAGAGCCACAAGGGAGACTAGACAACTACCAGCTTACTACAACTATCAGATTAGAGGCATAAAGGAGACTAGACATCTACCAGCCCACTACCACTATCAGATTAGAGTCATACGGGATACTAGATATCTACAACCCCACTACCACCATCATATTAGAGCCACAAAGGAGACTAGACATCTACCACATCTACCACTATCAGAGTAGAGCCATAAAGGAGACTAGACATCAACCACCACAAAACCACTATCAGATTAGAGCCATAAAGGAGACTAGACATCTACCACCCCACTACCACTATCAGATTAGAGCCATTAGGGAGACTAGACATCTAGCACCCCACTACCACTATAAGATTAGAGTTATAAAGGAGACTAGACATCTACCAACCCACTACCACTATAAGATTAGAGCCAAAAGGGAGACTAGACATCTACCAGCCCACTACAACTACCAGATTAGAGCCACAAGGGAGACTAGACATCTACCAAACCACAACCACTATCAGATTAGAGCCACAAGGGAGACTAGACAACTACCAGCTTACTACAACTATCAGATTAGAGGCATAAAGGAGACTAGACATCTACCAGCCCACTACCACTATCAGATTAGAGTCATACGGGATACTAGATATCTACAACCCCACTACCACTATAAGATTAGAGTTATAAAGGAGACTAGACATCTACCAACCCACTACCACTATAAGATTAGAGCCACAAGGGAGACTAGACATCAACCACCACAAAACCACTATCAGATTAGAGCCATAAAGGAGACTTGACATCTACCACCCCACTACCACTATCAGAATAGAGCCATTAGGGAGACTAGACATCTACCAGCCCACTACAACTATCAGATTAGAGCCATAAGGGAGACTAGACATCAACCACCACAAAACCACGATCAGATTAGAGCCATAAAGAAGACTAGACATCTACCACCCCACTACCACTATCAGATTAGAGCCATAAAGAAGACTAGACATCTACCACCCCACTACCACTATCAGATTAGAGCCATTAGGGAGACTAGACATCAACCACCACAAAACCACTATCAGATTAGAGCCATAAAGAAGACTGGACATCTACCACCCCACTACCACTATCAGATTAGAGCCATTAGGGAGACTAGACTTCTAGCACCCCACTACCACTATCAGATTAGAGCCATAAGGGAGCCTAGACATCTACCAGCCCACTACCACTATCAGATTAGAGTTATAAAGGAGACTAGACGTCTACCAGCCCACTACCACTATGAGATTAGAGCCATAAGGGAGACTAGACATCTAGCACCCCACTACCACTATCAGATTAGAGCCATAAGGGAGACTAGACATCTACCAGCCCACTACCACTATCAGATTAGAGGCATAAAGGAGACTAGACATCTACCAACCCACTACCACTATCAGATTAGAGCCGCAAAGGAGACTAGACATCTACCACATCTACCACTATCAGATTAGAGCCATAAAGGAGACTAGACATCAACCACCCCACTACCACTATCAGATTAGAGTTATAAAGGAGACTAGACATCTACCAACCCACTACCACTATATGATTAGAGACAAAAGGGAGACTAGACATCTACCAAACCACTACAACTATCAGATTAGAGCCACAAGGGAGACTAGACATCTACCAGCCCACTAACATTATCAGATTAGAGTTATAAAGGAGAATAGACATCTACCAACCCAGTACCACTATAAGATTAGAGTTATAAAGGAGACTAGACATCTACCAACCCCCTACCACTATAAGATTAGAGCCACAAGGCAGACTAGACATCTACCAGCTCACTACAACTATCAGATTAGAGCCACAAGGGAGACTAGACATCGACCACCTCACTACCACTATAAGATTAGAGCCATAAGGGAGACTAGAAATCTACCAACCCACTACCACTATCAGATTAGAGCCATAAGGGAGACTAGATATCTACGACCCCACTACCACCATCATATTAGAGCCACAAAGGAGACTAGACATCTACCATATCTACCACTATCAGATTAGAGCCATAAAGGAGACTAGACATCAACCACCACAATACCACTATCAGATTAGAGCCATAAAGAAGACTAGACATCTACCACCCCACTACCACTATCAGATTAGAGCCATTAGGGAGACTAGACATCTACCAGCCCACTACAACTATCAGATTAGAGCCACAAGGGAGACTAGACAACTACCAGCCCACTACCATTATCAGATTAGAGTTATAAAGAAGACTAGACATCTACCACCCCACTACCACTATCAGATTAGAGCCATTAGGGAGACTAGACATCTAGCACCCCACTACCACTATCAGATTAGAGCCATAAGGGAGACTAGACATCTACCAGCCCACTACCACTATCAGATTAGAGTTGTAAAGGAGACTAGACGTCTACCAGCCCACTACCACTATCAGATTAGAGCCATAAGGGAGACTAGACATCTAGCACCCCACTACCACTATCAGATTAGAGCCATAAGGGAGACTAGACATCTACCAGCCCACTACCACTATCAGATTAGAGGTATAAAGGAGACTAGACATCTACCAACCCACTACCACTATCAGATTAGAGCCGCAAAGGAGACTAGACATCTACCACATCTACCACTATCGGATTAGAGCCATAAAGGAGACTAGACATCAACCACCCCACTACCACTATCAGATTAGAGTTATAAAGGAGACTAGACATCTACCAACCCACTACCACTATAAGATTAGAGACAAAAGGGAGACTAGACATCTACCAGCCCACTACAACTATCAGATTAGAGCCACAAGGGAGACTAGACATCTACCAGCCCACTAACATTATCAGATTAGAGTTATAAAGGAGACTAGACATCTACCAACCCAGTACCACTATAAGATTAGAGTTATAAAGGAGACTAGACATCTACCAACCCCCTACCACTATAAGATTAGAGCCACAAGGCAGACTAGACATCTACCAGCTCACTACAACTATCAGATTAGAGCCACAAGGGAGACTAGACATCGACCACCTCACTACCACTATAAGATTAGAGCCATAAGGGAGACTAGAAATCTACCAACCCACTACCACTATCAGATTAGAGCCATAAGGGAGACTAGATATCTACGACCCCACTACCACCATCATATTAGAGCCACAAAGGAGACTAGACATCTACCATATCTACCACTATCAGATTAGAGCCATACAGGAGACTAGACATCAACCACCACAATACCACTATCAGATTAGAGCCATAAAGAAGACTAGACATCTACCACCCCACTACCACTATCAGATTAGAGCCATTAGGGAGACTAGACATCTACCAGCCCACTACAACTATCAGATTAGAGCCACAAGGGAGACTAGACAACTACCAGCCCACTACCATTATCAGATTAGAGTTATAAAGGAGACTAGACATCTACCACCCCACTACCACTATCAGATTAGAGCCATAAGGGAGACTAGACATCTAGCACCCCACTACCACTATCAGATTAGAGCCATAAGGGAGACTAGACATCTACCAGCCCACTACCACTATCAGATTAGAGTTGTAAAGGAGACGTCTACCAGCCCACTACCACTATCAGATTAGAGCCATAAGGGAGACTAGACATCTAGCACCCCACTACCACTATCAGATTAGAGCCATAAGGGAGACTAGACATCTACCAGCCCACTACCACTATCAGATTAGAGGCATAAAGGAGACTAGACATCTACCAACCCACTACCACTATCAGATTAGAGCCGCAAAGGAGACTAGACATCTACCACATCTACCACTATCGGATTAGAGCCATAAAGGAGACTAGACATCAACCACCCCACTACCACTATCAGATTAGAGTTATAAAGGAGACTAGACATCTACCAACCCACTACCACTATAAGATTAGAGACAAAAGGGAGACTAGACATCTACCAGCCCACTACAACTATCAGATTAGAGCCACAAGGGAGACTAGACATCTACCAGCCCACTAACATTATCAGATTAGAGTTATAAAGGAGACTAGACATCTACCAACCCAGTACCACTATAAGATTAGAGTTATAAAGGAGACTAGACATCTACCAACCCCCTACCACTATAAGATTAGAGCCACAAGGCAGACTAGACATCTACCAGCTCACTACAACTATCAGATTAGAGCCACAAGGGAGACTAGACATCGACCACCTCACTACCAATTTAAGATTAGAGCCATAAGGGAGACTAGACATCAACCACCACAAAACCACGATCAGATTAGAGCCATAAAGAAGACTAGACATCTACCACCCCACTACCACTATCAGATTAGAGCCATAAAGAAGACTAGACATCTACCACCCCACTACCACTATCAGATTAGAGCCATTAGGGAGACTAGACATCAACCACCACAAAACCACTATCAGATTAGAGCCATAAAGAAGACTGGACATCTACCACCCCACTACCACTATCAGATTAGAGCCATTAGGGAGACTAGACTTCTAGCACCCCACTACCACTATCAGATTAGAGCCATAAGGGAGCCTAGACATCTACCAGCCCACTACCACTATCAGATTAGAGTTATAAAGGAGACTAGACGTCTACCAGCCCACTATCACTATCAGATTAGAGCCATAAGGGAGACTAGACATCTAGCACCCCACTACCACTATCAGATTAGAGCCATAAGGGAGACTAGACATCTACCAGCCCACTACCACTATCAGATTAGAGGCATAAAGGAGACTAGACATCTACCAACCCACTACCACTATCAGATTAGAGCCGCAAAGGAGACTAGACATCTACCACATCTACCACTATCAGATTAGAGCCATAAAGGAGACTAGACATCAACCACCCCACTACCACTATCAGATTAGAGTTATAAAGGAGACTAGACATCTACCAACCCACTACCACTATATGATTAGAGACAAAAGGGAGACTAGACATCTACCAGCCCACTACAACTATCAGATTAGAGCCACAAGGGAGACTAGACATCTACCAGCCCACTAACATTATCAGATTAGAGTTATAAAGGAGACTAGACATCTACCAACCCAGTACCACTATAAGATTAGAGTTATAAAGGAGACTAGACATCTACCAACCCCCTACCACTATAAGATTAGAGCCACAAGGGAGACTAGACATCTACCAGCTCACTACAACTATCAGATTAGAGCCACAAGGGAGACTAGACATCGACCACCTCACTACCACTATAAGATTAGAGCCATAAGGGAGACTAGAAATCTACCAACCCACTACCACTATCAGATTAGAGCCATAAGGGAGACTAGATATCTACGACCCCACTACCACCATCATATTAGAGCCACAAAGGAGACTAGACATCTACCATATCTACCACTATCAGATTAGAGCCATACAGGAGACTAGACATCAACCACCACAATACCACTATCAGATTAGAGCCATAAAGAAGACTAGACATCTACCACCCCACTACCACTATCAGATTAGAGCCATTAGGGAGACTAGACATCAACCACCACAAAACCACTATCAGATTAGAGCCATAAAGAAGACTGGACATCTACCACCCCACTACCACTATCAGATTAGAGCCATTAGGGAGACTAGACATCTAGCACCCCACTACCACTATCAGATTAGAGCCATAAGGGAGCCTAGACATCTACCAGCCCACTACCACTATCAGATTAGAGTTGTAAAGGAGACTAGACGTCTACCAGCCCACTACCACTATCAGATTAGAGCCATAAGGGAGACTAGACATCTAGCACCCCACTACCACTATCAGATTAGAGCCATAAGGGAGACTAGACATCTACCAGCCCACTACCACTATCAGATTAGAGGCATAAAGGAGACTAGACATCTACCAACCCACTACCACTATCAGATTAGAGCCGCAAAGGAGACTAGACATCTACCACATCTACCACTATCGGATTAGAGCCATAAAGGAGACTAGACATCAACCACCCCACTACCACTATCAGATTAGAGTTATAAAGGAGACTAGACATCTACCAACCCACTACCACTATAAGATTAGAGACAAAAGGGAGACTAGACATCTACCAGCCCACTACAACTATCAGATTAGAGCCACAAGGGAGACTAGACATCTACCAGCCCACTAACATTATCAGATTAGAGTTATAAAGGAGACTAGACATCTACCAACCCAGTACCACTATCAGATTAGAGTTATAAAGGAGACTAGACATCTACCAACCCCCTACCACTATAAGATTAGAGCCACAAGGCAGACTAGACATCTACCAGCTCACTAAAACTATCAGATTAGAGCCACAAGGGAGACTAGACATCGACCACCTCACTACCAATTTAAGATTAGAGCCATAAGGGAGACTAGACATCAACCACCACAAAACCACGATCAGATTAGAGCCATAAAGAAGACTAGACATCTACCACCCCACTACCACTATCAGATTAGAGCCATAAAGAAGACTAGACATCTACCACCCCACTACCACTATCAGATTAGAGCCATTAGGGAGACTAGACATCAACCACCACAAAACCACTATCAGATTAGAGCCATAAAGAAGACTTGACATCTACCACCCTACTACCACTATCAGATTAGAGCCATTAGGGAGACTAGACTTCTAGCACCCCACTACCACTATCAGATTAGAGCCATAAGGGAGCCTAGACATCTACCAGCCCACTACCACTATCAGATTAGAGTTATAAAGGAGACTAGACGTCTACCAGCCCACTACCACTATCAGATTAGAGCCATAAGGGAGACTAGACATCTAGCACCCCACTACCACTATCAGATTAGAGCCATAAGGGAGACTAGACATCTACCAGCCCACTACCACTATCAGATTAGAGGCATAAAGGAGACTAGACATCTACCAACCCACTACCACTATCAGATTAGAGCCGCAAAGGAGACTAGACATCTACCACATCTACCACTATCAGATTAGAGCCATAAAGGAGACTAGACATCAACCACCCCACTACCACTATCAGATTAGAGTTATAAAGGAGACTAGACATCTACCAACCCACTACCACTATATGATTAGAGACAAAAGGGAGACTAGACATCTACCAGCCCACTACAGCTATCAGATTAGAGCCACAAGGGAGACTAGACATCTACCAGCCCACTAACATTATCAGATTAGAGTTATAAAGGAGACTAGACATCTACCAACCCCCTACCACTATAAGATTAGAGCCACAAGGCAGACTAGACATCTACCAGCTCACTACAACTATCAGATTAGAGCCACAAGGGAGACTAGACATCGACCACCTCACTACCACTATAAGATTAGAGCCATAAGGGAGACTAGAAATCTACCAACCCACTACCACTATCAGATTAGAGCCATAAGGGAGACTAGATATCTACGACCCCACTACCACCATCATATTAGAGCCACAAAGGAGACTAGACATCTACCATATCTACCACTATCAGATTAGAGCCATACAGGAGACTAGACATCAACCACCACAATACCACTATCAGATTAGAGCCATAAAGAAGACTAGACATCTACCACCCCACTACCACTATCAGATTAGAGCCATTAGGGAGACTAGACATCTACCAGCCCACTACAACTATCAGATTAGAGCCACAAGGGAGACTAGACAACTACCAGCCCACTACCATTATCAGATTAGAGTTATAAAGAAGACTAGACATCTACCACCCCACTACCACTATCAGATTAGAGCCATTAGGGAGACTAGACATCAACCACCACAAAACCACTATCAGATTAGAGCCATAAAGAAGACTGGACATCTACCAGCCCACTAACCTTATCAGATTAGAGTTATAAAGGAGACTAGACATCTACCAACCCAGTACCACTATAAGATTAGAGTTATAAAGGAGACTAGACATCTACCAACCCCCTACCACTATAAGATTAGAGCCACAAGGCAGACTAGACATCTACCAGCTCACTACAACTATCAGATTAGAGCCACAAGGGAGACTAGACATCGACCACCTCACTACCACTATAAGATTAGAGCCATAAGGGAGACTAGAAATCTACCAACCCACTACCACTATCAGATTAGAGCCATAAGGGAGACTAGATATCTACGACCCCACTACCACCATCATATTAGAGCCACAAAGGAGACTAGACATCTACCATATCTACCACTATCAGATTAGAGCCATACAGGAGACTAGACATCAACCACCACAATACCACTATCAGATTAGAGCCATAAAGAAGACTAGACATCTACCACCCCACTACCACTATCAGATTAGAGCCATTAGGGAGACTAGACATCTACCAGCCCAATACAACTATCAGATTAGAGCCACAAGGGAGACTAGACAACTACCAGCCCACTACCATTATCAGATTAGAGTTATAAAGAAGACTAGACATCTACCACCCCACTACCACTATCAGATTAGAGCCATTAGGGAGACTAGACATCAACCACCACAAAACCACTATCAGATTAGAGCCATAAAGAAGACTTGACATCTACCACCCTACTACCACTATCAGATTAGAGCCATTAGGGAGACTAGACTTCTAGCACCCCACTACCACTATCAGATTAGAGCCATAAGGGAGCCTAGACATCTACCAGCCCACTACCACTATCAGATTAGAGTTATAAAGGAGACTAGACGTCTACCAGCCCACTACCACTATCAGATTAGAGCCATAAGGGAGACTAGACATCTAGCACCCCACTACCACTATCAGATTAGAGCCATAAGGGAGACTAGACATCTACCAGCCCACTACCACTATCAGATTAGAGGCATAAAGGAGACTAGACATCTACCAACCCACTACCACTATCAGATTAGAGCCGCAAAGGAGACTAGACATCTACCACATCTACCACTATCGGATTAGAGCCATAAAGGAGACTAGACATCAACCACCCCACTACCACTATCAGATTAGAGTTATAAAGGAGACTAGACATCTACCAACCCACTACCACTATATGATTAGAGACAAAAGGGAGACTAGACATCTACCAGCCCACTACAGCTATCAGATTAGAGCCACAAGGGAGACTAGACATCTACCAGCCCACTAACATTATCAGATTAGAGTTATAAAGGAGACTAGACATCTACCAACCCCCTACCACTATAAGATTAGAGCCACAAGGCAGACTAGACATCTACCAGCTCACTACAACTATCAGATTAGAGCCACAAGGGAGACTAGACATCGACCACCTCACTACCACTATAAGATTAGAGCCATAAGGGAGACTAGAAATCTACCAACCCACTACCACTATCAGATTAGAGCCATAAGGGAGACTAGATATCTACGACCCCACTACCACCATCATATTAGAGCCACAAAGGAGACTAGACATCTACCATATCTACCACTATCAGATTAGAGCCATACAGGAGACTAGACATCAACCACCACAATACCACTATCAGATTAGAGCCATAAAGAAGACTAGACATCTACCACCCCACTACCACTATCAGATTAGAGCCATTAGGGAGACTAGACATCTACCAGCCCACTACAACTATCAGATTAGAGCCACAAGGGGGACTAGACAACTACCAGCCCACTACCATTATCAGATTAGAGTTATAAAGAAGACTAGACATCTACCACCCCACTACCACTATCAGATTAGAGCCATTAGGGAGACTAGACATCAACCACCACAAAACCACTATCAGATTAGAGCCATAAAGAAGACTGGACATCTACCAGCCCACTAACATTATCAGATTAGAGTTATAAAGGAGACTAGACATCTACCAACCCAGTACCACTATAAGATTAGAGTTATAAAGGAGACTAGACATCTACCAACCCCCTACCACTATAAGATTAGAGCCACAAGGCAGACTAGACATCTACCAGCTCACTACAACTATCAGATTAGAGCCACAAGGGAGACTAGACATCGACCACCTCACTACCACTATAAGATTAGAGCCATAAGGGAGACTAGAAATCTACCAACCCACTACCACTATCAGATTAGAGCCATAAGGGAGACTAGATATCTACGACCCCACTACCACCATCATATTAGAGCCACAAAGGAGACTAGACATCTACCATATCTACCACTATCAGATTAGAGCCATACAGGAGACTAGACATCAACCACCACAATACCACTATCAGATTAGAGCCATAAAGAAGACTAGACATCTACCACCCCACTACCACTATCAGATTAGAGCCATTAGGGAGACTAGACATCTACCAGCCCACTACAACTATCAGATTAGAGCCACAAGGGAGACTAGACAACTACCAGCCCACTACCATTATCAGATTAGAGTTATAAAGAAGACTAGACATCTACCACCCCACTACCACTATCAGATTAGAGCCATTAGGGAGACTAGACATCAACCACCACAAAACCACTATCAGATTAGAGCCATAAAGAAGACTGGACATCTACCACCCCACTACCACTATCAGATTAGAGCCATTAGGGAGACTAGACATCTAGCACCCCACTACCACTATCAGATTAGAGCCATAAGGGAGCCTAGACATCTACCAGCCCACTACCACTATCAGATTAGAGTTGTAAAGGAGACTAGACGTCTACCAGCCCACTACCACTATCAGATTAGAGCCATAAGGGAGACTAGACATCTAGCACCCCACTACCACTATCAGATTAGAGCCATAAGGGAGACTAGACATCTACCAGCCCACTACCACTATCAGATTAGAGGCATAAAGGAGACTAGACATCTACCAACCCACTACCACTATCAGATTAGAGCCGCAAAGGAGACTAAACATCTACCACATCTACCACTATCAGATTAGAGTTATAAAGGAGACTAGACATCTACCAACCCACTACCACTATATGATTAGAGACAAAAGGGAGACTAGACATCTACCAGCCCACTACAACTATCAGATTAGAGCCACAAGGGAGACTAGACATCTACCAGCCCACTAACATTATCAGATTAGAGTTATAAAGGAGACTAGACATCTACCAACCCAGTACCACTATAAGATTAGAGTTATAAAGGAGACTAGACATCTACCAACCCCCTACCACTATAAGATTAGAGCCACAAGGCAGACTAGACATCTACCAGCTCACTACAACTATCAGATTAGAGCCACAAGGGAGACTAGACATCGACCACCTCACTACCACTATAAGATTAGAGCCATAAGGGAGACTAGAAATCTACCAACCCACTACCACTATCAGATTAGAGCCATAAGGGAGACTAGATATCTACGACCCCACTACCACCATCATATTAGAGCCACAAAGGAGACTAGACATCTACCATATCTACCACTATCAGATTAGAGCCATACAGGAGACTAGACATCAACCACCACAATACCACTATCAGATTAGAGCCATAAAGAAGACTAGACATCTACCACCCCACTACCACTATCAGATTAGAGCCATTAGGGAGACTAGACATCTACCAGCCCACTACAACTATCAGATTAGAGCCACAAGGGAGACTAGACAACTACCAGCCCACTACCATTATCAGATTAGAGTTATAAAGAAGACTAGACATCTACCACCCCACTACCACTATCAGATTAGAGCCATTAGGGAGACTAGACATCTACCAGCCCACTACAACTATCAGATTAGAGCCACAAGGGAGACTAGACAACTACCAGCCCACTACCATTATCAGATTAGAGTTATAAAGAAGACTAGACATCTACCACCCCACTACCACTATCAGATTAGAGCCATTAGGGAGACTAGACATCAACCACCACAAAACCACTATCAGATTAGAGCCATAAAGAAGACTGGACATCTACCACCCCACTACCACTATCAGATTAGAGCCATTAGGGAGACTAGACATCTAGCACCCCACTACCACTATCAGATTAGAGCCATAAGGGAGCCTAGACATCTACCAGCCCACTACCACTATCAGATTAGAGTTGTAAAGGAGACTAGACGTCTACCAGCCCACTACCACTATCAGATTAGAGCCATAAGGGAGACTAGACATCTAGCACCCCACTACCACTATCAGATTAGAGCCATAAGGGAGACTAGACATCTACCAGCCCACTACCACTATCAGATTAGAGGCATAAAGGAGACTAGACATCTACCAACCCACTACCACTATCAGATTAGAGCCGCAAAGGAGACTAAACATCTACCACATCTACCACTATCAGATTAGAGTTATAAAGGAGACTAGACATCTACCAACCCACTACCACTATATGATTAGAGACAAAAGGGAGACTAGACATCTACCAGCCCACTACAACTATCAGATTAGAGCCACAAGGGAGACTAGACATCTACCAGCCCACTAACATTATCAGATTAGAGTTATAAAGGAGACTAGACATCTACCAACCCAGTACCACTATAAGATTAGAGTTATAAAGGAGACTAGACATCTACCAACCCCCTACCACTATAAGATTAGAGCCACAAGGCAGACTAGACATCTACCAGCTCACTACAACTATCAGATTAGAGCCACAAGGGAGACTAGACATCGACCACCTCACTACCACTATAAGATTAGAGCCATAAGGGAGACTAGAAATCTACCAACCCACTACCACTATCAGATTAGAGCCATAAGGGAGACTAGATATCTACGACCCCACTACCACCATCATATTAGAGCCACAAAGGAGACTAGACATCTACCATATCTACCACTATCAGATTAGAGCCATACAGGAGACTAGACATCAACCACCACAATACCACTATCAGATTAGAGCCATAAAGAAGACTAGACATCTACCACCCCACTACCACTATCAGATTAGAGCCATTAGGGAGACTAGACATCTACCAGCCCACTACAACTATCAGATTAGAGCCACAAGGGAGACTAGACAACTACCAGCCCACTACCATTATCAGATTAGAGTTATAAAGAAGACTAGACATCTACCACCCCACTACCACTATCAGATTAGAGCCATTAGGGAGACTAGACATCAACCACCACAAAACCACTATCAGATTAGAGCCATAAAGAAGACTGGACATCTACCACCCCACTACCACTATCAGATTAGAGCCATTAGGGAGACTAGACATCTAGCACCCCACTACCACTATCAGATTAGAGCCATAAGGGAGCCTAGACATCTACCAGCCCACTACCACTATCAGATTAGAGTTGTAAAGGAGACTAGACGTCTACCAGCCCACTACCACTATCAGATTAGAGCCATAAGGGAGACTAGACATCTAGCACCCCACTACCACTATCAGATTAGAGCCATAAGGGAGACTAGACATCTACCAGCCCACTACCACTATCAGATTAGAGGCATAAAGGAGACTAGACATCTACCAACCCACTACCACTATCAGATTAGAGCCGCAAAGGAGACTAAACATCTACCACATCTACCACTATCGGATTAGAGCCATAAAGGAGACTAGACATCAACCACCCCACTACCACTATCAGATTAGAGTTATAAAGGAGACTAGACATCTACCAACCCACTACCACTATAAGATTAGAGACAAAAGGGAGACTAGACATCTACCAGCCCACTACAACTATCAGATTAGAGCCACAAGGGAGACTAGACATCTACCAGCCCACTAACATTATCAGATTAGAGTTATAAAGGAGACTAGACATCTACCAACCCAGTACCACTATCAGATTAGAGTTATAAAGGAGACTAGACATCTACCAACCCCCTACCACTATAAGATTAGAGCCACAAGGCAGACTAGACATCTACCAGCTCACTACAACTATCAGATTAGAGCCACAAGGGAGACTAGACATCGACCACCTCACTACCAATTTAAGATTAGAGCCATAAGGGAGACTAGACATCAACCACCACAAAACCACGATCAGATTAGAGCCATAAAGGAGACTAGACATCTACCACCCCACTACCACTATCAGATTAGAGCCATAAAGGAGACTAGACATCTACCACCCCACTACCACTATCAGATTAGAGCCATTAGGGAGACTAGACATCAACCACCACAAAACCACTATCAGATTAGAGCCATAAAGAAGACTTGACATCTACCACCCTACTACCACTATCAGATTAGAGCCATTAGGGAGACTAGACTTCTAGCACCCCACTACCACTATCAGATTAGAGCCATAAGGGAGCCTAGACATCTACCAGCCCACTACCACTATCAGATTAGAGTTATAAAGGAGACTAGACGTCTACCAGCCCACTACCACTATCAGATTAGAGCCATAAGGGAGACTAGACATCTAGCACCCCACTACCACTATCAGATTAGAGCCATAAGGGAGACTAGACATCTACCAGCCCACTACCACTATCAGATTAGAGGCATAAAGGAGACTAGACATCTACCAACCCACTACCACCATCAGATTAGAGCCACAAAGGAGACTAGACATCTACCACATCTACCACTATCAGATTAGAGCCATAAAGGAGACTAGACATCAACCACCCCACTACCACTATCAGATTAGAGTTATAAAGGAGACTAGACATCTACCAACCCACTACCACTATAAGATTAGAGACAAAAGGGAGACTAGACATCTACCAGCCCACTACAACTATCAGATTAGAGCCACAAGGGAGACTAGACATCTACCAGCCCACTAACATTATCAGATTAGAGTTATAAAGGAGACTAGACATCTACCAACCCCCTACCACTATAAGATTAGAGCCACAAGGCAGACTAGACATCTACCAGCTCACTACAACTATCAGATTAGAGCCACAAGGGAGACTAGACATCGACCACCTCACTACCACTATAAGATTAGAGCCATAAGGGAGACTAGAAATCTACCAACCCACTACCACTATCAGATTAGAGCCATAAGGGAGACTAGATATCTACGACCCCACTACCACCATCATATTAGAGCCACAAAGGAGACTAGACATCTACCATATCTACCACTATCAGATTAGAGCCATACAGGAGACTAGACATCAACCACCACAATACCACTATCAGATTAGAGCCATAAAGAAGACTAGACATCTACCACCCCACTACCACTATCAGATTAGAGCCATTAGGGAGACTAGACATCTACCAGCCCACTACAACTATCAGATTAGAGCCACAAGGGAGACTAGACAACTACCAGCCCACTACCATTATCAGATTAGAGTTATAAAGAAGACTAGACATCTACCACCCCACTACCACTATCAGATTAGAGCCATTAGGGAGACTAGACATCAACCACCACAAAACCACTATCAGATTAGAGCCATAAAGAAGACTGGACATCTACCACCCCACTACCACTATCAGATTAGAGCCATTAGGGAGACTAGACATCTAGCACCCCACTACCACTATCAGATTAGAGCCATAAGGGAGCCTAGACATCTACCAGCCCACTACCACTATCAGATTAGAGTTGTAAAGGAGACTAGACGTCTACCAGCCCACTACCACTATCAGATTAGAGCCATAAGGGAGACTAGACATCTAGCACCCCACTACCACTATCAGATTAGAGCCATAAGGGAGACTAGACATCTACCAGCCCACTACCACTATCAGATTAGAGGCATAAAGGAGACTAGACATCTACCAACCCACTACCACTATCAGATTAGAGCCGCAAAGGAGACTAGACATCTACCACATCTACCACTATCAGATTAGAGCCATAAAGGAGACTAGACATCAACCACCCCACTACCACTATCAGATTAGAGTTATAAAGGAGACTAGACATCTACCAACCCACTACCACTATAAGATTAGAGACAAAAGGGAGACTAGACATCTACCAGCCCACTACAACTATCAGATTAGAGCCACAAGGGAGACTAGACATCTACCAGCCCACTAACATTATCAGATTAGAGTTATAAAGGAGACTAGACATCTACCAACCCAGTACCACGATCAGATTAGAGTTATAAAGGAGACTAGACATCTACCAACCCCCTACCACTATAAGATTAGAGCCACAAGGCAGACTAGACATCTACCAGCTCACTACAACTATCAGATTAGAGCCACAAGGGAGACTAGACATCGACCACCTCACTACCAATTTAAGATTAGAGCCATAAGGGAGACTAGAAATCTACCAACCCACTACCACTATCAGATTAGAGCCATAAGGGAGACTAGATATCTACGACCCCACTACCACCATCATATTAGAGCCACAAAGGAGACTAGACATCTACCATATCTACCACTATCAGATTAGAGCCATAAAGGAGACTAGACATCAACCACCACAATACCACTATCAGATTAGAGCCATAAAGAAGACTAGACATCTACCACCCCACTACCACTATCAGATTAGAGCCATTAGGGAGACTAGACATCTACCAGCCCACTACAACTATCAGATTAGAGCCACAAGGGAGACTAGACAACTACCAGCCCACTACCATTATCAGATTAGAGTTATAAAGGAGACTAGACATCTACCAACCCAGTACCACTATCAGATTAGAGCCATAAAGGAGACTAGACATCTACCAACCCACTACAACTATCAGATTAGAGCCATTAGGGAGACTAGACAACTACCAGCCCACTACCATTATCAGATTAGAGTTATAAAGAAGACTAGACATCTACCACCCCACTACCACTATCAGATTAGAGCCATTAGGGAGACTAGACATCAACCACCACAAAACCACTATCAGATTAGAGCCATAAAGAAGACTGGACATCTACCACCCCACTACCACTATCAGATTAGAGCCATTAGAGAGACTAGACATCTAGCACCCCACTACCACTATCAGATTAGAGCCATAAGGGAGCCTAGCCATCTACCAGCCCACTACCACTATCAGATTAGAGTTATAAAGGAGACTAGACGTCTACCAGCCCACTACCACTATCAGATTAGAGCCATAAGGGAGACTAGACATCTAGCACCCCACTACCACTATCAGATTAGAGCCATAAGGGAGACTAGACATCTACCAGCCCACTACCACTATCAGATTAGAGGCAAAATGGAGACTAGACATCTACCAGCCCACTACAACTATCAGATTAGAGCCACAAGGGAGACTAGACATCTACCAGCCCACTAACATTATCAGATTAGAGTTATAAAGGAGACTAGACATCTACCAACCCAGTACCACTATCAGATTAGAGTTATAAAGGAGACTAGACATCTACCAACCCCCTACCACTATAAGATTAGAGCCACAAGGCAGACTAGACATCTACCAGCTCACTACAACTATCAGATTAGAGCCACAAGGGAGACTAGACATCGACCACCTCACTACCAATTTAAGATTAGAGCCATAAGGGAGACTAGAAATCTACCAACCCACTACCACTATCAGATTAGAGCCATAAGGGAGACTAGATATCTACGACCCCACTACCACCATCATATTAGAGCCACAAATGAGACTAGACATCTACCATATCTACCACTATCAGATTAGAGCCATAAAGGAGACTAGACATCAACCACCACAATACCACTATCAGATTAGAGCCATAAAGAAGACTAGACATCTACCACCCCACTACCACTATCAGATTAGAGCCATAAAGAAGACTAGACATCTACCACCCCACTACCACTATCAGATTAGAGCCATAAGGGAGCCTAGCCATCTACCAGCCCACTACCACTATCAGATTAGAGCCATAAAGGAGACTACACATCAACCACCCCACTACCACTATCAGATTAGAGTTATAAAGGAGACTAGACATCTTCCAACCCACTACCACTATAAGATTAGAGACAAAAGGGAGACTAGACATCTACCAGCCCACTACAACTATCAGATTAGAGCCACAAGGGAGACTAGACATCTACCAGCCCACTAACATTATCAGATTAGAGTTATAAAGGAGACTAGACATCTACCAACCCAGTACCACTATCAGATTAGAGTTATAAAGGAGACTAGACATCTACCAACCCACTACCACTATCAGATTAGAGCCATAAGGGAGACTAGATATCTACGACCCCACTACCACCATCATATTAGAGTCACAAAGGAGACTAGACATCTACCATATCTACCACTATCAGATTAGAGCCATAAAGGAGACTAGACATCAACCACCACAAAACCACTATCAGATTAGAGCCATAAAGAAGACTGGACATCTACCACCCCACTACCACTATCAGATTAGAGCCATTAGGGAGACTAGACATCTAGCACCCCACTACCACTTTTAGATTAGAGCCATAAGGGAGCCTAGCCATCTACCAGCCCACTACCACTATCAGATTAGAGCCATAAAGGAGACTAGACATCAACCACCCCAGTACCACTATCAGATTAGAGTTATAAAGGAGACTAGACATCTACCAACCCAGTACCACTATCAGATTAGAGTTATAAAGGAGACTAGACATCTACCAACCCCCTACCACTATAAGATTAGAGCCACAAGGCAGACTAGACATCTACCAGCTCACTACAACTATCAGATTAGAGCCACAAGGGAGACTAGACATCGACCACCTCACTACCACTATAAGATTAGAGCCATAAGGGAGACTAGAAATCTACCAACCCACTACCACTATCAGATTAGAGCCATAAGGGAGACTAGATATCTACGACCCCACTACCACCATCATATTAGAGCCACAAAGGAGACTAGACATCTACCATATCTACCACTATCAGATTAGAGCCATAAAGGAGACTAGACATCAACCACCACAATACCACTATCAGATTAGAGCCATAAAGAAGACTAGACATCTACCACCCCACTACCACTATCAGATTAGGGAGACTAGACATCTACCAGCCCACTACAACTATCAGATTAGAGCCACAAGGGAGACTAGACAACTACCAGCCCACTACCATTATCAGATTAGAGTTATAAAGGAGACTAGACATCTACCAACCCAGTACCACTATCAGATTAGAGCCATAAAGGATACTAGACATCTACCAACCCACTACAACTATCAGATTAGAGCCATTAGGGAGACTAAACAACTACCAGCCCACTACCATTATCAGATTAGAGTTATAAAGAAGACTAGACATCTACCACCCCACTACCACTATCAGATTAGAGCCATTAGGGAGACTAGACATCAACCACCACAAAACCACTATCAGATTAGAGCCATAAAGAAGACTGGACATCTACCACCCCACTACCACTATCAGATTAGAGCCATTAGGGAGACTAGACATCTAGCACCCCACTACCACTATCAGATTAGAGCCATAAGGGAGCCTAGCCATCTACCAGCCCACTACCACTATCAGATTAGAGCCATAAAGGAGACTAGACATCAACCACCCCACTACCACTATCAGATTAGAGTTATAAAGGAGACTAGACATCTACCAACCCACTACCACTATAAGATTAGAGACAAAAGGGAGACTAGACATCTACCAGCCCACTACAACTATCAGATTAGAGCCACAAGGGAGACTAGACATCTACCAGCCCACTAACATTATCAGATTAGAGTTATAAAGGAGACTAGACATCTACCAACCCAGTACCACTATCAGATTAGAGTTATAAAGGAGACTAGACATCTACCAACCCCCTACCACTATAAGATTAGAGCCACAAGGCAGACTAGACATCTACCAGCTCACTACAACTATCAGATTAGAGCCACAAGGGAGACTAGACATCGACCACCTCACTACCACTATAAGATTAGAGCCATAAGGGAGACTAGAAATCTATCAACCCACTACCACTATCAGATTAGAGCCATAAGGGAGACTAGATATCTACGACCCCACTACCACCATCATATTAGAGCCGCAAAGGAGACTAGACATCTACCACATCTACCACTATCAGATTAGAGCCATAAAGGAGACTAGACATCAACCACCCCACTACCACTATCAGATTAGAGTTATAAAGGAGACTAGACATCTACCACCCCACTACCACTATCAGATTAGAGCCATTAGGGAGACTAGACATCTAGCACCCCACTACCACTTTTAGATTAGAGCCATAAGGGAGCCTAGCCATCTACCAGCCCACTACCACTATCAGATTAGAGTCATAAAGGAGACTAGACATCAACCACCCCACTACCACTATCAGATTAGAGTTATAAAGGAGACTAGACATCTACCAACCCACTACCACTATAAGATTAGGGACAAAAGGGAGACTAGACATCTACCAGCCCACTACAACTATCAGATTAGAGCCACAAGGGAGACTAGACATCTACCAGCCCACTAACATTATCAGATTAGAGTTATAAAGGAGACTAGACATCTACCAACCCAGTACCACTATCAGATTAGAGTTATAAAGGAGACTAGACATCTACCAACCCCCTACCACTATAAGATTAGAGCCACAAGGCAGACTAGACATCTACCAGCTCACTACAACTATCAGATTAGAGCCACAAGGGAGACTAGACATCGACCACCTCACTACCAATTTAAGATTAGAGCCATAAGGGAGACTAGAAATCTACCAACCCACTACCAATATCAGATTAGAGCCATAAGGGAGACTAGATATCTACGACCCCACTACCACCATCATATTAGAGCCACAAATGAGACTAGACATCTACCATATCTACCACTATCAGATTAGAGCCATAAAGGAGACTAGACATCAACCACCACAATACCACTATCAGATTAGAGCCATAAAGAAGACTAGACATTACCACCCCACTACCACTATCAGATTAGAGCCATTAGGGAGACTAGACATCTACCAGCCCACTACAACTATCAGATTAGAGCCACAAGGGAGACTAGACAACTACCAGCCCACTACCATTATCAGATTAGAGTTATAAAGGAGACTAGACATCTACCAACCCAGTACCACTATCAGATTAGAGCCATAAAGGATACTAGACATCTACCAACCCACTACAACTATCAGATTAGAGCCATTAGGGAGACTAAACAACTACCAGCCCACTACCATTATCAGATTAGAGTTATAAAGAAGACTAGACATCTACCACCCCACTACCACTATCAGATTAGAGCCATTAGGGAGACTACACATCAACCACCACAAAACCACTATCAGATTAGAGCCATAAAGAAGACTGGACATCTACCACCCCACTACCACTATCAGATTAGAGCCATTAGGGAGACTAGACATCTAGCACCCCACTACCACTATCAGATTAGAGCCATAAGGGAGCCTAGCCATCTACCAGCCCACTACCACTATCAGATTAGAGCCATAAAGGAGACTAGACATCAACCACCCCACTACCACTATCAGATTAGAGTTATAAAGGAGACTAGACATCTACCAACCCACTACCACTATAAGATTAGAGACAAAAGGGAGACTAGACATCTACCAGCCCACTACAACTATCAGATTAGAGCCACAAGGGAGACTAGACATCTACCAGCCCACTAACATTATCAGATTAGAGTTATAAAGGAGACTAGACATCTACCAACCCACTACCACTATAAGATTAGAGTTATAAAGGAGACTAGACATCTACCAACCCCCTACCACTATAAAATAGATTAGAGCCACAAGGCAGACTAGACATCTACCAGCTCACTACAACTATCAGATTAGAGCCACAAGGGAGACTAGACATCGACCACCTCACTACCACTATAAGATTAGAGCCATAAGGGAGACTAGAAATCTATCAACCCACTACCACTATCAGATTAGAGCCATAAGGGAGACTAGATATCTACGACCCCACTACCACCATCATATTAGAGCCGCAAAGGAGACTAGACATCTACCACATCTACCACTATCAGATTAGAGCCATAAAGGAGACTAGACATCAACCACCCCACTACCACTATCAGATTAGAGTTATAAAGGAGACTAGACATCTACCAACCCACTACCACTATAAGATTAGAGACAAAAGGGAGACTAGACATCTACCAGCCCACTACAACTATCAGATTAGAGCCACAAGGGAGACTAGACATCTACCAGCCCACTAACATTATCAGATTAGAGTTATAAAGGAGACTAGACATCTACCAACCCAGTACCACTATCAGATTAGAGTTATAAAGGAGACTAGACATCTACCAACCCCCTACCACTATAAAATAGATTAGAGCCACAAGGCAGACTAGACATCTACCAGCTCACTACAACTATCAGATTAGAGCCACAAGGGAGACTAGACATCGACCACCTCACTACCAATTTAAGATTAGAGCCATAAGGGAGACTAGAAATCTACCAACCCACTACCACTATCAGATTAGAGCCATAAGGGAGACTAGATATCTACGACCCCACTACCACCATCATATTAGAGCCACAAAGGAGACTAGACATCTACCATATCTACCACTATCAGATTAGAGCCATAAAGGAGACTAGACATCAACCACCACAATACCACTATCAGATTAGAGCCATAAAGAAGACTAGACATCTACCACCCCACTACCACTATCAGATTAGAGCCATTAGGGAGACTAGACATCTACCAGCCCACTACAACTATCAGATTAGAGCCACAAGGGAGACTAGACAACTACCAGCCCACTACCATTATCAGATTAGAGTTATAAAGGAGACTAGACATCTACCAACCCAGTACCACTATCAGATTAGAGCCATAAAGGAGACTAGACATCTACCAACCCACTACAACTATCAGATTAGAGCCATTAGGGAGACTAGACAACTACCAGCCCACTACCATTATCAGATTAGAGTTATAAAGAAGACTAGACATCTACCACCCCACTACCACTATCAGATTAGAGCCATTAGGGAGACTAGACATCAACCACCACAAAACCACTATCAGATTAGAGCCATAAAGAAGACTGGACATCTACCACCCCACTACCACTATCAGATTAGAGCCATTAGAGAGACTAGACATCTAGCACCCCACTACCACTATCAGATTAGAGCCATAAGGGAGCCTAGCCATCTACCAGCCCACTACCACTATCAGATTAGAGTTATAAAGGAGACTAGACGTCTACCAGCCCACTACCACTATCAGATTAGAGCCATAAGGGAGACTAGACATCTAGCACCCCACTACCACTATCAGATTAGAGCCATAAGGGAGACTAGACATCTACCAGCCCACTACCACTATCAGATTAGAGGCAAAATGGAGACTAGACATCTACCAGCCCACTACAACTATCAGATTAGAGCCACAAGGGAGACTAGACATCTACCAGCCCACTAACATTATCAGATTAGAGTTATAAAGGAGACTAGACATCTACCAACCCAGTACCACTATCAGATTAGAGTTATAAAGGAGACTAGACATCTACCAACCCCCTACCACTATAAGATTAGAGCCACAAGGCAGACTAGACATCTACCAGCTCACTACAACTATCAGATTAGAGCCACAAGGGAGACTAGACATCAACCACCTCACTACCAATTTAAGTTTAGAGCCATAAGGGAGACTAGAAATCTACCAACCCACTACCACTATCAGATTAGAGCCATAAGGGAGACTAGATATCTACGACCCCACTACCACCATCATATTAGAGCCACAAATGAGACTAGACATCTACCATATCTACCACTATCAGATTAGAGCCATAAAGGAGACTAGACATCAACCACCACAATACCACTATCAGATTAGAGCCATAAAGAAGACTAGACATCTACCACCCCACTACCACTATCAGATTAGAGCCATTAGGGAGACTAGACATCTACCAGCCCACTACAACTATCAGATTAGAGCCACAAGGGAGACTAGACAACTACCAGCCCACTACCATTATCAGATTAGAGTTATAAAGGAGACTAGACATCTACCAACCCAGTACCACTATCAGATTAGAGCCATAAAGGATACTAGACATCTACCAACCCACTACAACTATCAGATTAGAGCCATTAGGGAGACTAGACATCAACCACCACAAAACCACTATCAGATTAGAGCCATAAAGAAGACTGGACATCTACCACCCCACTACCACTATCAGATTAGAGCCATTAGGGAGACTAGACATCTAGCACCCCACTACCACTATCAGATTAGAGCCATAAGGGAGCCTAGCCATCTACCAGCCCACTACCAATATCAGATTAGAGCCATAAAGGAGACTACACATCAACCACCCCACTACCACTATCAGATTAGAGTTATAAAGGAGACTAGACATCTACCAACCCACTACCACTATAAGATTAGAGACAAAAGGGAGACTAGACATCTACCAGCCCACTACAACTATCAGATTAGAGCCACAAGGGAGACTAGACATCTACCAGCCCACTAACATTATCAGATTAGAGCCATAAGGGAGACTAGATATCTACGACCCCACTACCACCATCATATTAGAGTCACAAAGGAGACTAGACATCTACCATATCTACCACTATCAGATTAGAGCCATAAAGGAGACTAGACATCAACCACCACAATACCACTATCAGATTAGAGCCATAAAGAAGACTAGACATCTACCACCCCACTACCACTATCAGATTAGAGCCATTAGGGAGACTAGACATCTACCAGCCCACTACAACTATCAGATTAGAGCCACAAGGGAGACTAGACAACTACCAGCCCACTACCATTATCAGATTAGAGTTATAAAGGAGACTAGACATCTACCAACCCAGTACCACTATCAGATTAGAGCCATAAAGGAGACTAGACATCTACCAACCCACTACAACTATCAGATTAGAGCCATTAGGGAGACTAGACAACTACCAGCCCACTACCATTATCAGATTAGAGTTATAAAGAAGACTAGACATCTACCACCCCACTACCACTATCAGATTAGAGCCATTAGGGAGACTAGACATCAACCACCACAAAACCACTATCAGATTAGAGCCATAAAGAAGACTGGACATCTACCACCCCACTACCACTATCAGATTAGAGCCATTAGGGAGACTAGACATCTAGCACCCCACTACCACTTTTAGATTAGAGCCATAAGGGAGCCTAGCCATCTACCAGCCCACTACCACTATCAGATTAGAGTCATAAAGGAGACTAGACATCAACCACCCCACTACCACTATCAGATTAGAGTTATAAAGGAGACTAGACATCTACCAACCCACTACCACTATAAGATTAGGGACAAAAGGGAGACTAGACATCTACCAGCCCACTACAACTATCAGATTAGAGCCACAAGGGAGACTAGACATCTACCAGCCCACTAACATTATCAGATTAGAGTTATAAAGGAGACTAGACATCTACCAACCCAGTACCACTATCAGATTAGAGCCATAAAGGATACTAGACATCTACCAACCCACTACAACTATCAGATTAGAGCCATTAGGGAGACTAGACATCAACCACCACAAAACCACTATCAGATTAGAGCCATAAAGAAGACTGGACATCTACCACCCCACTACCACTATCAGATTAGAGCCATTAGGGAGACTAGACATCTACCAACCCAGTACCACTATCAGATTAGAGTTATAAAGGAGACTAGACATCTACCAACCCCCTACCACTATAAGATTAGAGCCACAAGGCAGACTAGACATCTACCAGCTCACTACAACTATCAGATTAGAGCCACAAGGGAGACTAGACATCGACCACCTCACTACCAATTTAAGATTAGAGCCATAAGGGAGACTAGAAATCTACCAACCCACTACCACTATCAGATTAGAGCCATAAGGGAGACTAGATATCTACGACCCCACTACCACCATCATATTAGAGCCACAAATGAGACTAGACATCTACCATATCTACCACTATCAGATTAGAGCCATAAAGGAGACTAGACATCAACCACCACAATACCACTATCAGATTAGAGCCATAAAGAAGACTAGACATCTACCACCCCACTACCACTATCAGATTAGAGCCATTAGGGAGACTAGACATCTACCAGCCCACTACCACTATCAGATTAGAGCCACAAGGGAGACTAGACAACTACCAGCCCACTACCATTATCAGATTAGAGTTATAAAGGAGACTAGACATCTACCAACCCAGTACCACTATCAGATTAGAGCCATAAAGGATACTAGACATCTACCAACCCACTACAACTATCAGATTAGAGCCATTAGGGAGACTAGACATCAACCACCACAAAACCACTATCAGATTAGAGCCATAAAGAAGACTAGACATCTACCACCCCACTACCACTATCAGATTAGAGCCATTAGGGAGACTAGACATCTAGCACCCCACTACCACTATCAGATTAGAGCCATAAGGGAGCCTAGCCATCTACCAGCCCACTACCACTATCAGATTAGAGCCATAAAGGAGACTACACATCAACCACCCCACTACCACTATCAGATTAGAGTTATAAAGGAGACTAGACATCTACCAACCCACTACCACTATAAGATTAGAGACAAAAGGGAGACTAGACATCTACCAGCCCACTACAACTATCAGATTAGAGCCACAAGGGAGACTAGACATCTACCAGCCCACTAACATTATCAGATTAGAGCCATAAGGGAGACTAGATATCTACGACCCCACTACCACCATCATATTAGAGTCACAAAGGAGACTAGACATCTACCATATCTACCACTATCAGATTAGAGCCATAAAGGAGACTAGACATCAACCACAACAATACCACTATCAGATTAGAGCCATAAAGAAGACTAGACATCTACCACCCCACTACCACTATAAGATTAGAGCCATTAGGGAGACTAGACATCTACCAGCCCACTACCACTATCAGATTAGAGCCATAAGGGAGACTAGACAACTACCAGCCCACTACCATTATCAGATTAGAGTTATAAAGGAGACTAGACATCTACCAACCCAGTACCACTATCAGATTAGAGCCATAAAGGAGACTAGACATCTACCAACCCACTACAACTATCAGATTAGAGCCATTAGGGAGACTAGACAACTACCAGCCCACTACCATTATCAGATTAGAGTTATAAAGAAGACTAGACATCTACCACCCCACTACCACTATCAGATTAGAGCCATTAGGGAGACTAGACATCAACCACCACAAAACCACTATCAGATTAGAGCCATAAAGAAGACTAGACATCTACCACCCCACTACCACTATCAGATTAGAGCCATTAGGGAGACTAGACATCTAGCACCCCACTACCACTTTTAGATTAGAGCCATAAGGGAGCCTAGCCATCTACCAGCCCACTACCACTATCAGATTAGAGTCATAAAGGAGACTAGACATCAACCACCCCACTACCACTATCAGATTAGAGTTATAAAGGAGACTAGACATCTACCAACCCACTACCACTATAAGATTAGGGACAAAAGGGAGACTAGACATCTACCAGCCCACTACAACTATCAGATTAGAGCCACAAGGGAGACTAGACATCTACCAGCCCACTAACATTATCAGATTAGAGTTATAAAGGAGACTAGACTTCTACCAACCCAGTACCACTATCAGATTAGAGTTATAAAGGAGACTAGACATCTACCAACCCCCTACCACTATAGGATTAGAGCCACAAGGCAGACTAGACATCTACCAGCTCACTACAACTATCAGATTAGAGCCACAAGGGAGACTAGACATCGACCACCTCACTACCAATTTAAGATTAGAGCCATAAGGGAGACTAGAAATCTACCAACCCACTACCACTATCAGATTAGAGCCATAAGGGAGACTAGATATCTACGACCCCACTACCACCATCATATTAGAGCCACAAATGAGACTAGACATCTACCATATCTACCACTATCAGATTAGAGCCATAAAGGAGACTAGACATCAACCACCACAATACCACTATCAGATTAGAGCCATAAAGAAGACTAGACATTACCACCCCACTACCACTATCAGATTAGAGCCATTAGGGAGACTAGACATCTACCAGCCCACTACAACTATCAGATTAGAGCCACAAGGGAGACTAGACAACTACCAGCCCACTACCATTATCAGATTAGAGTTATAAAGGAGACTAGACATCTACCAGCCCACTACCACTATCAGATTAGAGCCATAAAGGATACTAGACATCTACCACCCCACTACAACTATCAGATTAGAGCCATAAGGGAGACTAAACAACTTCCAGCCCACTACCATTATCAGATTAGAGTTATAAAGAAGACTAGACATCTACCACCCCACTACCACTATCAGATTAGAGCCATTAGGGAGACTAGACATCAACCACCACAAAACCACTATCAGATTAGAGCCATAAAGAAGACTGGACATCTACCACCCCACTACCACTATCAGATTAGAGCCATTAGGGAGACTAGACATCTAGCACCCCACTACCACTATCAGATTAGAGCCATAAGGGAGCCTAGCCATCTACCAGCCCACTACCACTATCAGATTAGAGCCATAAAGGAGACTAGACATCAACCACCCCACTACCACTATCAGATTAGAGTTATAAAGGAGACTAGACATCTACCAACCCACTACCACTATAAGATTAGAGACAAAAGGGAGACTAGACATCTACCAGCCCACTACCATTATCAGATTAGAGTTATAAAGGAGACTAGACATCTACCAACCCAGTACCACTATCAGATTAGAGCCATAAAGGATACTAGACATCTACCAACCCACTACAACTATCAGATTAGAGCCATTAGGGAGACTAAACAACTTCCAGCCCACTACCATTATCAGATTAGAGTTATAAAGAAGACTAGACATCTACCACCCCACTACCACTATCAGATTAGAGCCATTAGGGAGACTAGACATCAACCACCACAAAACCACTATCAGATTAGAGCCATAAAGAAGACTGGACATCTACCACCCCACTACCACTATCAGATTAGAGCCATTAGGGAGACTAGACATCTAGCACCCCACTACCACTATCAGATTAGAGCCATAAGGGAGCCTAGCCATCTACCAGCCCACTACCACTATCAGATTAGAGCCATAAAGGAGACTAGACATCAACCACCCCACTACCACTATCAGATTAGAGTTATAAAGGAGACTAGACATCTACCAACCCACTACCACTATAAGATTAGAGACAAAAGGGAGACTAGACATCTACCAGCCCACTACCACTATCAGATTAGAGCCATAAGGGAGACTAGATATCTACGACCCCACTACCACCATCATATTAGAGCCACAAATGAGACTAGACATCTACCATATCTACCACTATCAGATTAGAGCCATAAAGGAGACTAGACATCAACCACCACAATACCACTATCAGATTAGAGCCATAAAGAAGACTAGACATTACCACCCCACTACCACTATCAGATTAGAGCCATTAGGGAGACTAGACATCTACCAGCCCACTACAACTATCAGATTAGAGCCACAAGGGAGACTAGACAACTACCAGCCCACTACCATTATCAGATTAGAGTTATAAAGGAGACTAGACATCTACCAACCCAGTACCACTATCAGATTAGAGCCATAAAGGATACTAGACATCTACCAACCCACTACAACTATCAGATTAGAGCCATTAGGGAGACTAAACAACTTCCAGCCCACTACCATTATCAGATTAGAGTTATAAAGAAGACTAGACATCTACCACCCCACTACCACTATCAGATTAGAGCCATTAGGGAGACTAGACATCAACCACCACAAAACCACTATCAGATTAGAGCCATAAAGAAGACTGGACATCTACCACCCCACTACCACTATCAGATTAGAGCCATTAGGGAGACTAGACATCTAGCACCCCACTACCACTATCAGATTAGAGCCATAAGGGAGCCTAGCCATCTACCAGCCCACTACCACTATCAGATTAGAGCCATAAAGGAGACTAGACATCAACCACCCCACTACCACTATCAGATTAGAGTTATAAAGGAGACTAGACATCTACCAACCCAGTACCACTATCAGATTAGAGCCATAAAGGATACTAGACATCTACCAACCCACTACAACTATCAGATTAGAGCCATTAGGGAGACTAAACAACTTCCAGCCCACTACCATTATCAGATTAGAGTTATAAAGAAGACTAGACATCTACCACCCCACTACCACTATCAGATTATAGCCATTAGGGAGACTAGACATCAACCACCACAAAACCACTATCAGATTAGAGCCATAAAGAAGACTGGACATCTACCACCCCACTACCACTATCAGATTAGAGCCATTAGGGAGACTAGACATCTAGCACCCCACTACCACTATCAGATTAGAGCCATAAGGGAGCCTAGCCATCTACCAGCCCACTACCACTATCAGATTAGAGCCATAAAGGAGACTAGACATCAACCACCCCACTACCACTATCAGATTAGAGTTATAAAGGAGACTAGACATCTACCAACCCACTACCACTATAAGATTAGAGACAAAAGGGAGACTAGACATCTACCAGCCCACTACAACTATCAGATTAGAGCCACAAGGGAGACTAGACATCTACCAGCCCACTAACATTATCAGATTAGAGTTATAAAGGAGACTAGACATCTACCAACCCAGTACCACTATCAGATTAGAGTTATAAAGGAGACTAGACATCTACCAACCCCCTACCACTATAAGATTAGAGCCACAAGGCAGACTAGACATCTACCAGCTCACTACAACTATCAGATTAGAGCCACAAGGGAGACTAGACATCGACCACCTCACTACCACTATAAGATTAGAGCCATAAGGGAGACTAGAAATCTATCAACCCACTACCACTATCAGATTAGAGCCATAAGGGAGACTAGATATCTACGACCCCACTACCACCATCATATTAGAGCCACAAAGGAGACTAGACATCTACCATATCTACCACTATCAGATTAGAGCCATAAAGGAGACTAGACATCAACCACCACAATACCACTATCAGATTAGAGCCATAAAGAAGACTAGACATCTACCAGCCCACTACAACTATCAGATTAGAGCCACAAGGGAGACTAGACAACTACCAGCCCACTACCATTATCAGATTAGAGTTATAAAGGAGACTAGACATCTACCAACCCAGTACCACTATCAGATTAGAGCCATAAAGGATACTAGACATCTACCAACCCACTACAACTATCAGATTAGAGCCATTAGGGAGACTAAACAACCTCCAGCCCACTACCATTATCAGATTAGAGTTATAAAGAAGACTAGACATCTACCACCCCACTACCACTATCAGATTAGAGCCATTAGGGAGACTAGACATCAACCACCACAAAACCACTATCAGATTAGAGCCATAAAGAAGACTGGACATCTACCACCCCACTACCACTATCAGATTAGAGCCATTAGGGAGACTAGACATCTAGCACCCCACTACCACTATCAGATTAGAGCCATAAGGGAGCCTAGCCATCTACCAGCCCACTACCACTATCAGATTAGAGCCATAAAGGAGACTAGACATCAACCACCCCACTACCACTATCAGATTAGAGTTATAAAGGAGACTAGACATCTACCAACCCACTACCACTATAAGATTAGAGACAAAAGGGAGACTAGACATCTACCAGCCCACTACAACTATCAGATTAGAGCCACAAGGGAGACTAGACATCTACCAGCCCACTAACATTATCAGATTAGAGTTATAAAGGAGACTAGACATCTACCAACCCAGTACCACTATCAGATTAGAGTTATAAAGGAGACTAGACATCTACCAACCCCCTACCACTATAAGATTAGAGCCACAAGGCAGACTAGACATCTACCAGCTCACTACAACTATCAGATTAGAGCCACAAGGGAGACTAGACATCGACCACCTCACTACCACTATAAGATTAGAGCCATAAGGGAGACTAGAAATCTACCAACCCACTACCATTATCAGATTAGAGTTATAAAGGAGACTAGACATCTACCAACCCAGTACCACTATCAGATTAGAGCCATAAAGGATACTAGACATCTACCAACCCACTACAACTATCAGATTAGAGCCATTAGGGAAACTAAACAACTTCCAGCCCACTACCATTATCAGATTAGAGTTATAAAGAAGACTAGACATCTACCACCCCACTACCACTATCAGATTAGAGCCATTAGGGAGACTAGACATCAACCACCACAAAACCACTATCAGATTAGAGCCATAAAGAAGACTGGACATCTACCACCCCACTACCACTATCAGATTAGAGCCATTAGGGAGACTAGACATCTAGCACCCCACTACCACTATCAGATTAGAGCCATAAGGGAGCCTAGCCATCTACCAGCCCACTACCACTATCAGATTAGAGCCATAAAGGAGACTAGACATCAACCACCCCACTACCACTATCAGATTAGAGTTATAAAGGAGACTAGACATCTACCAACCCACTACCACTATAAGATTAGAGACAAAAGGGAGACTAGACATCTACCAGCCCACTACAACTATCAGATTAGAGCCACAAGGGAGACTAGACATCTACCAGCCCACTAACATTATCAGATTAGAGTTATAAAGGAGACTAGACATCTACCAACCCACTACAACTATCAGATTAGAGCCATTAGGGAGACTAAACAACTACCAGCCCACTACCATTATCAGATTAGAGTTATAAAGAAGACTAGACATCTACCACCCCACTACCACTATCAGATTAGAGCCATTAGGGAGACTAGACATCAACCACCACAAAACCACTATCAGATTAGAGCCATAAAGAAGACTGGACATCTACCACCCCAATACCACTATCAGATTAGAGCCATTAGGGAGACTAGACATCTAGCAACCCAACTACCACTATCAGATTAGAGCCATAAGGGAGCCTAGCCATCTACCAGCCCACTACCACTATCAGATTAGAGCCATAAAGGAGACTAGACATCAACCACCCCACTACCACTATCAGATTAGAGTTATAAAGGAGACTAGACATCTACCAACCCACTACCACTATAAGATTAGAGACAAAAGGGAGACTAGACATCTACCAGCCCACTACAACTATCAGATTAGAGCCACAAGGGAGACTAGACATCTACCAGCCCACTAACATTATCAGATTAGAGTTATAAAGGAGACTAGACATCTACCAACCCAGTACCACTATCAGATTAGAGTTATAAAGGAGACTAGACATCTACCAACCCCCTACCACTATAAGATTAGAGCCACAAGGCAGACTAGACATCTACCAGCTCACTACAACTATCAGATTAGAGCCACAAGGGAGACTAGACATCGACCACCTCACTACCACTATAAGATTAGAGCCATAAGGGAGACTAGAAATCTATCAACCCACTACCACTATCAGATTAGAGCCATAAGGGAGACTAGATATCTACGACCCCACTACCACCATCATATTAGAGCCACAAAGGAGACTAGACATCTACCATATCTACCACTATCAGATTAGAGCCATAAAGGAGACTAGACATCAACCACCACAATACCACTATCAGATTAGAGCCATAAAGAAGACTAGACATCTACCACCCCACTACCACTATCAGATTAGAGCCATTAGGGAGACTAGACATCTACCAGCCCACTACAACTATCAGATTAGAGCCACAAGGGAGACTAGACAACTACCAGCCCACTACCATTATCAGATTAGAGTTATAAAGGAGACTAGACATCTACCAACCCAGTACCACTATCAGATTAGAGCCATAAAGGATACTAGACATCTACCAACCCACTACAACTATCAGATTAGAGCCATTAGGGAGACTAAACAACTACCAGCCCACTACCATTATCAGATTAGAGTTATAAAGAAGACTAGACATCTACCACCCCACTACCACTATCAGATTAGAGCCATTAGGGAGACTAGACATCAACCACCACAAAACCACTATCAGATTAGAGCCATAAAGAAGACTGGACATCTACCACCCCACTACCACTATCAGATTAGAGCCATTAGGGAGACTAGACATCTAGCACCCCACTACCACTATCAGATTAGAGCCATAAGGGAGCCTAGCCATCTACCAGCCCACTACCACTATCAGATTAGAGCCATAAAGGAGACTAGACATCAACCACCCCACTACCACTATCAGATTAGAGTTATAAAGGAGACTAGACATCTACCAACCCACTACCACTATAAGATTAGAGACAAAAGGGAGACTAGACATCTACCAGCCCACTACAACTATCAGATTTGAGCCACAAGGGAGACTAGACATCTACCAGCCCACTAACATTATCAGATTAGGAGACTAGACATCTACCAACCCAGTACCACTATCAGATTAGAGTTATAAAGGAGACTAGACATCTACCAACCCCCTACCACTATAAGATTAGAGCCACAAGGCAGACTAGACATCTACCAGCTCACTACAACTATCAGATTAGAGCCACAAGGGAGACTAGACATCGACCACCTCACTACCACTATAAGATTAGAGCCATAAGGGAGACTAGAAATCTATCAACCCACTACCACTATCAGATTAGAGCCATAAGGGAGACTAGATATCTACGACCCCACTACCACCATCATATTAGAGCCACAAAGGAGACTAGACATCTACCATATCTACCACTATCAGATTAGAGCCATAAAGGAGACTAGACATCAACCACCACAATACCACTATCAGATTAGAGCCATAAAGAAGACTAGACATCTACCACCCCACTACCACTATCAGATTAGAGCCATTAGGGAGACTAGACATCTACCAGCCCACTACAACTATCAGATTAGAGCCACAAGGGAGACTAGACAACTACCAGCCCACTACCATTATCAGATTAGAGTTATAAAGGAGACTAGACATCTACCAACCCAGTACCACTATCAGATTAGAGCCATAAAGGAGACTAGACATCTACCAACCCACTACAACTATCAGATTAGAGCCATTAGGGAGACTAGACAACTACCAGCCCACTACCATTATCAGATTAGAGTTATAAAGAAGACTAGACATCTACCACCCCACTACCACTATCAGATTAGAGCCATTAGGGAGACTAGACATCAACCACCACAAAACCACTATCAGATTAGAGCCATAAAGAAGACTGGACATCTACCACCCCACTACCACTATCAGATTAGAGCCATTAGGGAGACTAGACATCTAGCACCCCACTACCACTTTTAGATTAGAGCCATAAGGGAGCCTAGCCATCTACCAGCCCACTACCACTATCAGATTAGAGCCATAAAGGAGACTAGACATCAACCACCCCACTACCACTATCAGATTAGAGTTATAAAGGAGACTAGACATCTACCAACCCACTACCACTATAAGATTAGGGACAAAAGGGAGACTAGACATCTACCAGCCCACTACAACTATCAGATTAGAGCCACAAGGGAGACTAGACATCTACCAGCCCACTAACATTATCAGATTAGAGTTATAAAGGAGACTAGACATCTACCAACCCAGTACCACTATCAGATTAGAGTTATAAAGGAGACTAGACATCTACCAACCCCCTACCACTATAAGATTAGAGCCACAAGGCAGACTAGACATCTACCAGCTCACTACAACTATCAGATTAGAGCCACAAGGGAGACTAGACATCGACCACCTCACTACCACTATAAGATTAGAGCCATAAGGGAGACTAGAAATCTACCAACCCACTACCACTATCAGATTAGAGCCATAAGGGAGACTAGATATCTACGACCCCACTACCACCATCATATTAGAGCCACAAAGGAGACTAGACATCTACCATATCTACCACTATCAGATTAGAGCCATAAAGGAGACTAGACATCAACCACCACAATACCACTATCAGATTAGAGCCATAAAGAAGACTAGACATCTACCACCCCACTACCACTATCAGATTAGAGTTATAAAGGAGACTAGACATCAACCACCACAATACCACTATCAGATTAGAGCCATAAAGAAGACTAGACATCTACCACCCCACTAACACTATCAGATTAGAGCCATTAGGGAGACTAGACATCTACCAGCCCACTACAACTATCAGATTAGAGCCACAAGGGAGATTAGACAACTACCAGCCCACTACCATTATCAGATTAGAGTTATAAAGGAGACTAGACATCTACCAACCCAGTACCACTATCAGATTAGAGCCATAAAGGAGACTAGACATCTACCAACCCACTACAACTATCAGATTAGAGCCATTAGGGAGACTAGACAACTACCAGCCCACTACCATTATCAGATTAGAGTTATAAAGAAGACTAGACATCTACCACCCCACTACCACTATCAGATTAGAGCCATTAGGGAGACTAGACATCAACCACCACAAAACCACTATCAGATTAGAGCCATAAAGAAGACTGGACATCTACCACCCCACTACCACTATCAGATTAGAGCCATTAGGGAGACTAGACATCTAGCACCCCACTACCACTTTTAGATTAGAGCCATAAGGGAGCCTAGCCATCTACCAGCCCACTACCACTATCAGATTAGAGCCATAAAGGAGACTAGACATCAACCACCCCACTACCACTATCAGATTAGAGTTATAAAGGAGACTAGACATCTACCAACCCACTACCACTATAAGATTAGGGACAAAAGGGAGACTAGACATCTACCAGCCCACTACAACTATCAGATTAGAGCCACAAGGGAGACTAGACATCTACCAGCCCACTAACATTATCAGATTAGAGTTATAAAGGAGACTAGACATCTACCAACCCAGTACCACTATCAGATTAGAGTTATAAAGGAGACTAGACATCTACCAACCCCCTACCACTATAAGATTAGAGCCACAAGGCAGACTAGACATCTACCAGCTCACTACAACTATCAGATTAGAGCCACAAGGGAGACTAGACATCGACCACCTCACTACCACTATAAGATTAGAGCCATAAGGGAGACTAGAAATCTACCAACCCACTACCACTATCAGATTAGAGCCATAAGGGAGACTAGATATCTACGACCCCACTACCACCATCATATTAGAGCCACAAAGGAGACTAGACATCTACCATATCTACCACTATCAGATTAGAGCCATAAAGGAGACTAGACATCAACCACCACAATACCACTATCAGATTAGAGCCATAAAGAAGACTAGACATCTACCACCCCACTACCACTATCAGATTAGAGTTATAAAGGAGACTAGACATCTACCAACCCACTACCACTATCAGATTAGAGCCATAAAGGAGACTAGACATCTACCAACCCACTACAACTATCAGATTAGAGCCATTAGGGAGACTAGACATCTACCAGCCCACTACAACTATCAGATTAGAGCCACAAGGGAGACTAGACAACTACCAGCCCACTACCATTATCAGATTAGAGTTATAAAGGAGACTAGACATCTACCAACCCAGTACCACTATCAGATTAAAGCCATAAAGGAGACTAGACATCTACCAACCCACTACAACTATCAGATTAGAGCCATTAGGGAGACTAGACAACTACCAGCCCACTACCATTATCAGATTAGAGTTATAAAGAAGACTAGACATCTACCACCCCACTACCACTATCAGATTAGAGCCATTAGGGAGACTAGACATCAACCACCACAAAACCACTATCAGATTAGAGCCATAAAGAAGACTGGACATCTACCACCCCACTACCACTATCAGATTAGAGCCATTAGGGAGACTAGACATCTAGCACCCCACTACCACTATCAGATTAGAGCCATAAGGGAGCCTAGCCATCTACCAGTCCAATACCACTATCAGATTAGAGCCATAAAGGAGACTAGACATCTACCACCCCACTACCACTATCAGATTAGAGCCATTAGGGAGACTAGACATCAACCACCACAAAACCACTATCAGATTAGAGCCATAAAGAAGACTGGACATCTACCACCCCACTACCACTATCAGATTAGAGCCATTAGGGAGACTAGACATCTAGCACCCCACTACCACTATCAGATTAGAGCCATAAGGGAGCCTAGCCATCTACCAGCCCACTACCACTATCAGATTAGAGCCATAAAGGAGACTAGACATCAACCACCCCACTACCACTATCAGATTAGAGTTATAAAGGAGACTAGACATCTACCAACCCACTACCACTATAAGATTAGAGACAAAAGGGAGACTAGACATCTACCAGCCCACTACAACTATCAGATTAGAGCCACAAGGGAGACTAGACATCTACCAGCCCACTAACATTATCAGATTAGAGTTATAAAGGAGACTAGACATCTACCAACCCACTACAACTATCAGATTAGAGCCATTAGGGAGACTAAACAACTACCAGCCCACTACCATTATCAGATTAGAGTTATAAAGAAGACTAGACATCTACCACCCCACTACCACTATCAGATTAGAGCCATTAGGGAGACTAGACATCAACCACCACAAAACCACTATCAGATTAGAGCCATAAAGAAGACTGGACATCTACCACCCCAATACCACTATCAGATTAGAGCCATTAGGGAGACTAGACATCTAGCACCCCACTACCACTATCAGATTAGAGCCATAAGGGAGACTAGCCATCTACCAGCCCACTACCACTATCAGATTAGAGCCATAAAGGAGACTAGACATCAACCACCCCACTACCACTATCAGATTAGAGTTATAAAGGAGACTAGACATCTACCAACCCACTACCACTATAAGATTAGAGCCACAAGGGAGACTAGACATCTACCAGCCCACTACCATTATCAGATTAGAGTTATAAGGGAGACTAGACATCTACCAACCCAGTACCACTATCAGATTAGAGTTATAAAGGAGACTAGACATCTACCAACCCCCTACCACTATAAAATAGATTAGAGCCACAAGGCAGACTAGACATCTACCAGCTCACTACAACTATCAGATTAGAGCCACAAGGGAGACTAGACATCGACCACCTCACTACCACTATAAGATTAGAGCCATAAGGGAGACTAGAAATCTATCAACCCACTACCACTATCAGATTAGAGCCATAAGGGAGACTAGATATCTACGACCCCACTACCACCATCATATTAGAGCCACAAAGGAGACTAGACATCTACCATATCTACCACTATCAGATTAGAGCCATAAAGGAGACTAGACATCAACCACCACAATACCACTATCAGATTAGAGCCATAAAGAAGACTAGACATCTACCACCCCACTACCACTATCAGATTAGAGCCATTAGGGAGACTAGACATCTACCAGCCCACTACAACTATCAGATTAGAGCCACAAGGGAGACTAGACAACTACCAGCCCACTACCATTATCAGATTAGAGTTATAAAGGAGACTAGACATCTACCAACCCAGTACCACTATCAGATTAGAGCCATAAAGGATACTAGACATCTACCAACCCACTACAACTATCAGATTAGAGCCATTAGGGAGACTAAACAACTACCAGCCCACTACCATTATCAGATTAGAGTTATAAAGAAGACTAGACATCTACCACCCCACTACCACTATCAGATTAGAGCCATTAGGGAGACTAGACATCAACCACCACAAAACCACTATCAGATTAGAGCCATAAAGAAGACTGGACATCTACCACCCCACTACCACTATCAGATTAGAGCCATTAGGGAGACTAGACATCTAGCACCCCACTACCACTATCAGATTAGAGCCATAAGGGAGCCTAGCCATCTACCAGCCCACTACCACTATCAGATTAGAGCCATAAAGGAGACTAGACATCAACCACCCCACTACCACTATCAGATTAGAGTTATAAAGGAGACTAGACATCTACCAACCCACTACCACTATAAGATTAGAGACAAAAGGGAGACTAGACATCTACCAGCCCACTACAACTATCAGATTTGAGCCACAAGGGAGACTAGACATCTACCAGCCCACTAACATTATCAGATTAGAGTTATAAAGGAGACTAGACATCTACCAACCCAGTACCACTATCAGATTAGAGTTATAAAGGAGACTAGACATCTACCAACCCCCTACCACTATAAGATTAGAGCCACAAGGCAGACTAGACATCTACCAGCTCACTACAACTATCAGATTAGAGCCACAAGGGAGACTAGACATCGACCACCTCACTACCACTATAAGATTAGAGCCATAAGGGAGACTAGAAATCTATCAACCCACTACCACTATCAGATTAGAGCCATAAGGGAGACTAGATATCTACGACCCCACTACCACCATCATATTAGAGCCACAAAGGAGACTAGACATCTACCATATCTACCACTATCAGATTAGAGCCATAAAGGAGACTAGACATCAACCACCACAATACCACTATCAGATTAGAGCCATAAAGAAGACTAGACATCTACCACCCCACTACCACTATCAGATTAGAGCCATTAGGGAGACTAGACATCTACCAGCCCACTACAACTATCAGATTAGAGCCACAAGGGAGACTAGACAACTACCAGCCCACTACCATTATCAGATTAGAGTTATAAAGGAGACTAGACATCTACCAACCCAGTACCACTATCAGATTAGAGCCATAAAGGATACTAGACATCTACCAACCCACTACAACTATCAGATTAGAGCCATTAGGGAGACTAAACAACTACCAGCCCACTACCATTATCAGATTAGAGTTATAAAGAAGACTAGACATCTACCACCCCACTACCACTATCAGATTAGAGCCATTAGGGAGACTAGACATCAACCACCACAAAACCACTATCAGATTAGAGCCATAAAGAAGACTGGACATCTACCACCCCACTACCACTATCAGATTAGAGCCATTAGGGAGACTAGACATCTAGCACCCCACTACCACTATCAGATTAGAGCCATAAGGGAGCCTAGCCATCTACCAGCCCACTACCACTATCAGATTAGAGCCATAAAGGAGACTAGACATCAACCACCCCACTACCACTATCAGATTAGAGTTATAAAGGAGACTAGACATCTACCAACCCACTACCACTATAAGATTAGAGACAAAAGGGAGACTAGACATCTACCAGCCCACTACAACTATCAGATTTGAGCCACAAGGGAGACTAGACATCTACCAGCCCACTAACATTATCAGATTAGAGTTATAAAGGAGACTAGACATCTACCAACCCAGTACCACTATCAGATTAGAGTTATAAAGGAGACTAGACATCTACCAACCCCCTACCACTATAAGATTAGAGCCACAAGGCAGACTAGACATCTACCAGCTCACTACAACTATCAGATTAGAGCCACAAGGGAGACTAGACATCGACCACCTCACTACCACTATAAGATTAGAGCCATAAGGGAGACTAGAAATCTATCAACCCACTACCACTATCAGATTAGAGCCATAAGGGAGACTAGATATCTACGACCCCACTACCACCATCATATTAGAGCCACAAAGGAGACTAGACATCTACCATATCTACCACTATCAGATTAGAGCCATAAAGGAGACTAGACATCAACCACCACAATACCACTATCAGATTAGAGCCATAAAGAAGACTAGACATCTACCACCCCACTACCACTATCAGATTAGAGCCATTAGGGAGACTAGACATCTACCAGCCCACTACAACTATCAGATTAGAGCCACAAGGGAGACTAGACAACTACCAGCCCACTACCATTATCAGATTAGAGTTATAAAGGAGACTAGACATCTACCAACCCAGTACCACTATCAGATTAGAGCCATAAAGGAGACTAGACATCTACCAACCCACTACAACTATCAGATTAGAGCCATTAGGGAGACTAGACAACTACCAGCCCACTACCATTATCAGATTAGAGTTATAAAGAAGACTAGACATCTACCACCCCACTACCACTATCAGATTAGAGCCATTAGGGAGACTAGACATCAACCACCACAAAACCACTATCAGATTAGAGCCATAAAGAAGACTGGACATCTACCACCCCACTACCACTATCAGATTAGAGCCATTAGGGAGACTAGACATCTAGCACCCCACTACCACTTTTAGATTAGAGCCATAAGGGAGCCTAGCCATCTACCAGCCCACTACCACTATCAGATTAGAGCCATAAAGGAGACTAGACATCAACCACCCCACTACCACTATCAGATTAGAGTTATAAAGGAGACTAGACATCTACAAACCCACTACCACTATAAGATTAGGGACAAAAGGGAGACTAGACATCTACCAGCCCACTACAACTATCAGATTAGAGCCACAAGGGAGACTAGACATCTACCAGCCCACTAACATTATCAGATTAGAGTTATAAAGGAGACTAGACATCTACCAACCCAGTAGCACTATCAGATTAGAGTTATAAAGGAGACTAGACATCTACCAACCCCCTACCACTATAAGATTAGAGCCACAAGGCAGACTAGACATCTACCAGCTCACTACAACTATCAGATTAGAGCCACAAGGGAGACTAGACATCGACCACCTCACTACCACTATAAGATTAGAGCCATAAGGGAGACTAGAAATCTACCAACCCACTACCACTATCAGATTAGAGCCATAAGGGAGACTAGATATCTACGACCCCACTACCACCATCATATTAGAGCCACAAAGGAGACTAGACATCTACCATATCTACCACTATCAGATTAGAGCCATAAAGGAGACTAGACATCAACCACCACAATACCACTATCAGATTAGAGCCATAAAGAAGACTAGACATCTACCACCCCACTACCACTATCAGATTAGAGTTATAAAGGAGACTAGACATCAACCACCACAATACCACTATCAGATTAGAGCCATAAAGAAGACTAGACATCTACCACCCCACTAACACTATCAGATTAGAGCCATTAGGGAGACTAGACATCTACCAGCCCACTACAACTATCAGATTAGAGCCACAAGGGAGATTAGACAACTACCAGCCCACTACCATTATCAGATTAGAGTTATAAAGGAGACTAGACATCTACCAACCCAGTACCACTATCAGATTAAAGCCATAAAGGAGACTAGACATCTACCAACCCACTACAACTATCAGATTAGAGCCATTAGGGAGACTAGACAACTACCAGCCCACTACCATTATCAGATTAGAGTTATAAAGAAGACTAGACATCTACCACCCCACTACCACTATCAGATTAGAGCCATTAGGGAGACTAGACATCAACCACCACAAAACCACTATCAGATTAGAGCCATAAAGAAGACTGGACATCTACCACCCCACTACCACTATCAGATTAGAGCCATTAGGGAGACTAGACATCTAGCACCCCACTACCACTTTTAGATTAGAGCCATAAGGGAGCCTAGCCATCTACCAGCCCACTACCACTATCAGATTAGAGCCATAAAGGAGACTAGACATCAACCACCCCACTACCACTATCAGATTAGAGTTATAAAGGAGACTAGACATCTACCAACCCACTACCACTATAAGATTAGGGACAAAAGGGAGACTAGACATCTACCAGCCCACTACAACTATCAGATTAGAGCCACAAGGGAGACTAGACATCTACCAGCCCACTAACATTATCAGATTAGAGTTATAAAGGAGACTAGACATCTACCAACCCAGTACCACTATCAGATTAGAGTTATAAAGGAGACTAGACATCTACCAACCCCCTACCACTATAAGATTAGAGCCACAAGGCAGACTAGACATCTACCAGCTCACTACAACTATCAGATTAGAGCCACAAGGGAGACTAGACATCGACCACCTCACTACCACTATAAGATTAGAGCCATAAGGGAGACTAGAAATCTACCAACCCACTACCACTATCAGATTAGAGCCATAAGGGAGACTAGATATCTACGACCCCACTACCACCATCATATTAGAGCCACAAAGGAGACTAGACATCTACCATATCTACCACTATCAGATTAGAGCCATAAAGGAGACTAGACATCAACCACCACAATACCACTATCAGATTAGAGCCATAAAGAAGACTAGACATCTACCACCCCACTACCACTATCAGATTAGAGTTATAAAGGAGACTAGACATCTACCAACCCAGTACCACTATCAGATTAGAGCCATAAAGGAGACTAGACATCTACCAACCCACTACAACTATCAGATTAGAGCCATTAGGGAGACTAGACATCTACCAGCCCACTACAACTATCAGATTAGAGCCACAAGGGAGACTAGACAACTACCAGCCCACTACCATTATCAGATTAGAGTTATAAAGGAGACTAGACATCTACCAACCCAGTACCACTATCAGATTAGAGCCATAAAGGAGACTAGACATCTACCAACCCACTACAACTATCAGATTAGAGCCATTAGGGAGACTAGACAACTACCAGCCCACTACCATTATCAGATTAGAGTTATAAAGAAGACTAGACATCTACCACCCCACTACCACTATCAGATTAGAGCCATTAGGGAGACTAGACATCAACCACCACAAAACCACTATCAGATTAGAGCCATAAAGAAGACTGGACATCTACCACCCCACTACCACTATCAGATTAGAGCCATTAGGGAGACTAGACATCTAGCACCCCACTACCACTATCAGATTAGAGCCATAAGGGAGCCTAGCCATCTACCAGCCCAATACCACTATCAGATTAGAGCCATAAAGGAGACTAGACATCATCCACCCCACTACCACTATCAGATTAGAGTTATAAAGGAGACTAGACATCTACCAACCCACTACCACTATAAGATTAGAGACAAAAGGGAGACTAGACATCTACCAGCCCACTACAACTATCAGATTAGAGCCACAAGGGAGACTAGACATCTACGAGCCCACTAACATTATCAGATTAGAGTTATAAAGGAGACTAGACATCTACCAACCCAGTACCACTATCAGATTAGAGTAATAAAGGAGACTAGACATCTACCAACCCCCTACCACTATAAGATTAGAGCCACAAGGGAGACTAGACATCGACCACCTCACTACCAATTTAAGATTAGAGCCATAAGGGAGACTAGAAATCTACCACCACAATACCACTATCAGATTAGATCCATAAAGAAGACTAGACATCTACCACCCCACTACCACTATCAGATTAGAGTTATAAAGGAGACTAGACATCAACCACCACAATACCACTATCAGATTAGAGCCATAAAGAAGACTAGACATCTACCACCCCACTACCACTATCAGATTAGAGCCATTAGGGAGACTAGACATCTACCAGCCCACTACAACTATCAGATTAGAGCCACAAGGGAGACTAGACAACTACCAGCCCACTACCATTATCAGATTAGAGTTATAAAGGAGACTAGACATCTACCAACCCAGTACCACTATCAGATTAGAGCCATAAAGGAGACTAGACATCTACCAACCCACTACCACTATAAGATTAGAGACAAAAGGGAGACTAGACATCTACCAGCCCACTACAACTATCAGATTAGAGCCACAAGGGAGACTAGACATCTACGAGCCCACTAACATTATCAGATTAGAGTTATAAAGGAGACTAGACATCTACCAACCCAGTACCACTATCAGATTAGAGTAATAAAGGAGACTAGACATCTACCAACCCCCTACCACTATAAGATTAGAGCCACAAGGGAGACTAGACATCGACCACCTCACTACCAATTTAAGATTAGAGCCATAAGGGAGACTAGAAATCTACCACCACAATACCACTATCAGATTAGAGCCATAAAGAAGACTAGACATCTACCACCCCACTACCACTATCAGATTAGAGTTATAAAGGAGACTAGACATCAACCACCACAATACCACTATCAGATTAGAGCCATAAAGAAGACTAGACATCTACCACCCCACTACCACTATCAGATTAGAGCCATAAGGGAGACTAGACATCTACCAGCCCACTACCACTATCAGATTAGAGCCACAAGGGAGACTAGACAACTACCAGCCCACTACCATTATCAGATTAGAGTTATAAAGGAGACTAGACATCTACCAACCCAGTACCACTATCAGATTAGAGCCATAAAGGAGACTAGACATCTACCAACCCACTACAACTATCAGATTAGAGCCATTAGGGAGACTAGACAACTACCAGCCCACTACCATTATCAGATTAGAGTTATAAAGAAGACTAGACATCTACCACCCCACTACCACTATCAGATTAGAGCCATTAGGGAGACTAGACATCAACCACCACAAAACCACTATCAGATTAGAGCCATAAAGAAGACTGGACATCTACCACCCCACTACCACTATCAGATTAGAGCCATTAGGGAGACTAGACATCTAGCACCCCACTACCACTTTTAGATTAGAGCCATAAGGGAGCCTAGCCATCTACCAGCCCACTACCACTATCAGATTAGAGCCATAAAGGAGACTAGACATCAACCACCCCACTACCACTATCAGATTAGAGTTATAAAGGAGACTAGACATCTACCAACCCACTACCACTATAAGATTAGGGACAAAAGGGAGACTAGACATCTACCAGCCCACTACAACTATCAGATTAGAGCCACAAGGGAGACTAGACATCTACCAGCCCACTAACATCATCAGATTAGAGTTATAAAGGAGACTAGACATCTACCAACCCAGTACCACTATCAGATTAGAGTTATAAAGGAGACTAGACATCTACCAACCCCCTACCACTATAAGATTAGAGCCACAAGGCAGACTAGACATCTACCAGCTCACTACAACTATCAGATTAGAGCCACAAGGGAGACTAGACATCGACCACCTCACTACCACTATAAGATTAGAGCCATAAGGGAGACTAGAAATCTACCAACCCACTACCACTATCAGATTAGAGACATAAGGGAGACTAGATATCTACGACCCCACTACCACCATCATATTAGAGCCACAAAGGAGACTAGACATCTACCATATCTACCACTATCAGATTAGAGCCATAAAGGAGACTAGACATCAACCACCACAATACCACTATCAGATTAGAGCCATAAAGAAGACTAGACATCTACCACCCCACTACCACTATCAGATTAGAGTTATAAAGGAGACTAGACATCTACCAACCCAGTACCACTATCAGATTAGAGCCATAAAGGAGACTAGACATCTACCAACCCACTACAACTATCAGATTAGAGCCATTAGGGAGACTAGACATCTACCAGCCCACTACAACTATCAGATTAGAGCCACAAGGGAGACTAGACAACTACCAGCCCACTACCATTATCAGATTAGAGTTATAAAGGAGACTAGACATCTACCAACCCAGTACCACTATCAGATTAGAGCCATAAAGGAGACTAGACATCTACCAACCCACTACAACTATCAGATTAGAGCCATTAGGGAGACTAGACAACTACCAGCCCACTACCATTATCAGATTAGAGCCATTAGGGAGACTAGACATCAACCACCACAAAACCACTATCAGATTAGAGCCATAAAGAAGACTGGACATCTACCACCCCACTACCACTATCAGATTAGAGCCATTAGGGAGACTAGACATCAACCACCACAAAACCACTATCAGATTAGAGCCATAAAGAAGACTGGACATCTACCACCCCACTACCACTATCAGATTAGAGCCATTAGGGAGACTAGACATCTAGCACCCCACTACCACTATCAGATTAGAGCCATAAGGGAGCCTAGCCATCTACCAGCCCAATACCACTATCAGATTAGAGCCATAAAGGAGACTAGACATCATCCACCCCACTACCACTATCAGATTAGAGTTATAAAGGAGACTAGACATCTACCAACCCACTACCACTATAAGATTAGAGACAAAAGGGAGACTAGACATCTACCAGCCCACTACAACTATCAGATTAGAGCCACAAGGGAGACTAGACATCTACGAGCCCACTAACATTATCAGATTAGAGTTATAAAGGAGACTAGACATCTACCAACCCAGTACCACTATCAGATTAGAGTAATAAAGGAGACTAGACATCTACCAACCCCCTACCACTATAAGATTAGAGCCACAAGGCAGACTAGACATCTACCAGCTCACTACAACTATCAGATTAGAGCCACAAGGGAGACTAGACATCGACCACCTCACTACCACTATAAGATTAGAGCCATAAGGGAGACTAGAAATCTACCAACCCACTACCACTATCAGATTAGAGCCATAAGGGAGACTAGATATCTACGACCCCACTACCACCATCATATTAGAGCCACAAAGGAGACTAGACATCTACCATATCTACCACTATCAGATTAGAGCCATAAAGGAGACTAGACATCAACCACCACAATACCACTATTAGATTAGAGCCATAAAGAAGACTAGACATCTACCACCCCACTACCACTATCAGATTAGAGCCATTAGGGAGACTAGACATCTACCATCCCACTGCAACTATCAGATTAGAGCCACAAGGGAGACTAGACAACTACCAGCCCACTACCATTATCAGATTAGAGTTATAAAGAAGACTAGACATCTACCACCCCACTACCACTATCAGATTAGAGCCATTAGGGAGACTAGACATCAACCACCACAAAACCACTATCAGATTAGAGCCATAAAGAAGACTGGACATCTACCACCCCACTACCACTATCAGATTAGAGCCATTAGGGAGACTAGACATCTAGCACCCCACTACCACTATCAGATTAGAGCCATAAGGGAGCCTAGACATCTACCAGCCCACTACCACTATCAGATTAGAGTTATAAAGGAGACTAGACGTCTACCAGCCCACTACCACTATCAGATTAGAGCCATAAGGGAGACTAGACATCTACCAGCCCACTACCACTATCAGATTAGAGGCATAAAGGAGACTAGACATCTACCAACCCACTACCACTATCAGATTAGAGCCGCAAAGGAGACTAGACATCTACCACATCTACCACTATCAGATTAGAGCCATAAAGGAGACTAGACATCAACCACCCCACTACCACTATCAGATTAGAGTTATAAAGGAGACTAGACATCGACCACCTCACTACCAATTTAAGATTAGAGCCATAAGGGAGACTAGAAATCTACCAACCCACTACCACTATCAGATTAGAGCCATAAGGGAGACTAGATATCTACGACCCCACTACCACCATCATATTAGAGCCACAAAGGAGACTAGACATCTACCATATCTACCACTATCAGATTAGAGCCATAAAGGAGACTAGACATCAACCACCACAATACCACTATCAGATTAGAGCCATAAAGAAGACTAGACATCTACCACCCCACTACCACTATCAGATTAGAGCCATTAGGGAGACTAGACATCTACCAGCCCACTACAACTATCAGATTAGAGCCACAAGGGAGACTAGACAACTACCAGCCCACTACCATTATCAGATTAGAGTTATAAAGGAGACTAGACATCTACCAACCCAGTACCACTATCAGATTAGAGCCATAAAGGAGACTAGACATCTACCAACCCACTACAACTATCAGATTAGAGCCATTAGGGAGACTAGACAACTACCAGCCCACTACCATTATCAGATTAGAGTTATAAAGAAGACTAGACATCTACCACCCCACTACCACTATCAGATTAGAGCCATTAGGGAGACTAGACATCAACCACCACAAAACCACTATCAGATTAGAGCCATAAAGAAGACTGGACATCTACCACCCCACTACCACTATCAGATTAGAGCCATTAGGGAGACTAGACATCTAGCACCCCACTACCACTATCAGATTAGAGCCATAAGGGAGCCTAGCCATCTACCAGCCCACTACCACTATCAGATTAGAGTTATAAAGGAGGCTAGACGTCTACCAGCCCACTACCACTATCAGATTAGAGCCATAAGGGAGACTAGACATCTAGCACCCCACTACCACTATCAGATTAGAGCCATAAGGGAGACTAGACATCTACCAGCACACTACCACTATCAGATTAGAGGCAAAAGGGAGACTAGACATCTACCAGCCCACTAACATTATCAGATTAGAGTTATAAAGGAGACTAGACATCTACCAACCCAGTACCACTATCAGATTAGAGTTATAAAGGAGACTAGACATCTACCAACCCCCTACCACTATAAGATTAGAGCCACAAGACAGACTAGACATCTACCAGCTCACTACAACTATCAGATTAGAGCCACAAGGGAGACTAGACATCGACCACCTCACTACCAATTTAAGATTAGAGCCATAAGGGAGACTAGAAATCTACCAACCCACTACCACTATCAGATTAGAGCCATAAGGGAGACTAGATATCTACGACCCCACTACCACCATCATATTAGAGCCACAAAGGAGACTAGACATCTACCATATCTACCACTATCAGATTAGAGCCATAAAGGAGACTAGACATCACCCACCACAGTACCACTATCAGATTAGAGCCATAAAGAAGACTAGACATCTACCACCCCACTACCACTATCAGATTAGAGCCATTAGGGAGACTAGACATCTACCAGCCCACTACAACTATCAGATTAGAGCCACAAGGGAGACTAGACAACTACCAGCCCACTACCATTATCAGATTAGAGTTATAAAGGAGACTAGACATCTACCAACCCAGTACCACTATCAGATTAGAGCCATAAAGGAGACTAGACATCTACCAACCCACTACAACTATCAGATTAGAGCCATTAGGGAGACTAGAAAACTACCAGCCCACTACCATTATCAGATTAGAGTTATAAAGAAGACTAGACATCTACCACCTGACTACCACTATCAGATTAGAGCCATTAGGGAGACTAGACATCAACCACCACAAAACCACTATCAGATTAGAGCCATAAAGAAGACTGGACATCTACCACCCCACTACCACTATCAGATTAGAGCAATTAGGGAGACTAGACATCTAGCACCCCACTACCACTATCAGATTAGAGCCATAATGGAGCCTAGCCATCTACCAGCCCACTACCACTATCAGATTAGAGCCATAAGGGAGACTAGACATCTACCAGCCCACTACCACTATCAGATTAGAGGCATAAAGGAGACTAGACATCTACCAACCCACTACCACTATCAGATTAGAGCCGCAAAGGAGACTAGACATCTACCACATCTACCACTATCAGATTAGAGCCATAAAGGAGACTAGACATCAACCACCCCACTACCACTATCAGATTAGAGTTATAAAGGAGACTAGACATCTACCAACCCACTACCACTATAAGATTAGAGACAAAAGGGAGACTAGACATCTACCAGCCCACTACAACTATCAGATTAGAGCCACAAGGGAGACTAGACATCTACCAGCCCACTAACATTATCAGATTAGAGTTATAAAGGAGACTAGACATCTACCAACCCAGTACCACTATCAGATTAGAGTTATAAAGGAGACTAGACATCTACCAACCTCCTACCACTATAAGATTAGAGCCACAAGGCAGACTAGACATCTACCAGCTCACTACAACTATCAGATTAGAGCCACAAGGGAGACTAGACATCAACCACCTCACTACCACTATAAGATTATAGCCATAAGGGAGACTAGAAATCTACCAACCCACTACCACTATCAGATTAGAGCCATAAGGGAGACTAGATATCTACGACCCCACTACCACCATCATATTAGAGCCACAAAGGAGACTAGACATCTACCATATCTACCACTATCAGATAGAGCCATAAAGGAGACTAGACATCAACCACCACAATACCACTATCAGACTAGAGCCATAAAGAAGACTAGACATCTACCAGCCCACTACAACTATCAGATTAGAGCCACAAGGGAGACTAGACAACTACCAGAACACTACCATTATCAGATTAGAGTTATAAAGGAGACTAGACATCTACCAACCCAGTACCACTATCAGATTAGAGCCATAAAGGAGACTAAACATCTACCAACCCACTACAACTATCAGATTAGAGCCATTAGGGAGACTAGACATCTACCAACCCACTACCACTATAAGATTAGAGCCACAAGGCAGACTAGACATCTACCAGCCCACTACAACTATCAGATTAGAGCCACAAGGGAGACTAGACATCTACCAACCCACAACCACTATCAGATTAGAGCCACAAGGGAGACTAGACATCTACCAGCTCACTACAACTATCAGATTAGAGCCACAAGGGAGACTAGACATCGACCACCTCACTACCACTATAAGATTAGAGCCATAAGGGAGACTAGAAATCTACCAACCCACTACCACTATCAGATTAGAGCCATAAGGGAGACTAGATATCTACGACCCCACTACCACCATCAGATTAGAGCCATAAGGGAGACTAGACATCTAGCACCCCACTACCACTATCAGATTAGAGCCATAAGGGAGACTAGACATCGACCACCCCACTACCACCATCATATTAGAGCCACAAAGGAGACTAGACATCTACCATATCTACCACTATCAGATTAGAGCCATAAAGGAGACTAGACATCTACCACCCCACTACCACTATCAGATTAGAGCCATTAGGGAGACTAGACATCTACCAGCCCACTACCACTATCAGATTAGAGCCATAAGGGAGACTAGACATCTAGCACCCCACTACCACTATAAGATTAGAGTTATAAAGGAGACTAGACATCTACCAACCCACTACCACTATAAGATTAGAGCCACAAGGGAGACTAGACATCTACCAGCCCACTACAACTATCAGATTAGAGCCACAAGGGAGACTAGACATCGACCACCTCACTACCACTATAAGATTAGAGCCATAAGGGAGACTAGAAATCTACCAACCCACTACCACTATCAGATTAGAGCCATAAGGGAGACTAGATATCTACGACCCCACTACCACCATCATATTAGAGCCACAAAGGAGACTAGACATCTACCATATCTACCACTATCAGATTAGAGCCATAAAGGAGACTAGACATCTACCACCCCACTACCACTATCAGATTAGAGCCATTAGGGAGACTAGACATCTACCAGCCGACTACCACTATCAGATTAGAGCCATAAGGGAGACTAGACATCTAGCACCCCACTACCACTATAAGATTAGAGTTATAAAGGAGACTAGACGTCTACCAACCCACTACCACTATAAGATTAGAGCCACAAGGGAGACTAGACATCTACCAGCCCACTACAACTATCAGATTAGAGCCACAAGGGAGACTAGACATCGACCACCTCACTACCACTATAAGATTAGAGCCATAAGGGAGACTAGAAATCTACCAACCCACTACCACTATCAGATTAGAGCCATAAAGGAGACTAGACATCAACCACCACAAAACCACTGTCAGATTAGAGACACAAGGGAGACTAGACATCGACCACCCCACTACCACTATCAGATTAGAGTTATAAAGGAGACTAGACATCGACCACCCCACTACCACTATCAGATTAGAGCCATAAAGGAGACTAGACATCGACCACCCCACTACCAGTGTCAGATTAGAGTTATTAAGGAGACTAGACATCGACCACCCCACTACCACTATCAGATTAGAGTTATAAAGGAGACCAGACATCTACCAGCCCACTACCACTATAAGATTAGAGCCACAAGGGAGACTAGACATCTACCAGCCCACTACCACTATCAGATTAGAGTCATAAAGTATACTAGATATCTACAACCCCACTTCCACCATCATATTAGAGCCACAAAGGAGACTAGACATCTACCACATCTACCACTATCAGATTACAGCCATAAAGGAGACTAGACATCAACCACCACAAAACCACTATCAGATTAGTGCCATAAAGAAGACTAGACATCTACCAGCCCTCTACCACTATCAGATTAGAGCCATAAAGGAGACTAGACATACACCACCACAAAACCACTATCAGATTAGAGCCATAAAGGAGACTAGACATCTACCACCCCACTACCACTATCAGATTAGAGCCATTAGGGAGACTAGACATCTACCAGCCCACTACCACTATCAGATTAGAGCCATAAGGGAGACTAGACATCTAGCACCCCACTACCACTATAAGATTAGAGTTATAAAGGAGACTAGACATCTACCAACCCACTACCACTATAAGATTAGAGCCACAAGGGAGACTAGACATCTACCAGCCCACTACAACTATCAGATTAGAGCCACAAGGGAGACTAGACATCGACCACCTCACTACCACTATAAGATTAGAGCCATAAGGGAGACTAGAAATCTACCAACCCACTACCACTATCAGATTAGAGCCATAAGGGAGACTAGATATCTATGACCCCACTACCACCATCATATTAGAGCCACAAAGGAGACTAGACATCTACCATATCTACCACTATCAGATTAGAGCCATAAAGGAGACTAGACATCAACCACCACAAAACCACTGTCAGATTAGAGACACAAGGGAGACTAGACATCGACCACCCCACTACCACTATCAGATTAGAGTTATAAAGGAGACTAGACATCTACCAACCCACTACCACTATAAGATTAGAGCCACAAGGGAGACGAGACATCTACCAGCCGACTACAACTATCAGATTAGAGCCACAAGGGAGACTAGACATCTACCAGCCCACTACCACTATCAGATTAGAGTTATAAAGGAGACTAGACATCTACCAACACACAACCACTATCAGATTAGAGCCACAAGGGAGCCTAGACATCTACCAGCCCACTACAACTATCAGATTAGAGCCACAAGGGAGACTAGACATCGACCACCTCACTACCACTATAAGATTAGAGCCATAAGGGAGACTAGAAATCTACCAACCCACTACCACTATCAGATTAGAGCCATAAGGGAGACTAGATATCTACGACCCCACTACCACCATCATATTAGCGCCACAAAGGAGACTAGACATCTACCATATTTACCAATTTCAGATTAGAGCCATAAAGGAGACTAGACATCAACCACCACAAAACCACTATCAGATTAGAGACACAAGGGAGACTAGACATCTACCACCCCACTACCACTATCAGATTAGAGTTATAAAGGAGACTACACATCGACCACCCCACTACCACTATCAGATTAGAGCCATAAAGGAGACTAGACATCGACCACCCCACTACCAGTGTCAGATTAGAGTTATAAAGGAGACTAGACATCGACCACCCCACTACCACTATCAGATTAGAGTTATAAAGGAGACCAGACATCTACCAGCCCACTACCACTATAAGATTAGAGCCACAAGGGAGACTAGACATCTACCAGCCCACTACAACTATCAGATTAGAGCCACAAGGGAGACTAGACATCTACCAGCCCACTACCACTATCAGATTAGAGTCATAAGGTATACTAGATATCTACAACCCCACTTCCACCATCATATTAGAGCCACAAAGGAGACTAGACATCTACCACATCTACCACTATCAGATTACAGCCATAAAGGAGACTAGACATCAACCACCACAAAACCACTATCAGATTAGAGCCATAAAGGAGACTAGACATCTACCACCCCACTACCACTATCAGATTAGAGCCATTAGGGAGACTAGACATCTACCAGCCCACTACCACTATCAGATTAGAGCCATAAGGGAGACTAGACATCTAGCACCCCACTACCACTATAAGATTAGAGTTATAAAGGAGACTAGACATCTACCAACCCACTACCACTATAAGATTAGAGCCAAAAGGGAGACTAGACATCTACCAGCCCACTACAACTATCAGATTAGAGCCACAAGGGAGACTAGACATCGACCACTCACTACCACTATAAGATTAGAGCCATAAGGGAGACTAGAAATCTACCAACCCACTACCACTATCAGATTAGAGCCATAAGGGAGACTAGATATCTACGACCCCACTACCACCATCATATTAGAGCCACAAAGGAGACTAGACATCTACCATATCTACCACTATCAGATTAGAGCCATAAAGGAGACTAGACATCAACCACCACAAAACCACTGTCAGATTAGAGACACAAGGGAGACTAGACATCGACCACCCCACTACCACTATCAGATTAGAGTTATAAAGGAGACTAGACATCTACCAACCCACTACCACTATAAGATTAGAGCCACAAGGGAGACGAGACATCTACCAGCCCACTACAACTATCAGATTAGAGCCACAAGGGAGACTAGACATCTACCAGCCCACTACCACTATCAGATTAGAGCCATAAAGGAGACTAGACATCTACCAACACACAACCACTATCAGATTAGAGCCACAAGGGAGCCTAGACATCTACCAGCCCACTACAACTATCAGATTAGAGCCACAAGGGAGACTAGACATCGACCACCTCACTACCACTATAAGATTAGAGCCATAAGGGAGACTAGAAATCTACCAACCCACTACCACTATCAGATTAGAGCCATAAGGGAGACTAGATATCTACGACCCCACTACCACCATCATATTAGCGCCACAAAGGAGACTAGACATCTACCATATCTACCACTATCAGATTAGAGCCATAAAGGAGACTAGACATCAACCACCACAAAACCACTATCAGATTAGAGACACAAGGGAGACTAGACATCTACCACCCCACTACCACTATCAGATTAGAGTTATAAAGGAGACTAGACATCGACCACCCCACTACCACTATCAGATTAGAGCCATAAAGGAGACTAGACATCGACCACCCCACTACCAGTGTCAGATTAGAGTTATAAAGGAGACTAGACATCGACCACCCCACTACCACTATCAGATTAGAGTTATAAAGGAGACCAGACATCTACCAGCCCACTACCATTATTAGATTAGAGCCACAAGGGAGACTAGACATCTACCAGCCCACTACAACTATCAGATTAGAGCCACAAGGGAGACTAGACATCTACCAGCCCACTACCACTATCAGATTAGAGCCATAAGGGAGACTAGACATCTACCACATCTACCACTATCAAATTAGAGCCATAAAGGAGACTAGATATCAACCACCACAAAACCACTATCAGATTAGTGCCATAAAGAAGACTAGACATCTACCAGCCCTCTACAACTATCAGATTAGAGCCACAAGGGAGACATCGACCACCTCACTACCACTATCAGATTAGAGCCATAAAGAAGACTAGACATCTACCACCCCACTACCACTATCAGATTAGAGCCATAAGGGAGACTAGACATCTACCAGCCCACTACCACTATCAGATTAGAGCCATAAAGGAGACTATACATCTACCAACCCACTACCACTATCAGATTAGAGCCACAAAGGAGACTAGACATCTACCACATCTACCACTATCAGATTAGAGCCATAAAGAAGACTAGACATCAACCACAACAAAACCACTATCAGATTAGAGACACAAGGGAGACTAGATATCAACGACCCCACTACCACTATAAGATTAGAGCCATAAGGGAGACTAGAAATCTACCAACCCAGTACCACAATCTGATTAGAGCCATAAGGGAGACTAGATATCTACGACCCCACTACCACCATCATATTAGAGCCACAAAGGAGACTAGACATCTACCATATCTACCACTATCAGATTAGAGCCATAAAGGAGACTAGACATCAACCACCACAAAACCACTATCAGATTAGAGACACAAGGGAGCCTAGACATCTACCACCCCACTACCACTATCAGATTAGAGTTATAAAGGAGACTAGACATCTACCAACCCACTACCACTATCAGATTAGAGCCACAAGGGAGCCTAGACATCTACCAGCCCACTACAACTATCAGATTAGAGCCACAAGGGAGACTAGACATCGACCACCTCACTACCACTATAAGATTAGAGCCATAAGGGAGACTAGAAATCTACCAACCCACTACCACTATCAGATTCGAGCCATAAGGGAGACTAGATATCTACGACCCCACTACCACCATCATATTAGAGCCACAAAGGAGACTAGACATCTACCATATCTACCACTATCAGATTAGAGCCATAAAGGAGACTAGACATCAACCACCACAAAACCACTGTCAGATTAGAGACACAAGGGAGACTAGACATCGACCACCCCACTACCACTATCAGATTAGAGTTATAAAGGAGACTAGACATCTACCAACCCACTACCACTATAAGATTAGAGCCACAAGGGAGACGAGACATCTACCAGCCCACTACAACTATCAGATTAGAGCCACAAGGGAGACTAGACATCTACCAGCCCACTACCACTATCAGATTAGAGTTATAAAGGAGACTAGACATCTACCAACACACAACCACTATCAGATTAGAGCCACAAGGGAGCCTAGACATCTACCAGCCCACTACAACTATCAGATTAGAGCCACAAGGGAGACTAGACATCGACCACCTCACTACCACTATAAGATTAGAGCCATAAGGGAGACTAGAAATCTACCAACCCACTACCACTATCAGATTAGAGCCATAAGGGAGACTAGATATCTACGACCCCACTACCACCATCATATTAGCGCCACAAAGGAGACTAGACATCTACCATATCTACCACTATCAGATTAGAGCCATAAAGGAGACTAGACATCAACCACCACAAAACCACTATCAGATTAGAGACACAAGGGAGACTAGACATCTACCACCCCACTACCACTATCAGATTAGAGTTATAAAGGAGACTAGACATCGACCACCCCACTACCACTATCAGATTAGAGCCATAAAGGAGACTAGACATCGACCACCCCACTACCAGTGTCAGATTAGAGTTATAAAGGAGACTAGACATCGACCACCCCACTACCACTATCAGATTAGAGTTATAAAGGAGACCAGACATCTACCAGCCCACTACCATTATTAGATTAGAGCCACAAGGGAGACTAGACATCTACCAGCCCACTACAACTATCAGATTAGAGCCACAAGGGAGACTAGACATCTACCAGCCCACTAACACTATCAGATTAGAGCCATAAGGGAGACTAGACATCTACCACATCTACCACTATCAAATTAGAGCCATAAAGGAGACTAGACATCAACCACCACAAAACCACTATCAGATTAGTGCCATAAAGAAGACTAGACATCTACCAGCCCTCTACAACTATCAGATTAGAGCCACAAGGGAGACTAGACATCGACCACCTCACTACCACTATCAGATTAGAGCCATAAAGAAGACTAGACATCTACCACCGCACTACCACTATCAGATTAGAGCCATAAGGGAGACTAGACATCTACCAGCCCACTACCACTATCAGATTAGAGCCATAAAGGAGACTAGACATCTACCAACCCACTACCACTATCAGATTAGAGCCACAAAGGAGACTAGACATCTACCACATCTACCACTATCAGATTAGAGCCATAAAGAAGACTAGACATCAACCACAACAAAACCACTATCAGATTAGAGACACAAGGGAGACTAGATATCAACGACCCCACTACCACTATAAGATTAGAGCCATAAGGGAGACTAGAAATCTACCAACCCAGTACCACAATCTGATTAGAGCCATAAGGGAGACTAGATATCTACGACCCCACTACCACCATCATATTAGAGCCACAAAGGAGACTAGACATCTACCATATCTACCACTATCAGATTAGAGCCATAAAGGAGACTAGACATCAACCACCACAAAACCACTATCAGATTAGAGACACAAGGGAGCCTAGACATCTACCACCCCACTACCACTATCAGATTAGAGTTATAAAGGAGACTAGACATCTACCAACCCACTACCACTATCAGATTAGAGTCACAAGGGAGCCTAGACATCTACCAGCCCACTACAACTATCAGATTAGAGCCACAAGGGAGACTAGACATCGACCACCTCACTACCACTATAAGATTAGAGCCATAAGGGAGACTAGAAATCTACCAACCCACTACCACTATCAGATTCGAGCCATAAGGGAGACTAGATATCTACGACCCCACTACCACCATCATATTAGAGCCACAAAGGAGACTAGACATCTACCATATCTACCACTATCAGATTAGAGCCATAAAGAAGACTAGACATCAACCACAACAAAACCACTATCAGATTAGAGACAGAAGGGAGACTAGATATCAACGACCCCACTACCACTATAAGATTAGAACCATAAGGGAGACTAGAAATCTACCAACCCACTACCACAATCAGATTAGAGCCATAAGGGTGACTAGATATCTACGACCCCACTACCACCATCATATTAGAGCCACAAAGGAGACTAGACATCTACCATATCTACCACTATCAGATTAGAGCCATAAAGGAGACTAGACATCAACCACCACAAAACCACTATCAGATTAGAGACACAAGGGAGCCTAGACATCTACCACCCCACTACCACTATCAGATTAGAGTTATAAAGGAGACTAGTCATCTACCAACCCACTACCACTATCAGATTAGAGTCACAAGGGAGCCTAGACATCTACCAGCCCACTACAACTATCAGATTAGAGCCACAAGGGAGACTAGACATCGACCACCTCACTACCACTATAAGATTAGAGCCATAAGGGAGACTAGAAATCTACCAACCCACTACCACTATCAGATTCGAGCCATAAGGGAGACTAGATATCTACGACCCCACTACCACCATCATATTAGAGCCACAAAGGAGACTAGACATCTACCATATCTACCACTATCAGATTAGAGCCATAAAGGAGACTAGACATCAACCACCACAAAACCACTATCAGATTAGAGACACTAGGGAGCCCAGACATCTACCACCCCACTACCACTATCAGATTAGAGTTATAAAGGAGACTAGACATCTACCAAGCCACTACCACTATCAGATTAGAGTCACAAGGGAGCCTAGACATCTACCAGCCCACTACAACTATCAGATTAGAGCCACAAGGGAGACTAGACATCGACCACCTCACTACCACTATAAGATTAGAGCCATAAGGGAAACTAGAAATCTACCAACCCACTACCACTATCAGATTCGAGCCATAAGGGAGACTAGACATCTACGACCCCACTACCACCATCATATTAGAGCCACAAAGGAGACTAGACATCTACCATATCTACCACTATCAGATTAGAGCCATAAAGAAGACTAGACATCAACCACAAAAAAACCACTATCAGATTAGAGACACAAGGGAGACTAGATATCAACGACCCCACTACCACTATAAGATTAGAGCCATAAGGGAGACTAGAAATCTACCAACCCACTACCACAATCAGATTAGAGCCATAAGGGTGACTAGATATCTACGACCCCACTACCACCATCATATTAGAGCCACAAAGGAGACTAGACATCTACCATATCTACCACTATCAGATTAGAGCCATAAAGGAGACTAGACATCAACCACCACAAAACCACTATCAGATTAGAGACACAAGGGAGCCTAGACATCTACCACCCCACTACCACTATCAGATTAGAGTTATAAAGGAGACTAGACATCGACCACCCCACTACCACTATCAGATAAGAGTTATAAAGGAGACTAGACATCTACCAACCCACAACCACTATCAGATTAGAGCCATTAGGGAGACTAGACATCTACCAGCCCACTACCACTCTCAGATTAGAGTTATAAAGGAGACTATACATCTACCAGCCCACTACCACCATCATATTAGAGCCACAAAGGAGACTAGACATCTACCACATCTACCACTATCAGATTAGAGCCATAAAGGGAGACTAGACATAGACCACCACAAAACCACTCTCAGATTAGAGCCATAAAGAAGAATAGACATCTACCACCCCAATACAACTATCAGATTAGAGCCATGAGGGAGACTAGACATCTAGCACCCCACTACCACTATCAGATTAGAGCCATAAGGGAGACTAGACATCTAGCACCCCACTACCACTATCAGATTAGAGCCATAAGGGAGACTAGACATCTAGCACCCCACTACCACTATCAGATTAGAGACATTAGGGAGACTAGACATCTAACAGCCCACTACCACTATCAGATTAGAGTCATAAGGGATACTAGATATCTACAATCCCACTACCACCATCATATTAGAGCCACAAAGGAGACTAGACATCTACCACATCTACCACTATCAGATTAGAGCCATAAAGGAGACTAGACATCAACCACCACAACACCACTATCAGATTAGAACCATAAAGGAGACTAGACATCTACCAGCCCACTACCACTATCAGATTAGAGCCATAAGGGAGACTAGACATCTAGCACCCCACTACCACTATCAGATTAGAGTTATAAAGGAGACTAGACATCTACCAACCCACTACCACTATAAGATTAGAGCCCCAAGGGAGACTAGACATCTACCAGCTCACTACAACTATCAGATTAGAGCCACAAGGGAGACTAGACATCGACCACCTCACTACCACTATAAAATTAGAGCCATAAGGGAGACTAGAAATCTACCAACCCACTACCACTATCAGATTAGAGCCATAAGGGAGACTAGATATCTACGACCCCACTACCACCATCATATTAGAGCCACAAAGGAGACTAGACATCAACCACCACAATACCACTATCAGATTAGAGACAGAAGGGAGACTAGATATCAACGACCCCACTACCACTATAAGATTAGAACCATAAGGGAGACTAGAAATCTACCAACCCACTACCACAATAAGATTAGAGCCATAAGGGTGACTAGATATCTACGACCCCACTACCACCATCATATTAGAGCCACAAAGGAGACTAGACATCTACCATATCTACCACTATCAGATTAGAGCCATAAAGGAGACTAGACATCAACCACCACAAAACCACTATCAGATTAGAGACACAAGGGAGCCTAGACATCTACCACCCCACTACCACTATCAGATTAGAGTTATAAAGGAGACTAGTCATCTACCAACCCACTACCACTATCAGATTAGAGTCACAAGGGAGCCTAGACATCTACCAGCCCACTACAACTATCAGATTAGAGCCACAAGGGAGACTAGACATCGACCACCTCACTACCACTATAAGATTAGAGCCATAAGGGAGACTAGAAATCTACCAACCCACTACCACTATCAGATTCGAGCCATAAGGGAGACTAGATATCTACGACCCCACTACCACCATCATATTAGAGCCACAAAGGAGACTAGACATCTACCATATCTACCACTATCAGATTAGAGCCATAAAGGAGACTAGACATCAACCACCACAAAACCACTATCAGATTAGAGACACAAGGGAGCCCAGACATCTACCACCCCACTACCACTATCAGATTAGAGTTATAAAGGAGACTAGACATCTACCAACCCACTACCACTATCAGATTAGAGTCACAAGGGAGCCTAGACATCTACCAGCCCACTACAACTATCAGATTAGAGCCACAAGGGAGACTAGACATCGACCACCTCACTACCACTATAAGATTAGAGCCATAAGGGAGACTAGAAATCTACCAACCCACTACCACTATCAGATTCGAGCCATAAGGGAGACTAGACATCTACCAGCCCACTACCACTCTCAGATTAGAGTTATAAAGGAGACTATACATCTACCAGCCCACTACCACCATCATATTAGAGCCACAAAGGAGACTAGACATCTACCACATCTACCACTATCAGATTAGAGCCATAAAGGGAGACTAGACATCAACCACCACAAAACCACTCTCAGATTAGAGCCATAAAGAAGAATAGACATCTACCACCCCACTACAACTATCAGATTAGAGCCATGAGGGAGACTAGACATCTACCAGCCCACTACCACTATCAGATTAGAGCCATAAGGGAGACTAGACATCTAGCACCCCACTACCACTATCAGATTAGAGCCATAAGGGAGACTAGACATCTACCACCCCACTACCACTATCAGATTAGAGACATTAGGGAGACTAGACATCTAACAGCCCACTACCACTATCAGATTAGAGTCATAAGGGATACTAGATATCTACAATCCCACTACCACCATCATATTAGAGCCACAAAGGAGACTAGACATCTACCACATCTACCACTATCAGATTAGAGCCATAAAGGAGACTAGACATCAACCACCACAACACCACTATCAGATTAGAGCCATAAAGGAGACTAGACATCTACCAGCCCACTACCACTATCAGATTAGAGCCATAAGGGAGACTAGACATCTAGCACCCCACTACCACTATCAGATTAGAGTTATAAAGGAGACTAGACATCTACCAACCCACTACCACTATAAGATTAGAGCCCCAAGGGAGACTAGACATCTACCAGCTCACTACAACTATCAGATTAGAGCCACAAGGGAGACTAGACATCGACCACCTCACTACCACTATAAAATTAGAGCCATAAGGGAGACTAGAAATCTACCAACCCACTACCACTATCAGATTAGAGCCATAAGGGAGACTAGATATCTACGACCCCACTACCACCATCATATTAGAGCCACAAAGGAGACTAGACATCAACCACCACAATACCACTATCAGATTAGAGACAGAAGGGAGACTAGATATCAACGACCCCACTACCACTATAAGATTAGAACCATAAGGGAGACTAGAAATCTACCAACCCACTACCACAATCAGATTAGAGCCATAAGGGTGACTAGATATCTACGACCCCACTACCACCATCATATTAGAGCCACAAAGGAGACTAGACATCTACCATATCTACCACTATCAGATTAGAGCCATAAAGGAGACTAGACATCAACCACCACAAAACCACTATCAGATTAGAGACACAAGGGAGCCTAGACATCTACCACCCCACTACCACTATCAGATTAGAGTTATAAAGGAGACTAGTCATCTACCAACCCACTACCACTATCAGATTAGAGTCACAAGGGAGCCTAGACATCTAACAGCCCACTACAACTATCAGATTAGAGCCACAAGGGAGACTAGACATCGACCACCTCACTACCACTATAAGATTAGAGCCATAAGGGAGACTAGAAATCTACCAACCCACTACCACTATCAGATTCGAGCCATAAGGGAGACTAGATATCTACGACCCCACTACCACCATCATATTAGAGCCACAAAGGAGACTAGACATCTACCATATCTACCACTATCAGATTAGAGCCATAAAGGAGACTAGACATCAACCACCACAAAACCACTATCAGATTAGAGACACAAGGGAGCCCAGACATCTACCACCCCACTACCACTATCAGATTAGAGTTATAAAGGAGACTAGACATCTACCAACCCACTACCACTATCAGATTAGAGTCACAAGGGAGCCTAGACATCTACCAGCCCACTACAACTATCAGATTAGAGCCACAAGGGAGACTAGACATCGACCACCTCACTACCACTATAAGATTAGAGCCATAAGGGAGACTAGAAATCTACCAACCCACTACCACTATCAGATTCGAGCCATAAGGGAGACTAGACATCTACGACCCCACTACCACCATCATATTAGAGCCACAAAGGAGACTAGACATCTACCATATCTACCACTATCAGATTAGAGCCATAAAGAAGACTAGACATCAACCACAAAAAAAACACTATCAGATTAGAGACACAAGGGAGACTAGATATCAACGACCCCACTACCACTATAAGATTAGAGCCATAAGGGAGACTAGAAATCTACCAACCCACTACCACAATCAGATTAGAGCCATAAGGGAGACTAGATATCTACGACCCCACTACCACCATCATATTAGAGCCACAAAGGAGACTAGACATCTACCATATCTACCACTATCAGATTAGAGCCATAAAGGAGACTAGACATCAACCACCACAAAACCACTATCAGATTAGAGACACAAGGGAGCCTAGACATCTACAACCCCACTACCACTATCAGATTAGAGTTATAAAGGAGACTAGACATCTACCAACCCACAACCACTATCAGATTAGAGCCATTAGGGAGACTAGACATCTACCAGCCCACTACCACTCTCAGATTAGAGTTATAAAGGAGACTAGACATCTACCAGCCCACTACCACCATCATATTAGAGCCACAAAGGAGACTAGACATCTACCACATCTACCACTATCAGATTAGAGCCATAAAGGGAGACTAGACATCTACCACCCCACTACAACTATCAGATTAGAGCCATGAGGGAGACTAGACATCTAGCACCCCACTACCACTATCAGATTAGAGCCATAAGGGAGACTAGACATCTACCACCCCACTACCACTATCAGATTAGAGTTATAAAGGCGACTAGACATCTACCAGCCCACTACCACTATCAGATTAGAGTCATAAGGGATACTAGATATCTACAATCCCACTACCACCATCATATTAGAGCCATAAGGGAGACTAGACATCTACGACCCCACTACCACCATCATATTAGAGCCACAAAGGAGACTAGACATCTACCATATCTACCACTATCAGATTAGAGCCATAAAGAAGACTAGACATCAACCACAAAAAAACCACTATCAGATTAGAGTTATAAAGGAGACTAGATATCAACGACCCCACTACCACTATAAGATTAGAGCCATAAGGGAGACTAGAAATCTACCAACCCACTACCACAATCAGATTAGAGCCATAAGGGAGACTAGATATCTACGACCCCACTACCACCATCATATTAGAGCCACAAAGGAGACTAGACATCTACCATATCTACCACTATCAGATTAGAGCCATAAAGGAGACTAGACATCAACCACCACAAAACCACTATCAGATTAGAGACACAAGGGAGACTAGACATCTACCACCCCACTACCACTATCAGATTAGAGTTATAAAGGAGACTAGACATCGACCACCCCACTACCACTATCAGATAAGAGTTATAAAGGAGACTAGACATCTACCAACCCACAACCACTATCAGATTAGAGCCATTAGGGAGACTAGACATCTACCAGCCCACTACCACTCTCAGATTAGAGTTATAAAGGAGACTATACATCTACCAGCCCACTACCACCATCATATTAGAGCCACAAAGGAGACTAGACATCTACCACATCTACCACTATCAGATTAGAGCCATAAAGGGAGACTAGACATAGACCACCACAAAACCACTCTCAGATTAGAGCCATAAAGAAGAATAGACATCTACCACCCCACTACAACTATCAGATTAGAGCCATGAGGGAGACTAGACATCTAGCACCCCACTACCACTATCAGATTAGAGCCATAAGGGAGACTAGACATCTAGCACCCCACTACCACTATCAGATTAGAGTTATAAAGGCGACTAGACATCTACCAGCCCACTACCACTATCAGATTAGAGTCATAAGGGATACTAGATATCTACAATCCCACTACCACCATCATATTAGAGCCACAAAGGAGACTAGACATCTACCACATCTACCACTATCAGATTGGAGCCATAAAGGAGACTAGACATCAACCACCACAACACCACTATCAGATTAGAACCATAAAGGAGACTAGACATCTACCACCCCACTACCACTATCAGATTAGAGCCATAATGGAGACTAGACATCTAGCACCCCACTACCACTATCAGATTAGAGTTATAAAGGAGACTAGACATCTACCAACCCACTACCACTATAAGATTAGAGCCACAAGGGAGACTAGACATCGACCACCTCACTACCACTATAAAATTAGAGCCATAAGGGAGACTAGAAATCTACCAATCCACTACCACTATCAGATTAGAGCCATAAGGGAGACTAGATATCTACGACCCCACTACCACCATCATATTAGAGCCACAAAGGAGACTAGACATCAACCACCACAATACCACTATCATATTAGAGCCACAAAGGAGACTAGACATCTACCACATCTACCACTATCAGATTAGAGCCATAAAGGAGACTAGACATCAACCACCACAAAACCACTATCAGATTAGAGCCATAAAGGAGACTAGACATCTACCACCCCACTACCACTATCAGATTAGAGCCATTAGGGAGACTAGACATCTACCAGCCCACTACCACTATCAGATTAGAGCCATAAGGGAGACTAGACATCTAGCACCCCACTACCACTATAAGATTAGAGTTATAAAGGAGACTAGACATCTACCAACCCACTACCACTATAAGATTAGAGCCACAAGGGAGACTAGACATCTACCAGCCCACTACAACTATCAGATTAGAGCCACAAGGGAGACTAGACATCGACCACCTCACTACCACTATAGGATTAGAGCCATAAAGGAGACTAGACATCTACCACCCCACTACCACTATCAGATTAGAGCCATTAGGGAGACTAGACATCTACCAGCCCACTACCACTATCAGATTAGAGCCATAAGGGAGACTAGACATCTAGCACCCCACTACCACTATAAGATTAGAGTTATAAAGGAGACTAGACATCTACCAACCCACTACCACTATAAGATTAGAGCCACCAGGGAGACTAGACATCTACCAGCCCACTACAACTATCAGATTAGAGCCACAAGGGAGACTAGACATCGACCACCTCACTACCACTATAAGATTAGAGCCATAAGGGAGACTAAAAATCTACCAACCCACTACCACTATCAGATTAGAGCCATAAGGGAGACTAGATATCTACGACCCCACTACCACCATCATATTAGAGCCACAAAGGAGACTAGACATCTACCATATCTACCACTATCAGATTAGAGCCATAAAGGAGACTAGACATCAACCACCACAAAACCACTGTCAGATTAGAGACACAAGGGAGACTAGGCATCGACCACCCCACTACCACTATCAGATTAGAGTTATAAAGGAGACTAGACATCTACCAACCCACTACCACTATAAGATTAGAGCCACACGGGAGACGAGACATCTACCAGCCCACTACAACTATCAGATTAGAGCCACAAGGGAGACTAGACATCTACCAGCCCACTACCACTATCAGATTAGAGTTATAAAGGAGACTAGACATCTACCAACACACAACCACTATCAGATTTGAGCCACAAGGGAGCCTAGACATCTACCAGCCCACTACAACTATCAGATTAGAGCCACAAGGGAGACTAGACATCGACCACCTCACTACCACTATAAGATTAGAGCCATAAGGGAGACTAGAAATCTACCAACCCACTACCACTATCAGATTAGAGCCATAAGGGAGACTAGATATCTACGACCCCACTACCACCATCATATTAGCGCCACAAAGGAGACTAGACATCTACCATATCTACCACTATCAGATTAGAGCCATAAAGGAGACTAGACATCAACCACCACAAAACCACTATCAGATTAGAGACACAAGGGAGACTAGACATCTACCACCCCACTACCACTATCAGATTAGAGTTATAAAGGAGACTAGACATCGACCACCCCACTACCACTATCAGATTAGAGCCATAAAGGAGACTAGACATCGACCACCCCACTACCAGTGTCAGATTAGAGTTATAAAGAAGACTAGACATCTACCAGCCCTCTACAACTATCAGATTAGAGCCACAAGGGAGACTAGACATCGACCACCTCACTACCACTATCAGATTAGAGCCATAAAGAAGACTAGACATCTACCACCCCACTACCACTATCAGATTAGAGCCATAAGGGAGACTAGACATCTACCAGCCCACTACCACTATCAGATTAGAGCCATAAAGGAGACTAGACATCTACCAACCCACTACCACTATCAGATTAGAGCCACAAAGGAGACTAGACATCTACCACATCTACCACTATCAGATTAGAGCCATAAAGAAGACTAGACATCAACCACAACAAAACCACTATCAGATTAGAGACACAAGGGAGACTAGATATCAACGACCCCACTACCACTATAAGATTAGAGCCATAAGGGAGACTAGAAATCTACCAACCCACTACCACAATCAGATTAGAGCCATAAGGGAGACTAGAAATCTACGACCCCACTACCACCATCATATTAGAGCCACAAAGGAGACTAGACATCTACCATATCTACCACTATCAGATTAGAGCCATAAAGGAGACTAGACATCAACCACCACAAAACCACTATCAGATTAGAGACACAAGGTAGCCTAGACATCTACCAACCCACTACCACTATCAGATTAGAGTCACAAGGGAGCCTAGACATCTACCAGCCCACTACAACTATCAGATTAGAGCCACAAGGGAGACTAGACATCGACCACCTCACTACCACTATAAGATTAGAGTCATAAGGGAGACTAGATATCTACGACCCCACTACCACCATCATATTAGCGCCACAAAGGAGACTAGACATCTACCATATCTACCACTATCAGATTAGAGACATAAAGGAGACTAGACATCAACCACCACAAAACCACTATCAGATTAGAGACACAAGAGAGACTAGACATCTACCACCCCACTACCACTATCAGATTAGAGCCATAAAGGAGACTAGACATCGACCACCCCACTACCACTATCAGATTAGAGTTATAAAGGAGACTAGACATCTACCAACCCACTACCACTATCAGATTAGAGTCACAAGGGAGCCTAGACATCTACCAGCCCACTACAACTATCAGATTAGAGCCACAAGGGAGACTAGACATCGACCACCCCACTACCACTATAAGATTAGAGTCATAAGGGAGACTAGAAATCTACCAACCCACTACCACTATCAGATTAGAGCCATAAGGGAGACTAGATATCTACGACCCCACTACCACCATCATATTAGCGCCACAAAGGAGACTAGATATCTACGACCCCACTACCACCATCATATTAGCGCCACAAAGGAGACTAGACATCTACCACCACAAAACCACTATCAGATTAGAGACACAAGGGAGACTAGACATCTACCACCCCACTACCACTATCAGATTAGAGTTATAAAGGAGACTAGACATCGACCACCCCACTACCACTATCAGATTAGAGCCATAAAGGAGACTAGACATCGACCACCCCACTACCACTATCAGATTAGAGTTATAAAGGAGACTAGACATCTACCAACCCACTACCACTATCAGATTAGAGTCACAAGGGAGCCTAGACATCTACCAGCCCACTACAACTATCAGATTAGAGCCACAAGGGACACTAGACATCGACCACCTCACTACCACTATAAGATTAGAGCCATAAGGGAGACTAGAAATCTACCAACCCACTACCACTATCAGATTAGAGCCATAAGGGAGACTAGATATCTACGACCCCACTACCACCATCATATTAGAGCCACAAAGGAGACTAGACATCTACCATATCTACCACTATCAGATTAGAGCCATAAAGGAGACTAGACATCAACCACCACAAAACCACTATCAGATTAGAGACACAAGGGAGACTAGACATCGACCACCCCACTACCACTATCAGATTAGAGTTATAAAGGAGACTAGACATCTACCAACCCACAACCACTATCAGATTAGAGCCATTAGGGAGACTAGACATCTACCAGCCCACTACCACTCTCAGATTAGAGTAATAAAGAAAACTAGACATCTACCAGCCCACTACCACTCTCAGATTAGAGTTATAAAGGAGACTAGAAATCTACCAGCCCACTACCACTATAAGATTAGAGCCACAAGGGAGACTAGACATCTACCAGCCAACTACAACTATCAGATTAGAGCCACAAGGGAGACTAGACATCTACCAGCCCACTACCACTATCAGATTAGAGTCATAAGGTATCCTAGATATCTACAACCCCACTACCACCATCATATTAGAGCCACAAAGGAGACTAGACATCTACCACATCTACCACTATCAGATTACAGCCATAAAGGAGACTAGACATCAACCACCACAAAACCACTATCAGATTAGAGCCATAAAGAAGACTAGACATCTACCAGCCCACTACAACTATCAGATTAGAACCACAAGGGAGACTAGACATCGACCACCTCACTACCACTATCAGATTAGAGCCATAAAGAAGACTAGACATCTACCACCCCAATACCACTATCAGATTAGAGCCTTTAGGGAGACTAGACATCTACCAGCCCACTACCACTATCAGATTAGAGCCATAAGGGAGACTAGACATCTAGCACCCCACTACCACTATCAGATTAGAGCCATAAGGGAGACTAGACATCTACCAGCCCACTACCACTATCAGATTAGAGCCATAAAGGAGACTAGACATCTACCAACCCACTACCACTATCAGATTAGAGCCAAAAAGAAGACTAGACATCAACCACAACAAAACCACTATCAGATTAGAGACACAAGGGAGACTAGATATCAACGACCCCACTACCACTATAAGATTAGAGCCATAAGGGAGACTAGAAATCTACCAACCCACTACCACAATCAGATTAGAGCCATAAGGGAGACTAGATATCTACGACCCCACTACCACCATCATATTAGAGCCACAAAGGAGACTAGACATTTACCATATCTACCACTATCAGATTAGAGCCATAAAGGAGACTAGACATCTACCAACCCACTACCACTATCAGATTAGAGACACAAGGGAGCCTAGACATCTACCACCCCACTACCACTATCAGATTAGAGTTATAAAGGAGACTAGACATCTACCAACCCACTACCACTATCAGATTAGAGTCACAAGGGAGCCTAGACATCTACCAGCCCACTACCACTATCAGATTATAGTTATAAAGGAGACTAGACATCTACCAACCCACTACCACTATCGGATTAGAGCCAAAAGGGAGACTAGACATCTACCAGCCCACTACAACTATCAGATTAGAGCCACAAGGTAGACTAGACATTGACCACCTCACTACCACTATAAGATTAGAGCCATAAGGGAGACTAGAAATCTACCAACCCACTACCACTATCAGATTCGAGCCATAAGGGAGACTAGATATCTACGACCCCACTACCACCATCATATTAGAGCCACAAAGGAGACTAGACATCTACCATATCTACCACTATCAGATTAGAGCCATAAAGGAGACTAGACATCAACCACCACAAAACCACTATCAGATTAGAGACACAAGGGAGACTAGACATCTACCACCCCACTACCACTATCAGATTAGAGTTATAAAGGAAAATAGACATTGACCACCCCACTACCACTATCAGATTAGAGCCATAAAGGAGACTAGACATCGACCACCCCACTACCACTATCAGATAAGAGTTATAAAGGAGACTAGACATCTACCAACCCACAACCACTATCAGATTAGAGCCATTAGGGAGACTAGACATCTACCAGCCCACTACCACTCTCAGATTAGAGTTATAAAGGAGACTAGACATCTACCAGCCCACTAACACTCTCAGATTAGAGTTATAAAGGAGACTAGACATCTACCAGTCCACTACCACTATAAGATTAGAGCCACAAGGGAGACTAGACATCTACCAGCCCACTACAACTATCAGATTAGAGCCACAAGGGAGACTAGACATCTACCAGCCCACTACCACTATCAGATTACAGTTATAAAGGAGACATCTACCAACCCACAACCACTATCTGATTAGTGACACAAGCGAGACTAGACATCTACCGCCCCACTACCACTATCAGATTAGAGTTATAAAGGAGACTAGACATCGACCACCCCCCTACCACTATCAGATTAGAGTTATAACGGAGACTAGACATCTACCAGCCCACTACCACTATAAGATTAGAGCCACAAGGGAGACTAGACATCCACCAGCCCACTACAACTATCAGATTAGAGCCACAAGGGGGACTAGACATCTAGCACCCCACTACCACTATCAGATTAGAGACACAAGGGAGACTAGATATCAACGACCCCACTACCACTATAAGATTAGAGCCATAAGGGAGACTAGAAATCTACCAGCCCACTACCACAATCAGATTAGAGTTATAAATGAGACTAGAAATCTACCAACCCACTACCACTATCAGATTAGAGCCATAAAGGAGACAAGATATCAACGACCCCACTACCACTATAAGATTAGAGCCATAAGGGAGACTAGAAATCTACCAACCCACTACCACAATCAGATTAGAGTTATAAAGGAGACTAGAAATCTACCAACCCACTAAAACAATCAGATTAGAGCCATAAGGGAGACTAGATATCTACCACCCCACTACCACCATCATATTAGAGCCACAAAGGAGACTAGACATCTACCATATCTACCACTATCAGATTAGAGCCATAAAGGAGACTAGACATCAACCACCACAAAACCACTATCAGATTAGAGACACAAGGGAGACTAGACATCTACCACCCCACTACCACTATCAGATTAGAGTTATAAAGGAGACTAGACATCGACCACCCCACTACCACTATCAGATTAGAGCCATAAAGGAGACTAGACATCGACCACCCCTCTACCACTTTCAGATTAGAGTTATAAAGGAGACTAGACATCTACCAACCCACAACCACTATCAGATTAGAGCCATTAGGGAGACTAGACATCTACCATTTCTACCACTATCAGATTAGAGCCATAAAGGAGACTAGACATCAACCACCACAAAACCACTATCAGATTAGAGACACAAGGGAGGCTAGACATCTACCACCCCACTACCACTATCAAATTAGAGTTATAAAGGAGACTAGACATCTACCAACCCACTACCACTATCAGATTAGAGTCACAAGGGAGCCTAGACATCTACCAGCCCACTACAATTATCAGATTAGAGCCACAAGGGAGACTAGACATCGACCACCTCACTACCACTATAAGATTAGAGCCATAAGGGAGACTAGAAATCTACCAACCCACTACCACAATCAGATTAGAGTTATAAAGGAGACTAGAAATCTACCAACCCACTACCACAATCAGATTAGAGCCATAAGGGAGACTAGATATCTACCACCCCACTACCACCATCATATACTAGCCACAAAGGAGACTAGACATCTACCATATCTACCACTATCAGATTAGAGCCATAAAGGAGACTAGACATCAACCACCACAAAACCACTATCAGATTAGAGACACAAGGGAGCCTAGACATCTACCACCCCACTACCACTATCAGATTAGAGTTATAAAGGAGACTAGACATCTACCAACCCACTACCACTATCAGATTAGAGCCACAAGGGAGACTAGACATCGACCACCTCACTACCACTATAAGATTAGAGCCATAAGGGAGACTAGACATCTACCAACCCACTACCACTATCAGATTAGTGCCACAAAGGAGACTAGACATCTACCACATCTACCACTATCAGATTAGAGCCAAAAAGAAGACTAGACATCAACCACAACAAAACCACTATCAGATTAGAGACACAAGGGAGACTAGATATCAACGACCCCACTACCACTATAAGATTAGAGCCATAAGGGAGACTAGAAATCTACCAACCCACTACCACAATCAGATTAGAGCCATAAGGGAGACTAGATATCTACGACCCCACTACCACCATCATATTAGAGCCACAAAGGAGACTAGACATTTACCATATCTACCACTATCAGATTAGAGCCATAAAGGAGACTAGACATCAATCACCACAAAACCACTATCAGATTAGAGACACAAGGGAGCCTAGACATCTACCACCCCACTACCACTATCAGATTAGAGTTATAAAGGAGACTAGACATCTACCAACCCACTACCACTATCAGATTAGAGTCACAAGGGAGCCTAGACATCTACCAGCCCACTACCACTATCAGATTATAGTTATAAAGGAGACTAGACATCTACCAACCCACTACCACTATCAGATTAGAGCCAAAAGGGAGACTAGACATCTACCAGCCCACTACAACTATCAGATTAGAGCCACAAGGTAGACTAGACATTGACCACCTCACTACCACTATCAGATTCGAGCCATAAGGGAGACTAGATATCTACGACCCCACTACCACCATCATATTAGAGCCACAAAGGAGACTAGACATCTACCATATCTACCACTATCAGATTAGAGCCATAAAGGAGACTAGACATCAACCACCACAAAACCACTATCAGATTAGAGACACAAGGGAGACTAGACATCTACCACCCCACTACCACTATCAGATTAGAGTTATAAAGTAAAATAGATATCGACCACCCCACTACCACTATCAGATTAGAGCCATAAAGGAGACTAGACATCGACCACCCCACTACCACTATCAGATAAGAGTTATAAAGGAGACTAGACATCTACCAACCCACAACCACTATCAGATTAGAGCCATTAGGGAGACTAGACATCTACCAGCCCACTACCACTCTCAGATTAGAGTTATAAAGGAGACTAGACATCTACCAGCCCACTAACACTCTCAGATTAGAGTTATAAAGGAGACTAGACATCTACCAGTCCACTACCACTATAAGATTAGAGCCACAAGGGAGACTAGACATCTACCAGCCCACTACAACTATCAGATTAGAGCCACAAGGGAGACTAGACATCTACCAGCCCACTACCACTATCAGATTAGAGTTATAAAGGAGACATCTACCAACCCACAACCACTATCTGATTAGTGACACAAGCGAGACTAGACATCTACCGCCCCACTACCACTATCAGATTAGAGTTATAAAGGAGACTAGACATCGACCACCCCCCTACCACTATCAGATTAGAGTTATAACGGAGACTAGACATCTACCAGCCCACTACCACTATAAGATTAGAGCCACAAGGGAGACTAGACATCCACCAGCCCACTACAACTATCAGATTAGAGCCACAAGGGGGACTAGACATCTAGCACCCCACTACCACTATCAGATTAGAGTTATAAAGGAGACTAGATATCAACGACCCCACTACCACTATAAGATTAGAGCCATAAGGGAGACTAGAAATCTACCAGCCCACTACCACAATCAGATTAGAGTTATAAATGAGACTAGAAATCTACCAACCCACTACCACTATCAGATTAGAGCCATAAAGGAGACTAGATATCAACGACCCCACTACCACTATAAGATTAGAGCCATAAGGGAGACTAGAAATCTACCAACCCTCTACCACAATCAGATTAGAGTTATAAAGGAGACTAGAAATCTACCAACCCACTAAAACAATCAGATTAGAGCCATAAGGGAGACTAGATATCTACCACCCCACTACCACCATCATATTAGAGCCACAAAGGAGACTAGACATCTACCATATCTACCACTATCAGATTAGAGCCATAAAGGAGACTAGACATCAACCACCACAAAACCACTATCAGATTAGAGACACAAGGGAGACTAGACATCGACCACCCCACTACCACTATCAGATTAGAGCCATAAAGGAGACTAGACATCGACCACCCCTCTACCACTTTCAGATTAGAGTTATAAAGGAGACTAGACATCTACCAACCCACAACCACTATCAGATTAGAGCCATAAAGGAGACTAGACATCAACCACCACAAAACCACTATCAGATTAGAGACACAAGGGAGCCTAGACATCTACCACCCCACTACCACTATCAAATTAGAGTTATAAAGGAGACTAGACATCTACCAACCCACTACCACTATCAGATTAGAGTCACAAGGGAGCCTAGACATCTACCAGCCCACTACAACTATCAGATTAGAGCCACAAGGGAGACTAGACATCGACCACCTCACTACCACTATAAGATTAGAGCCATAAGGGAGACTAGAAATCCACCAACCCACTACCACAATCAGATTAGAGTTATAAAAGAGACTAGAAATCTACCAACCCACTACCACAATCAGATTAGAGCCATAAGGGAGACTAGATATCTACCACCCCACTACCACCATCATATACTAGCCACAAAGGAGACTAGACATCTACCATATCTACCACTATCAGATTAGAGCCATAAAGGAGACTAGACATCGACCACCCCACTACCACTATCAGATTAGAGTTATAAAGGAGACTAGACATCTACCAACCCACAACCACTATCAGATTAGAGCCATTAGGGAGACTAGACATCTACCAGCCCACTACCACTCTCAGATTAGAGTTATAAAGGAGACTAGACATCTACCAGCCCACTACCACTATCAGATTAGAGCCATAAAGGAGACTAGACATCAACCACCACAAAACCACTATCAGATTAGAGACACAAGGGAGCCTAGACATCTACCACCCCACTACCACTATCAGATTAGAGTTATAAAGGAGACTAGACATCTACCAACCCACTACCACTATCAGATTAGAGCCACAAGGGAGCCTAGACATCTACCAGCCCACTACAACTATCAGATTAGAGCCACAAGGGAGACTAGACATCGACCACCTCACTACCACTATAAGATTAGAGCCATAAGGGAGACTAGATATCTACGACCCCACTACCACCATCATATTAGAGCCACAAAGGAGACTAGACATCTACCATATCTACCACTATCAGATTAGAGCCATAAAGGAGACTAGACATCAACCACCACAAAACCACTATCAGATTAGAGACACAAAGGAGACTAGACATCTACCACCCCACTACCACTATAAGATTAGAGCCACAAGGGAGAGTAGACATCCACCAGCCCACTACCACTATCAGATTAGAGTCATAAGGGATACTACATATCTACAACCCCACTACCACCATCATATTAGAGCCACAAAGGAGACTAGACATCTACCACCCACTACCACTATCAGATTACAGCCATAAAGGAGACTAGACATCGACCACCGCACTACCACTATCAGATTAGAGCCATAAAGAAGACTAGACATCTACCACCCCACTACCACTATCAGATTAGAGCAATTAGGGAGACTAGACATCTACCAGCCCACTACCACTATCAGATTAGAGCCATAAGGGAGACTAGACATCTACCAACCCACTACCACAATCAGATTAGACTTATAAAGGAGACTAGAAATCTACCAACCCACTACCACTATCAGATTAGAGCCATAAAGGAGACTAGATATCTACGACCCCACTACCACCATCATATTAGAGCCACAAAGGAGACTAGACATCTACCATATCTACCACTATCAGATTAGAGCCATAAAGGAGACTAGACATCAACCACCACAAAACCACTATCAGATTAGAGACACAAGGGAGACTAGACATCGACCACCCCACTACCACTATCAGATTAGAGCCATAAAGGAGACTAGACATCGACCACCCCTCTACCACTTTCAGATTAGAGTTATAAAGGAGACTAGACATCTACCAACCCACAACCACTATCAGATTAGAGCCATAAAGGAGACTAGACATCAACCACCACAAAACCACTATCAGATTAGAGACACAAGGGAGCCTAGACATCTACCACCCCACTACCACTATCAAATTAGAGTTATAAAGGAGACTAGACATCTACCAACCCACTACCACTATCAGATTAGAGTCACAAGGGAGCCTAGACATCTACCAGCCCACTACAACTATCAGATTAGAGCCACAAGGGAGACTAGACATCGACCACCTCACTACCACTATAAGATTAGAGCCATAAGGGAGACTAGAAATCCACCAACCCACTACCACAATCAGATTAGAGTTATAAAAGAGACTAGAAATCTACCAACCCACTACCACAATCAGATTAGAGCCATAAGGGAGACTAGATATCTACCACCCCACTACCACCATCATATACTAGCCACAAAGGAGACTAGACATCTACCATATCTACCACTATCAGATTAGAGCCATAAAGGAGACTAGACATCGACCACCCCACTACCACTATCAGATTAGAGTTATAAAGGAGACTAGACATCTACCAACCCACAACCACTATCAGATTAGAGCCATTAGGGAGACTAGACATCTACCAGCCCACTACCACTCTCAGATTAGAGTTATAAAGGAGACTAGACCATCACTAGACATCAACCACCACAAAACCACTATCAGATTAGAGACACAAGGGAGCCTAGACATCTACCACCCCACTACCACTATCAGATTAGAGTTATAAAGGAGACTAGACATCTACCAACCCACTACCACTATCAGATTAGAGCCACAAGGGAGCCTAGACATCTACCAGCCCACTACAACTATCAGATTAGAGCCACAAGGGAGACTAGACATCGACCACCTCACTACCACTATAAGATTAGAGCCATAAGGGAGACTAGATATCTACGACCCCACTACCACCATCATATTAGAGCCACAAAGGAGACTAGACATCTACCATATCTACCACTATCAGATTAGAGCCATAAAGGAGACTAGACATCAACCACCACAAAACCACTATCAGATTAGAGACACAAAGGAGACTAGACATCTACCACCCCACTACCACTATCAGATTAGAGCCATAAGGGAGACTAGACATCTACCAGCCCACTACCACTATCAGATTAGAGTCATAAGGGATACTACATATCTACAACCCCACTACCACCATCATATTAGAGCCACAAAGGAGACTAGACATCTACCACATCTACCACTATCAGATTAGAGCCATAAAGGAGACTAGACATCTACCACCGCACTACCACTATCAGATTAGAGCCATAAAGAAGACTAGACATCTACCACCCCACTACCACTATCAGATTAGAGCAATTAGGGAGACTAGACATCTACCAGCCCACTACCACTATCAGATTAGAGCCATAAGGGAGACTAGACATCTACCAACCCACTACCACAATCAGATTAGAGTTATAAAGGAGACTAGAAATCTACCAACCCACTACCACTATCAGATTAGAGCCATAAAGGAGACTAGATATCTACGACCCCACTACCACCATCATATTAGAGCCACAAAGGAGACTAGACATCTACCATATCTACCACTATCAGATTAGAGCCATAAAGGAGACTAGACATCAACCACCACAAAACCACTATCAGATTAGAGACACAAGGGAGCCTAGACATCTACCACCCCACTACCACTATCAGATTAGAGTTATAAAGGAGACTAGACATCGACCACCCCACTACCACTATCAGATTAGAGTTATAAAGGAGACTAGACATCGACCACCCCACTACCACTATCAGATTAGAGTTATAACGGAGACTAGACATCTACCAGCCCACTACCACTATAAGATTAGAGCCACAAGGGAGACTAGACATCCACCAGCCCACTAAAACTATCAGATTAGAGCCACAAGGGAGACTAGACATCTACCAGCCCACTACCACTATCAGATTAGAGTCATAAGGGATACTACATATCTACAACCCCACTACCACCATCATATCAGAGCCACAAAGGAGACTAGACATCTACCACATCTACCACTATCAGATTACAGCCATAAAGGAGACTAGACATCGACCACCCCACTACCACTATCAGATGAGAGCCATAAAGAAGACTAGACATCTACCGCCCCACTACCACTATCAGATTAGAGCCATTAGGGAGACTAGACATCTACCAGCCCACTACCACTATCAGATTAGAGCCATAAGGGAGACTAGACATCTAGCACCCCACTACCACTATCAGATTAGAGACACAAGGGAGACTAGATATCAACGACCCCACTACCACTATAAGATTAGAGCCATAAGGGAGACTAGAAATCTACCAACCCACTACCACAATCAGATTAGAGTTATAAAGGAGACTAGAAATCTACCAACCCACTACCACTATCAGATTAGAGCCATAAAGGAGACTAGATATCTACGACCCCACTACCACCATCATATTAGAGCCACAAAGGAGACTAGACATCTACCATATCTACCACTATCAGATTAGAGCCATAAAGGAGACTAGACATCGACCACCCCACTACCACTATCAGATTAGAGTTATAAAGGAGACTAGACATCTACCAACCCACAACCACTATCAGATTAGAGCCATTAGGGAGACTAGACATCTACAAGCCCACTACCACTCTCAGATTAGAGTTATAAAGGAGTCTAGACATCTACCAGCCCACTACCACTATAAGATTAGAGCCACAAGGGAGACTAGACATCTACCAGCCCACTACAACTATCAGATTAGAGTTATAAAGGAGACTAGACATCTACCAACCCACTACCACTATCAGATTAGAGCCATAAAGGAGACTAGATATCTACGACCCCACTACCACCATCATATTAGAGCCACAAAGGAGACTAGACATCTACCATATCTACCACTATCAGATTAGAGCCATAAAGGAGACTAGACATCAACCACCACAAAACCACTATCAGATTAGAGACACAAGGGAGCCAAGACATCTACCACCCCACTACCACTATCAGATTAGAGTTATAAAGGAGACTAGACATCTACCAACCCACTACCACTATCAGATTAGAGCCACAAGGGAGCCTAGACATCTACCAGCCCACTACAACTATCAGATTAGAGCCACAAGGGAGACTAGACATCGACCACCTCACTACCACTATAAGATTAGAGCCATAAGGGAGACTAGAAATCTACCAACCCACTACCACTATCAGATTAGAGCCATAAGGGAGACTAGATATCTACGACCCCACTACCACTATCATATTAGAGCCACAAAGGAGACTAGACATCTACCATATCTACCACTATCAGAATAGAGCCATAAAGGAGACTAGACATCAACCACCACAAAACCACTATCAGATTAGAGACACAAAGGAGACTAGACATCTACCACCCCACTACCACTATCAGATTAGAGTTATAAAGGAGACTAGACATCGACCACCCCACTACCACTATAAGATTAGAGCCACCAGGGAGACTAAACATCCACCAGCCCACTACAACTATCAGATTAGAGCAACAAGGGAGACTAGACATCTACCAGCCCACTACCACTATCAGATTAGAGTCATAAGGGATACTACATATCTACAACCCCACTACCACCATCATATTAGAGCCACAAAGGAGACTAGACATCTACCACATCTACCACTATCAGATTACAGCCATAAAGGAGACTAGACATCGACCACCCCACTACCACTATCAGATGAGAGCCATAAAGAAGACTAGACATCTACCACCCCACTACCACTATCAGATTAGAGCCATTAGGGAGACCAGACATCTACCAGCCCACTACCACTATCAGATTAGAGCCATAAGGGAGACTAGACATCTAGCACCCCACTACCACTATCAGATTAGAGACACAAGGGAGACTAGATATCAACGACCCCACTACCACTATAAGATTAGAGCCATAAGGGAGACTAGAAATCTACCAACCCACTACCACAATCAGATTAGAGTTATAAAGGAGACTAGAAATCTACCAACCCACTACCACTATCAGATTAGAGCCATAAAGGAGACTAGATATCTACGACCCCACTACCACCATCATATTAGAGCCACAAAGGAGACTAGACATCTACCATATCTACCACTATCAGATTAGAGCCATAAAGGAGACTAGACATCAACCACCACAAAACCACTATCAGATTAGAGACACAAGGGAGCCTAGACATCTACCACTCCACTACCACTATCAGATTAGAGTTATAAAGGAGACTAGACATCTACCATATCTACCACTATCAGATTAGAGCCATAAAGGAGACTAGACATCAACCACCACAAAACCACTATCAGATTAGAGACACAAAGGAGACTAGACATCTACCACCCCACTACCACTATCAGATTATAGTTATAAAGGAGACTAGACATCGACCACCCCACTACCACTATAACATTAGAGCCACAAGGGAGACTAGACATCCACCAGCCCACTACCACTATCAGATTAGAGTCATAAGGGATACTACATATCTACAACCCCACTACCACCATCATATTAGAGCCACAAAGGAGACTAGACATCTACCACATCTACCACTATCAGATTACAGCCACAAAGGAGACTAGACATCGACCACCCCACTACCACTATCAGATTAGAGCCATAAAGTAGACTAGACATCTACCACCCCACTACCACTATCAGATTAGAGCAATTAGGGAGACTAGACATCTACCAGCCCACTACCACTATCAGATTAGAGCCATAAGGGAGACTAGACATCTAGCACCCCACTACCACTATCAGATTAGAGACACAAGGGAGACTAGATATCAACGACCCCACTACCACTATAAGATTAGAGCCATAAGGGAGACTAGAAATCTACCAACCCACTACCACAATCAGATTAGAGTTATAAAGGAGACTAGAAATCTACCAACCCACTACCACTATCAGATTAGAGCCATAAAGGAGACAAGATATCTACGACCCCACTACCACCATCATATTAGAGCCACAAAGGAGACTAGACATCTACCATATCTACCACTATCAGATTAGAGTCATAAAGGAGACTAGACATCAACCACCACAAAACCACTTTCAGATTAGAGACACAAGGGAGCCTAGACATCTACCACCCCACTACCACTATCAGATTAGAGTTATAAAGGAGACTAGACATCGACCACCCCACTACCACTATCAGATTAGAGTTATAAAGGAGACTAGACATCGACCACCCCACTACCACTATCAGATTAGAGTTATAACGGAGACTAGACATCTACCAGCCCACTACCACTATAAGATTAGAGCCACAAGGGAGACTAGACATCCACCAGCCCACTACCACTATCAGATTAGAGCCACAAGGGAGACTAGACATCTACCAGCCCACTACCACTATCAGATTAGAGTCATAAGGGATACTACATATCTACAACCACACTACCACCATCATATTAGAGCCACAAAGGAGACTAGACATCAACCACCACAAAACCACTATCAGATTAGAGACACAAGGGAGCCTAGACATCTACCACCCCACTACCACTATCAGATTAGAGTTATAAAGGAGACTAGACATCTACCAACCCACTACCACTATCAGATTAGAGCCATTAGGGAGACTAGACATCTACCAGCCCACTACAACTATCAGATTAGAGCCACAAGGGAGACTAGACATCGACCACCTCACTACCACTATCAGATTAGAGCCATAAGGGAGACTAGAAATCTACCAACCCACTACCACTATCAGATTAGAGCCATAAGGGAGACTAGATATCTACGACCCCACTACCACCATCATATTAGAGCCACAAAGGAGACTAGACATCTACCATATCTACCACTATCAGATTAGAGCCATAAAGGAGACTAGACATCGACCACCCCACTACCACTATCAGATTAGAGTTCTAAAGGAGACTAGACATCTACCAACCCACAACCACTATCAGATTAGAGCCATTAGGGAGACTAGACATCTACAAGCCCACTACCACTCTCAGATTAGAGTTATAAAGGAGTCTAGACATCTACCAGCCCACTACCACTCTCAGATTAGAGTTATAAAGGAGACTAGACATCTACCAGCCCACTACCACTATAAGATTAGAGCCACAAGGGAGACTAGACATCTACGACCCCACTACCACCATAATATTAGAGCCACAAAGGAGACTAGACATCTACCATATCTACCACTATCAGATTAGAGCCATAAAGGAGACTAGACATCAACCACCACAAAACCACTATCAGATTAGAGACACAAGGGAGCCAAGACATCTACCACCCCACTACCACTATCAGATTAGAGTTATAAAGGAGACTAGACATCTACCAACCCACTACCACTATCAGATTAGAGCCACAAGGGAGCCTAGACATCTACCAGCCCACTACAACTATCAGATTAGAGCCACAAGGGAGACTAGACATCGACCACCTCACTACCACTATAAGATTAGAGCCATAAGGGAGACTAGAAATCTACCAACCCACTACCACTATCAGATTAGAGCCATAAGGGAGACTAGATATCTACGACCCCACTACCACTATCATATTAGAGCCACAAAGGAGACTAGACATCTACCATATCTACCACTATCAGAATAGAGCCATAAAGGAGACTAGACATCAACCACCACAAAACCACTATCAGACTACTTCTGGCGCCGAAAAGAGATGGCCGCCTCGCTTCGCGTTCCTTGGAAAATATGCAGTTTTTTGTTTTTTTATGTGTTATTTCTTACATAATCAAACAGGCTAAGTCCCAGTACAGAGACAAAATCGAGTCGCAATTCAACAGCTCAGACACAAGAGGTATGTGGCAGGGTCTACAGTCAATCACGGATTACAAAAAGAAAACCAGCCCCGTCGCGGACCAGGATGTCTTGCTCCCAGACAGGCTAAACAACTTTTTTGCCCGCTTTGAGGACAATACAGTGCCACTGACACGGCCCCCTACCAAAACCTGCGGGCTCTCCTTCACTGCAGCCGAGGTGAGTAAAACATTTAAACGTGTTAACCCTCGCAAGGCTGCAGGCCCAGACGGCATTCCCAGCCGCGTCCTCAGAGCATGCGCAGACCAGCTGGCTGGTGTGTTTACGGACATATTCAATCAATCCTTATCCCAGTCTGCTGTTCCCACATGCTTCAAGAGGGCCACCATTGTTCCTGTTCCCAAGAAAGCTAAGGTAACTGAGCTAAACGACTACCGCCCCGTAGCACTCACTTCCGTCATCATGAAGTGCTTTGAGAGACTAGTCAAGGACCATATCACCTCCACCCTACCGGACACCCTAGACCCACTCCAATTTGCTTACCGACCCAATAGGTCCACAGACGACGCAATCGCAACCACACTGCACACTGCCCTAACCCATCTGGACAAGAGGAATACCCATGTGAGAATGCTGTTCATCGATTACAGCTCAGCATTTAACACCATAGTACCCTCCAAACTCGTCATCAAGCTCGAGACCCTGGGTCTCGACCCCGCCCTGTGCAACTGGGTCCTGGACTTCCTGACGGGCCGCCCCCAGGTGGTGAGGGTAGGTAACAACATCTCCACCCCGCTGATCCTCAACACTGGGGCCCCACAAGGGTGCGTTCTGAGCCCTCTCCTGTACTCCCTGTTCACCCACGACTGCGTGGCCATGCACGCCTCCAACTCAATCATCAAGTTTGCGGATGACACTACAGTGGTAGGCTTGATTACCAACAACGACGAGACGGCCTACAGGGAGGAGGTGAGGGCCCTCGGAGTGTGGTGTCAGGAAAATAACCTCACACTCAACGTCAACAAAACAAAGGAGATGATTGTGGACTTCAGGAAACAGCAGAGGGAGCACCCCCCTATCCACATCGACGGGTCAGTAGTGGAGAAGGTGGAAAGTTTTAAGTTCCTCGGTGTACACATCACGGACAAACTGAATTGGTCCACCCACACAGACAGCGTTGTGAAGAAGGCGCAGCAGCGCCTCTTCAACCTCAGGAGGCTGAAGAAATTCGGCTTGTCACCAAAAGCACTCACAAACTTCTACAGATGCACAATCGAGAGCATCCTGTCGGGCTGTATCACCGCCTGGTACGGCAACTGCTCCGCCCACAACCGTAAGGCTCTCCAGAGGGTAGTGAGGTCTGCAGAACGCATCACCAGGGGCAAACTACCTGCCCTCCAGGACACCTACACCACCCGATGTCACAGGAAGGCCATAAAGATCATCAAGGACAACAACCACCCAAGCCACTGCCTGTTCACCCCGCTATCATCCAGAAGGCGAGGTCAGTACAGGTGCATCAAAGCAGGGACCGAGAGACTGAAAAACAGCTTCTATCTCAAGGCCATCAGACTGTTAAACAGCCACCACTAACATTTAGCGGCCGCTGCCAACATACTGACTCAACTCCAGCCACTTTAAAAATGGGAATTGATGGAAATTATGTAAAAATGTACCACTAGCCACTTTAAACAATGCCACTTAATATAATGTTTACATACCCTACATTACCCATCTCATATGTATATACTGTACTCTATATCATCTACTGCATCTTGCCATCTTTATGTAATACATGTACCACTAGCCACTTTAAACTATGCCACTTTATGTTTACATACCCTACAGTACTCATCTCATATGTATATACCGTACTCTATACCATCTACTGCATCTGCCATGCCGTTCTGTACCACCACTCATTCATATATCTTTATGTACATATTCTTTATCCCTTTACACTTGTGTGTGTGTGTAAGGTAGTAGTTGTGGAATTGTTAGGTTAGATTACTTGTTGGTTATTACTGCATTGTCGGAACTAGAAGCACAAGCATTTCGCTACACTCGCATTAACATCTGCTAACCATGTGTATGTGACTAATAAAATTTGATTTGATTTGATTTGATTTGATTTGATTAGATTAGAGACACAAAGGAGACTAGACATCTACCACCCCACTACCACTATCAGATTAGAGTTATAAAGGAGACTAGACATCGACCACCCCACTACCACTATAAGATTAGAGCCACCAGGGAGACTAAACATCCACCAGCCCACTACCACTATCAGATATAGAGTTATAAAGGAGACTAGACATCTACCAGCCCACTACCACTATCAGATTAGAGTCATAAGGGATACTAGATATCTACAACCCCACTACCACCATCATATTAGAGCCACAAAGGAGACTAGACATCTACCATATCTACCACTATCAGATTACAGCCATAAAGGAGACTAGACATCGACCACCCCACTACCACTATCAGATGAGAGCCATAAAGAAGACTAGACATCTACCGCCCCACTACCACTATCAGATTAGAGCCATTAGGGAGACCAGACATCTTCCAGCCCACTACCACTATCAGATTAGAGCCATAAGGGAGACTAGACATCTAGCACCCCACTACCACTATCAGATTAGAGACACAAGGGATACTAGATATCAACGACCCCACTACCACTATAAGATTAGAGCCATAAGGGAGACTAGAAATCTACCAACCCACTACCACAATCAGATTAGAGTTATAAAGGAGACTAGAAATCTACCAACCCACTACCACTATCAGATTAGAGCCATAAAGGAGACTAGATATCTACGACCCCACTACCACCATCATATTAGAGCCACAAAGGAGACTAGACATCTACCATATCTACCACTATCAGATTAGAGCCATAAAGGAGACTAGACATCAACCACCACAAAACCACTATCAGATTAGAGACACAAGGGAGCCTAGACATCTACCACTCCACTACCACTATCAGATTAGAGTTATAAAGGAGACTAGACATCTACCATATCTACCACTATCAGATTAGAGCCATAAAGGAGACTAGACATCAACCACCACAAAACCACTATCAGATTAGAGACACAAAGGAGACTAGACATCTACCACCCCACTACCACTATCAGATTATAGTTATAAAGGAGACTAGACATCGACCACCCCACTACCACTATAAGATTAGAGCCACAAGGGAGACTAGACATCCACCAGCCCACTACCACTATCAGATTAGAGTCATAAGGGATACTACATATCTACAACCCCACTACCACCATCATATTAGAGCCACAAAGGAGACTAGACATCTACCACATCTACCACTATCAGATTACAGCCACAAAGGAGACTAGACATCGACCACCCCACTACCACTATCAGATTAGAGCCATAAAGTAGACTAGACATCTACCACCCCACTACCACTATCAGATTAGAGCAATTAGGGAGACTAGACATCTACCAGCCCACTACCACTATCAGATTAGAGCCATAAGGGAGACTAGACATCTAGCACCCCACTACCACTATCAGATTAGAGACACAAGGGAGACTAGATATCAACGACACCACTACCACTATAAGATTAGAGCCATAAGGGAGACTAGAAATCTACCAACCCACTACCACAATCAGATTAGATTTATAAAGGAGACTAGAAATCTACCAACCCACTACCTCTATCAGATTAGAGCCATAAAGGAGACTAGATATCTACGACCCCACTACCACCATCATATTAGAGCCACAAAGGAGACTAGACATCTACCATATCTACCACTATCAGATTAGAGTCATAAAGGAGACTAGACATCAACCACCACAAAACCACTTTCAGATTAGAGACACAAGGGAGCCTAGACATCTACCACCCCACTACCACTATCAGATTAGAGTTATAAAGGAGACTAGACATCGACCACCCCACTACCACTATCAGATTAGAGTTATAAAGGAGACTAGACATCGACCACCCCACTACCACTATCAGATTAGAGTTATAACGGAGACTAGACATCTACCAGCCCACTACCACTATAAGATTAGAGCCACAAGGGAGACTAGACATCCACCAGCCCACTAAAACTATCAGATTAGAGCCACAAGGGAGACTAGACATCTACCAGCCCACTACCACTATCAGATTAGAGTCATAAGGGATACTACATATCTACAACCACACTACCACCATCATATTAGAGCCACAAAGGAGACTAGACATCAACCACCACAAAACCACTATCAGATTAGAGACACAAGGGAGCCTAGACATCTACCACCCCACTACCACTATCAGATTAGAGTTATAAAGGAGACTAGACATCTACCAACCCACTACCACTATCAGATTAGAACCATTAGGGAGACTAGACATCTACCAGCCCACTACAACTATCAGATTAGAGCCACAAGGGAGACTAGACATCGACCACCTCACTACCACTATCAGATTAGAGCCATAAGGGAGACTAGAAATCTACCAACCCACTACCACTATCAGATTAGAGCCATTAGGGAGACTAGACATCTACAAGCCCACTACCACTATCAGATTAGAGTTATAAAGGAGACTAGACATCTACCAACCCACAACCACTATCAGATTAGAGCCATAAAGGAGACTAGACATCGACCACCCCACTACCACTATCAGATTAGAGTTATAAAGGAGACTAGACATCTACCAACCCACAACCACTATCAGATTAGAGCCATTAGGGAGACTAGACATCTACAAGCCCACTACCTTTCTCAGATTAGAGTTATAAAGGAGTCTAGACATCTACCAGCCCACTACCACTCTCAGATTAGAGTTATAAAGGAGACTAGACATCTACCAGCCCACTACCACTATAAGATTAGAGCCACAAGGGAGACTAGACATCTACCAGCCCACTACAACTGTTACGTTTCCAATGGTGAATGAAGGAGTCAGGCGCAGAGAGCAGGGTAGCTTCGAGCAAGTGGATATACTTTAATATTCCAAAATAGAATATAAACGAGACGGCTACGCCACATAACAAAAGGGCGCGTCAACATCCAGTCCACAAATAAACAAGGACAAAATCCACACGAATACAAACACCACAAACAGAATAACAAGCCCGCACAAAAGCCAGTGGGCCTACTGCCCTTAAATAGCCTACCCACAAAACTAAACTCAAAACAGGTGCACCCAATCAGCCCAAACTAACAGAAACAAAAGGAAGAGAATCGATGGCAGCTAGTAGGCCGGTGACGACGACCGCCGAGCACCGCCCGCAGAGGAAGAGGCACCATCTTCGGCGGGATTCGTGACAACAACTATCAGATTAGAGTTATAAAGGAGACTAGACATCTACCAACCCGCTACCACTATCAGATTAGAGCCATAAGGGAGACTAGATATCTACGACCCCACTACCACCATCATATTAGAGCCACAAAGGAGACTAGACATCTACCATATCTACCACTATCAGATTAGAGCCATAAAGGAGACTAGACATCAACCACCACAAAACCACTATCAGATTAGAGACACAAAGGAGACTAGACATCTACCACCCCACTACCACTATCAGATTAGAGTTATAAAGGAGACTAGACATCGACCACCCCACTACCACTATAAGATTAGAGCCACAAGGTGTCAGGTTTTGGCCAGGACTGTTTGGTTTTGTTCACTAGATGTCCCCCTTGCACCTTTTTTGTACCTTTTGTTTTTCTTGCCCTAATTATTGTTTGCACCTGTAAGTCATTCCCTTGTTAGTATTTAAACCCTGTGTGTTCCTTAGTTCCTTGCTCAGTGTTTGTATGTTAGCACCCAGCCCCAGCCTTTGTGAACATTTTTCTCTTGTTGGATTTTCCAGAGGTTCTCTGGTTTTGTTCTCGTGTATTTTTGGATTGGTCTTTTGAGGTTTGTTTTTTCCCTTGCTGTTTTTACCACTTTGTGGATTTTCTTTTGTATTTTGGAAGATATCTATTTTTTATTAAACCACCATCTCTAGTACTGCTGTGTCTGCCTCATCTTCTGGGTTCTGCCAATTATTAGTGACTGTTTCTCGCACCGGGTCCTGACAGAAACACTGAGCCATTAATATGAACCCAGAGGCAGCCAGTACCCAGGACTTTTTTCCCATGCTGTCCCACCACGAGGGGACTGTCCAACGTCACGAAGCTGCTCTGGTTCAGCAAGAGGCCTTACTGGCTGGACATTCTCAACTTCTGTCGGAGATGATGACTTCCATAAAGCAGATTTCTGATCAACTTTCTCCTGCAACCGCTTCTGCTCCAGTTCATCAGATTCAAGTGCCCGTGGCAGTTAACCCCCTGGCTGAACCTCGTCTGCCGCCTCCCCAACGGTTCTCAGGTGATCCGAGTGTTTGTAAGGGGTTTTTCACCCAATGTTCTCTCTCCTTCGAGCTGCAACCCTCGTCGTTTCCCACCGACCGGTCCAAGATAGCATACATCATCACCCTGCTGTCGGAAAAAGCCCTAGCCTGGGCTACTGCTGTGTGGGATGCCCAAAGTCCCTGCTGTGCCAGCTACTCTACCTTTGCTGAAGAATTCAAGCGAGTGTTTCAAGGTCCTACCAGCGGTCCTGACTCAGCCAAACAGCTCCTGACTCTCCGCCAAGGTCGGCGCAGCGTGACGGACTATGCCATCCAGTTCCACACGGTGGCAGCAGCGAGTGGCTGGAACGACGAGGCGCTCACAGTGTGCTTTTTGAAGGGTCTTTCCGACACCATCCAAGATGAACTGGCCACTCGGGAACCACCAGACAACCTCGAGTCCCTGATCAAGTTGGCTTCACGCATAGACCAGCGTCTGAGAGAGAGAGAGCTCAACCGTAGATCTCTCACCCTAGCTCCTATCGGTCCCAGCTCCGAGTCTCCACCTTTATCCTCGCTGACTCCACCGGAACCCATGCAGGTTGGACGCATCTCCCAGGCTGAGAGAGACCGCCGGATGAGGGAGCGACGCTGTCTATATTGCGGCAAACCGGGCCATTTCCTCTCCACGTGTCCCGGGCTCCAGGGAAAACGCACTCTCCCGTGCAGGCCTGGGAGGACTGTAACGGGAAACATAACCTCCTCCCATCCATCCAACTCCCGCCTGCTCATTCCAGTTACCCTTTCCTGGGACAACCACGAGCTTCCCCTTCAAGCCTTGGTAGACTCTGGAGCCGCAGGTAACTTCATGGATGGTGTCTGGGCGAAGGAAAATGGCGTTCCCTCTGAACCTCTAAGTAATCCCATAAGGGTTACTACGTTGGATGGAAGCCCTTTGGGATCTGGACTTGTCACTCGTGTCACTACCCCCTTGCGACTTTCAGTTTCCCAACACCAGGAAGTGATGAACTTTCATCTGACCTCGTGTTCCGAGTTCCCTCTCGTCCTTGGATACCCCTGGCTTCACAGCCATAACCTTCACATCGACTGGTCTGTGGGCACTATCAAGCAGTGGGGTCCTACGTGCCAAGCCACTTGTATCTTCCCAAGTTCCCCGAGTTCCCCTCCCGAGTCTCTAGAATCCATCGACCTGTCCCGAGTTCCCGAGTGTTACCATGACCTCAAACCGGTATTTAGCAAACAGAGGGCCACCAAACTACCACCCCATAGACCTTACGATTGCCCCATCGACCTGTTTCCGGGCACCTGCCCTCCCAGGGGTCGGATCTTTTCCCTATCTCCTCCCGAACGAGCTGCTATGGATACCTACATCAAGGACTCTCTGGCAGCAGGCCTCATGCGTCCATCCACCTCGCCGGCGGGAGCAGGGTTTTTCTTTGTGGCCAAAAAAGACGGGGGATTACGTCCTTGCATCGACTACCGGGGACTTAATGCCATAACCGTCCGTAACCGCTACCCGCTACCCCTTATGGCCACAGCCTTTGAGCTGCTCCAGGAAGCAGTGGTCTTCACTAAGCTTGACCTGCGGAACGCATACCATCTTGTGCGGATCAAACCCGGTGACGAGTGGAAGACCGCTTTCAACACGCCTACTGGTCACTACGAATACTTGGTGATGCCCTTCGGCCTGACCAACGCCCCGGCTGTGTTCCAAGCGCTCATAAACGATGTGCTTAGGGATATGCTTAACATTTTCGTGTTTGTTTACTTGGATGACATCCTCATCTTTTCGAGCTCCCTTCAAGAACACACTAAGCATGTCAGACAAGTGCTCAAACGCCTTCTAGACAGCCATTTGTACGTTAAGCCTGAAAAGTGTGAATTCCATTCCTCTCGAGTACAATTCCTGGGATTTGTAGTGGAACCCGGTCGAGTCCAGATGGATCCCAAGAAGGTAGGGGCGGTAGCAGATTGGCCCACCCCCAAGTCCGTTAAGGAAGTTCAGCGTTTCCTGGGCTTCACTAACTTCTACCGCAAGTTCATCAAGAACTTCAGCTCGGTGGCAGCCCCTCTCTCAGCGTTAACCAAGGGTGGCAACACAAGGTTTCTGTGGGGAAGAGAAGCTGAGACGGCCTTCCAAGGACTCAAGCAGCGCATCCTCTCTGCTCCCATCCTGACACTACCGACGGCGGATGAACCTTTTGTGGTGGAGGTAGACGCATCAGAGGTGGGAGTTGGAGCTGTCCTGTCTCAGAGGGGTGAAGACAAGAGGCTTCATCCTTGCGCCTTCTTCTCTCACCGGCTTACCCCGGCCGAGAGGAATTACGATGTGGGGGATCGTGAGCTCCTAGCGGTTAAGATGGCATTGAAGGAATGGAGACACTGGCTCGAGGGGGCTTCTCAACCGTTTCAAGTGCTTACGGACCACAAAAATCTGGAGTATATCCAGCAGGCGAAGCGGTTGAACTCCAGACAAGCCTGATGGTCTCTTTTCTTCAGCCGATTCCAGTTTATTCTCACCTATAGACCCGGGTCGAAGAATCTCAAACCGGACGCCTTGTCACGAATCTACTCTCCTGCCATTCGAGAAGATACTGACATGACTGTCCTTCCGGCCGCTAAGATCGTGGCTCCGATCTCGTGGCAAGTGGAGGATACCGTGAAACAAGCCCAAGCCATCGAACCGGGCCCTGGAGGAGGTCCTGCTAATCGGTTGTTTGTTCCCAAGGCAGCAAGGTCCCAAGTCCTTCTGTGGGGGCACTCCTCTCGCCTCACCTGTCACCCGGGCGTAGGTCGCACCTTGGAGTTCATCCAGCGTAAGTTCTGGTGGCCCACCATAAAAGAAGACGTTGCCACTTTCGTCAAGGCCTGTTCCGTGTGCTGCCAGGGCAAATCTTCTCACCTCCGCCCTCAAGGACTCCTTCACCCTCTATCTATTCCCCACCGACCCTGGTCCCATATCTCATTGGACTTTATTACTGGCCTTCCTCCGTCCCATGGTAATACTACTATCCTAGTCATCATCGACAGGTTTTCTAAGGCGGCCAGATTCGTTCCCTTGACTAAGTTACCTTCTGCCAAGGAAACAGCTGAGTTGGTGATTAACCATGTGTTCCGAGTCTTTGGTATCCCGCAAGATATGGTTTCCGACAGAGGTCCCCAGTTCGCCTCAAGGTTTTGGAAGGCCTTCTGCCAACTCATAGGGGCCACGGCCAGTTTATCTTCAGGGTACCATCCGGAGTCCAACGGCCAAACTGAGAGGATGAATCAGGAGCTGGAAACCACCCTCAGATGTATGGTTTCCAACAACCCGTCCACATGGTCATCCTTCATTGTTTGGGCCGAGTACGCGCACAACACCTTGTGCTCCTCCTCCACTGGTATGTCTCCGCATGAGTGTCAGTTTGGCTATGCTCCGCTATTGTTCCCGGACCAGGAGGCAGAAGTCAGAGTGCCTTCAGCCTCGAGGTTCATCAGACGCTGTCGGCTTACGTGGAAGAAGGCCCGTCTTAATCTTCTGCGTTCCTCACAGCAGTACCAGCGACAAGCCAACAGACGTCGCCGTCCCGGTCCTACCCTGTACCCCGGCCAGAGAGTATGGCTCTCAACAAAAGACTTACCGCTAAGGGTGGAGTCTCGCAAGCTGTCCCAGAGATTCATTGGTCCCTTTAAGATTGCCAGGAGAGTCAATCCCGTTACTTTTCGCCTGCACTTACCCAGATCCCTTAAAATCAATCCCACATTTCACATTTCTTTATTAAAACCTGTTGTTTTTTCTCCCCTTATCCCGGCAGGCAGACCTCCCCCTCCGCCCCGTGTCATCGGAGGCCAGTCGGCTTATACCGTCCACCGGATACTGGATTCCCGCCGGGTGCAGCGGTCCTGGCAGTATCTGGTGGACTGGGAAGGCTACGGTCCCGAGGAGCGCTCCTGGGTTCCTGCCAAGGACATACTGGACCCTGACCTCATTCGTCAGTTCAGGGTCCTCCACCCTGAGAAGGCTGGTAGGAACGTCAGGAGCCGTTCCTAGGGGGGGGATTCTGTCAGGTTTTGGCCAGGACTGTTTGGTTTTGTTCACTAGATGTCCCCCTTGCACCTTTGTTGTACCTTTAGTTTTTCTTGCCCTAATTATTGTTTGCACCTGTAAGTCATTCCCTTGTTAGTATTTAAACCCTGTGTGTTCCTTAGTTCCTTGCTCAGTGTTTGTATGTTAGCACCCAGCCCCAGCCTTTGTGAACATTTTTCTCTTGTTGGATTTTCCAGAGGTTCTCTGGTTTTGTTCTCGTGTTTTTTTGGATTGGTCTTTTGAGGTTTGTTTTTTCCCTTGCTGTTTTTACCACTTTGTGGATTTTCTTTTGTATTTTGGAAGATATCTATTTTTTATTAAACCACCATCTCTAGTACTGCTGTGTCTGCCTCATCTTCTGGGTTCTGCCAATTATTAGTGACTGTTTCTCGCACCGGGTCCTGACACAAGGGACACTAGACATCCACCAGCCCACTACAACTATCAGATTAGAGCAACAAGGGAGACTAGACATCTACCAGCCCACTACCACTATCAGATTAGAGTCATAAGGGATACTACATATCTACAACCCCACTACCACCATCATATTAGAGCCACAAAGGAGACTAGACATCTACCACATCTACCACTATCAGATTACAGCCATAAAGGAGACTAGACATCGACCACCCCACTACCACTATCAGATGAGAGCCATAAAGAAGACTAGACATCTACCGCCCCACTACCACTATCAGATTAGAGCCATTAGGGAGACCAGACATCTTCCAGCCCACTACCACTATCAGATTAGAGCCATAAGGGAGACTAGACATCTAGCACCCCACTACCACTATCAGATTAGAGACACAAGGGAGACTAGATATCAACGACCCCACTACCACTATAAGATTAGAGCCATAAGGGAGACTAGAAATCTACCAACCCACTACCACAATCAGATTAGAGTTATAAAGGAGACTAGAAATCTACCAACCCACTACCACTATCAGATTAGAGCCATAAGGGAGACTAGATATCTACGACCCCACTACCACCATCATATTAGAGCCACAAAGGAGACTAGACATCTACCATATCTACCACTATCATATTAGAGCCATAAAGGAGACTAGACATCAACCACCACAAAACCACTATCAGATTAGAGACACAAGGGAGCCTAGACATCTACCACCCCACTACCACTATCAGATTAGAGTTATAAAGGAGACTAGACATCTACCAACCCACTACCACTATCAGATTAGAGCCACAAGGGAGCCTAGACATCTACCAGCCCACTACAACTATCAGATTAGAGCCACAAGGGAGACTAGACATCGACCACCTCACTACCACTATAAGTTTAGAGCCATAAGGGAGACTAGAAATCTACCAACCCACTACCACTATCAGATTAGAGCCATAAGGGAGACTAGACATCTAGCACCCCACTACCACTATCAGATTAGAGCCATAAGGGAGACTAGACATCGACCACCCCACTACCACTATCAGATTAGAGTTATAAAGGAGACTAGACATCTACCAACCCACAACCACTATCAGATTAGATTCATTAGGGAGACTAGACATCTACCAGCCCACTACCACTCTCAGATTAGAGTTATAAAGGAGACTAGACATCTACCAGCCCACTACCACTCTCAGATTAGAGTTATAAAGGAGACTAGACATCTACCAGCCCACTACCACTATAAGATTAGAGCCACAAGGGAGACTAGACATCTACCAGCCCACTACAACTATCAGATTAGAGCCACAAGGGAGACTAGACATCTACCAGCCCACTACCACAATCAGATTAGAGTTATAAAGGAGACTAGAAATCTACCAACCCGCTACCACTATCAGATTAGAGCCATAAAGGAGACTAGATATCTACGACCCCACTACCACCATCATATTAGAGCCACAAAGGAGACTAGACATCTACCATATCTACCACTATCAGATTAGCGCCATAAAGGAGACTAGACATCAACCAGCTCACTACAATTATCAGATTAGAGCCACAAGGGAGACTAGACATCGACCACCTCACTACCACTATAAGATTAGAGCCATAAGGGAGACCAGAAATCTACCAACCCACTACCACTATCAGATTAGAGCCACAAAGGAGACTAGACATCTACCATATCTACCACTATCAGATTAGAGCCATAAAGGAGAATAGACATCAACCACCACAAAACCACTATCAGATTAGAGACACAAAGGAGACTAGACATCTACCACCCCACTACCACTATCAGATTAGAGTTATAAAGGAGACTAGACATCGACCACCCCACTACCACTATCAGATTAGAGCCATAAAGGAGACTGGACATCGACCACCCCACTACCACTATCAGATTAGAGTTATAAAGGAGACTAGACATCTACCAACCAACAACCACTATCAGATTAGAGCCATTAGGGAGACTAGACATCTACCAGCCCACTACCACTCTCAGATTAGAGTTATAAAGGAGACTAGACATCTACCAGCCCACTACCACTCTCAGATTAGAGTTATAAAGGAGACTAGACATCTACCAGCCCACTACCACTATAAGATTAGAGCCACAAGGGAGACTAGACATCTACCAGCCCACTACAACTATCAGATTAGAGCCACAAGGGAGACTAGACATCTCCCACCCCACTACCACTATCAGATTAGAGTTATAAAGGAGACATCTACCAACCCACAACCACTATCAGATTAGTGACACAAGCGAGACTAGACATCTCCCACCCCACTACCACTATCAGATTAGAGTTATAAAGGAGACTAGACATCTACCAGCCCACTACCACTATCAGATTAGAGTCCTAAGGGATACTAGATATCTACAACCCCACTACCACCATCATATTAGAGCCACAAAGGAGACTAGACATCTACCACATCTACCACTATCAGATTAGAGCCATAAAGGAGACTAGACATCAACCACCACAAAACCACTATCAGATTAGAGCCATAAAGGAGACTAGACATCTACCACCCCACTACCACTATCAGATTAGAGCCATTAGGGAGACTAGACATCTACCAGCCCACTACCACTATCAGATTAGAGCCATAAGGGAGACTAGACATCTAACACCCCACTACCACTATCAGATTAGAGTTATAAAGGAGACTAGACATCTACCAACCCACTACCACTATAAGATTAGAGCCACAAGGGAGACTAGACATCTACCAGCCCTCTACAACTATCAGATTAGAGCCACAAGGGAGACTAGACATCTACCAGCCCACTACCACTATCAGATTAGAGTTATAAAGGAGACTAGACATCTACCAACCCACAACCACTATCAGATTAGAGCCACAAGGGAGCCTAGACATCTACCAGCCCACTACAACTATCAGATTAGAGCCACAAGGGAGACTAGACATCGACCACCTCACTACCACTATAAGATTAGAGGCATAAGGGAGACTAGATATCTACGACCCCACTACCACCATCATATTAGCGCCACAAAGGAGACTAGACATCTACCATATCTACCAAATTAAGATTAGAGCCATAAAGGAGACAAGACATCAACCACCACAAAACCACTATCAGATTAGAGACACAAAGGAGACTAGACATCGACCACCCCACTACCACTATCAGATTAGAGTTGTAAAGGAGACTAGACATCGACCACCCCACTACCACTATCAGATTAGAGTTATAACGGAGACTAGACATCTACCAGCCCACTACCACTATCAGATTAGAGCCACAAGGGAGACTAGACATCCACCAGCCCACTACAACTATCAGATTAGAGCCACAAGGGAGACTAGACATCTACCAGCCCACTACCACTATCAGATTAGAGTCATAAGGGATACTACATATCTACAACCCCACTACCACCATCATATTAGAGCCACAAAGGACACTAGACATCTACCACATCTACCACTATCAGATTACAGCCATAAAGGAGACTAGACATCAACCACCACAAAACCACTATCAGATTAGAGCCATAAAGAAGACTAGACATCTACCAGCCCACTACCACTATCAGATTAGAGCCATAAGGGAGACTAGACATCTAGCACCCCACTACCACTATCAGATTAGAGCCATAAGGGAGACTAGACATCTACCAGCCCACTACCACTATCAGATTAGAGCCATAAAGGAGACTAGACATCTACCAACCAACTACCACTATCAGATTAGAGCCACAAAGGAGACTAGACATCTACCACATCTACCACTATCAGATTAGAGCCATAAAGAAGACTAGACATCAACCACAACAAAACCACTATCAGATTAGAGACACAAGGGAGACTAGATATCAACGACCCCACTACCACTATAAGATTAGAGCCATAAGGGAGACTAGAAATCTACCAACCCACTACCACAATCAGATTCGAGTTATAAAGGAGACTAGAAATCTACCAACCTACTACCACTATCAGATTAGAGCCATAAAGGAGACTAGATATCTACGACCCCACTACCACCATCATATTAGAGCCACAAAGGAGACTAGACATCTACCACATCTACCAAAACCTGCGGGCTCTCCTTCACTGCAGCCGAGGTGAGTAAAACATTTAAACGTGTTAACCCTCGCAAGGCTGCAGGCCCAGACGGCATTCCCAGCCGCGTCCTCAGAGCATGCGCAGACCAGCTGGCTGGTGTGTTTACGGACATATTCAATCAATCCTTATCCCAGTCTGCTGTTCCCACATGCTTCAAGAGGGCCACCATTGTTCCTGTTCCCAAGAAAGCTAAGGTAACTGAGCTAAACGACTACCGCCCCGTAGCACTCACTTCCGTCATCATGAAGTGCTTTGAGAGACTAGTCAAGGACCATATCACCTCCACCCTACCGGACACCCTAGACCCACTCCAATTTGCTTACCGACCCAATAGGTCCACAGACGACGCAATCGCAACCACACTGCACACTGCCCTAACCCATCTGGACAAGAGGAATACCCATGTGAGAATGCTGTTCATCGATTACAGCTCAGCATTTAACACCATAGTACCCTCCAAACTCGTCATCAAGCTCGAGACCCTGGGTCTCGACCCCGCCCTGTGCAACTGGGTCCTGGACTTCCTGACGGGCCGCCCCCAGGTGGTGAGGGTAGGTAACAACATCTCCACCCCGCTGATCCTCAACACTGGGGCCCCACAAGGGTGCGTTCTGAGCCCTCTCCTGTACTCCCTGTTCACCCACGACTGCGTGGCCATGCACGCCTCCAACTCAATCATCAAGTTTGCGGATGACACAACAGTGGTAGGCTTGATTACCAACAACGACGAGACGGCCTACAGGGAGGAGGTGAGGGCCCTCGGAGTGTGGTGTCAGGAAAATAACCTCACACTCAACGTCAACAAAACAAAGGAGATGATTGTGGACTTCAGGAAACAGCAGAGGGAGCACCCCCCTATCCACATCGACGGGTCAGTAGTGGAGAAGGTGGAAAGTTTTAAGTTCCTCGGTGTACACATCACGGACAAACTGAATTGGTCCACCCACACAGACAGCGTTGTGAAGAAGGCGCAGCAGCGCCTCTTCAACCTCAGGAGGCTGAAGAAATTCGGCTTGTCACCAAAAGCACTCACAAACTTCTACAGATGCACAATCGAGAGCATCCTGTCGGGCTGTATCACCGCCTGGTACGGCAACTGCTCCGCCCACAACCGTAAGGCTCTCCAGAGGGTAGTGAGGTCTGCAGAACGCATCACCGGGGGCAAACTACCTGCCCTCCAGGACACCTACACCACCCGATGTCACAGGAAGGCCATAAAGATCATCAAGGACAACAACCACCCAAGCCACTGCCTGTTCACCCCGCTATCATCCAGAAGGCGAGGTCAGTACAGGTGCATCAAAGCAGGGACCGAGAGACTGAAAAACAGCTTCTATCTCAAGGCCATCAGACTGTTAAACAGCCACCACTAACATTTAGCGGCCGCTGCCAACATACTGACTCAACTCCAGCCACTTTAAAAATGGGAATTGATGGAAATTATGTAAAAATGTACCACTAGCCACTTTAAACAATGCCACTTAATATAATGTTTACATACCCTACATTACCCATCTCATATGTATATACTGTACTCTATATCATCTACTGCATCTTGCCATCTTTATGTAATACATGTACCACTAGCCACTTTAAACTATGCCACTTTATGTTTACATACCCTACAGTACTCATCTCATATGTATATACCGTACTCTATACCATCTACTGCATCTTGCCATGCCGTTCTGTACCACCACTCATTCATATATCTTTATGTACATATTCTTTATCCCTTTACACTTGTGTGTGTGTATAAGGTAGTAGTTGTGGAATTGTTAGGTTAGATTACTTGTTGGTTATTACTGCATTGTCGGAACTAGAAGCACAAGCATTTCGCTACACTCGCATTAACATCTGCTAACCATGTGTATGTGACTAATAAAATTTGATTTGATTTGACAAAGGAGACTAGACATCTACCATATCTACCACTATCAGATTAGAGCCATAAAGGAGACTAGACATCAACCACCACAAAACCACTATCAGATTAGAGACACAAGGGAGCCTAGACATCTACCACCCCACTACCACTATCAGATTAGAGTTATAAAGGAGACTAGACATCTACCAACCCACTACCACTATCAGATTAGAGCCACAAGGGAGCCTAGACATCTACCAGCCCACTACCACTATCAGATTAGAGCCATAAGGGAGACTAGACATCTACCAACCAACTACCACTATCAGATTAGAGCCACAAAGGAGACTAGACATCTACCAAATCTACCACTATCAGATTAGAGCCATAAAGAAGACTAGACATCAACCACAACGAAACCACTATCAGATTAGAGACACAAGGGAGACTAGATATCAACGACCCCACTACCACTATAAGATTAGAGCCATAAGGGAGACTAGAAATCTACCAACCCACTACCACAATCAGATTAGAGTTATAAAGGAGACTAGAAATCTACCAACCCACTACCACTATCAGATTAGAGCCATAAAGGAGACTAGATATCTACGACCCCACTACCACCATCATATTAGAGCCACAAAGGAGACTAGACATCTACCATATCTACCACTATCAGATTAGAGCCATAAAGGAGACTAGACATCAACCACCACAAAACCACTATCAGATTAGAGACACAAGGGAGCCTAGACATCTACCACCCCACTACCACTATCAGATTAGAGTTATAAAGGACACTAGACATCTACCAACCCACTACCACTATCAGATTAGAGCCACAAGGGAGCCCAGACATCTACCAGCCCACTACAACTATCAGATTAGAGCCACAAGGGAGACTAGACATCGACCACCTCACTACCACTATCAGATTAGAGCCATAAAGGAGACTAGACATCGACCACCCCACTACCACTATCAGATTAGAGTTATAAAGGAGACTAGACATCTACCAACCCACAACCACTATCAGATTAGAGCCATTAGGGAGACTAGACATCTACCAGCCCACTACCACTCTCAGATTAGAGCCATAAAGAAGACTAGACATCTACCAGCCCACTACCACTATCAGATTAGAGCCATAAGGGAGACTAGACATCTAGCACCCCACTACCACTATCAGATTAGAGCCATAAGGGAGACTAGACATCTACCAGCCCACTACCACTATCAGATTAGAGCCATAAAGGAGACTAGACATCTACCAACCAACTACCACTATCAGATTAGAGCCACAAAGGAGACTAGACATCTACCACATCTACCACTATCAGATTAGAGCCATAAAGAAGACTAGACATCAACCACCACAAAACCACTATCAGATTAGAGACACAAGGGAGACTAGACATCTACCACCCCACTACCACTATCAGATTAGAGTTATAAAGGACACTAGACATCTACCAACCCACTACCACTATCAGATTAGAGCCACAAGGGAGCCCAGACATCTACCAGCCCACTACAACTATCAGATTAGAGCCACAAGGGAGACTAGACATCGACCACCTCACTACCACTATCAGATTAGAGCCATAAAGGAGACTAGACATCGACCACCCCACTACCACTATCAGATTAGAGTTATAAAGGAGACTAGACATCTACCAACCCACAACCACTATCAGATTAGAGCCATTAGGGAGACTAGACATCTACCAGCCCACTACCACTCTCAGATTAGAGCCATAAAGGAGACTAGACATCTACCAGCCCACTACCACTATCAGATTAGAGCCATAAGGGAGACTAGACATCTAGCACCCCACTACCACTATCAGATTAGAGCCATAAGGGAGACTAGACATCTACCAGCCCACTACCACTATCAGATTAGAGCCATAAAGGAGACTAGACATCTACCAACCCACTACCACTATCAGATTAGAGCCACAAAGGAGACTAGACATCTACCACATCTACCACTATCAGATTAGAGCCATAAAGAAGACTAGACATCAACCACAACAAAACCACTATCAGATTAGAGACACAAGGGAGACTAGATATCAACGACCCCACTACCACTATAAGATTAGAGCCATAAGGGAGACTAGAAATCTACCAACCCACTACCACAATCAGATTCGAGTTATAAAGGAGACTAGAAATCTACCAACCCACTACCACTATCAGATTAGAGCCATAAAGGAGACTAGATATCTACGACCCCACTACCACCATCATATTAGAGCCACAAAGGAGACTAGACATCTACCACATCTACCAAAACCTGCGGGCTCTCCTTCACTGCAGCCGAGGTGAGTAAAACATTTAAACGTGTTAACCCTCGCAAGGCTGCAGGCCCAGACGGCATTCCCAGCCGCGTCCTCAGAGCATGCGCAGACCAGCTGGCTGGTGTGTTTACGGACATATTCAATCAATCCTTATCCCAGTCTGCTGTTCCCACATGCTTCAAGAGGGCCACCATTGTTCCTGTTCCCAAGAAAGCTAAGGTAACTGAGCTAAACGACTACCGCCCCGTAGCACTCACTTCCGTCATCATGAAGTGCTTTGAGAGACTAGTCAAGGACCATATCACCTCCACCCTACCGGACACCCTAGACCCACTCCAATTTGCTTACCGACCCAATAGGTCCACAGACGACGCAATCGCAACCACACTGCACACTGCCCTAACCCATCTGGACAAGAGGAATACCCATGTGAGAATGCTGTTCATCGATTACAGCTCAGCATTTAACACCATAGTACCCTCCAAACTCGTCATCAAGCTCGAGACCCTGGGTCTCGACCCCGCCCTGTGCAACTGGGTCCTGGACTTCCTGACGGGCCGCCCCCAGGTGGTGAGGGTAGGTAACAACATCTCCACCCCGCTGATCCTCAACACTGGGGCCCCACAAGGGTGCGTTCTGAGCCCTCTCCTGTACTCCCTGTTCACCCACGACTGCGTGGCCATGCACGCCTCCAACTCAATCATCAAGTTTGCGGATGACACTACAGTGGTAGGCTTGATTACCAACAACGACGAGACGGCCTACAGGGAGGAGGTGAGGGCCCTCGGAGTGTGGTGTCAGGAAAATAACCTCACACTCAACGTCAACAAAACAAAGGAGATGATTGTGGACTTCAGGAAACAGCAGAGGGAGCACCCCCCTATCCACATCGACGGGTCAGTAGTGGAGAAGGTGGAAAGTTTTAAGTTCCTCGGTGTACACATCACGGACAAACTGAATTGGTCCACCCACACAGACAGCGTTGTGAAGAAGGCGCAGCAGCGCCTCTTCAACCTCAGGAGGCTGAAGAAATTCGGCTTGTCACCAAAAGCACTCACAAACTTCTACAGATGCACAATCGAGAGCATCCTGTCGGGCTGTATCACCGCCTGGTACGGCAACTGCTCCGCCCACAACCGTAAGGCTCTCCAGAGGGTAGTGAGGTCTGCAGAACGCATCACCGGGGGCAAACTACCTGCCCTCCAGGACACCTACACCACCCGATGTCACAGGAAGGCCATAAAGATCATCAAGGACAACAACCACCCAAGCCACTGCCTGTTCACCCCGCTATCATCCAGAAGGCGAGGTCAGTACAGGTGCATCAAAGCAGGGACCGAGAGACTGAAAAACAGCTTCTATCTCAAGGCCATCAGACTGTTAAACAGCCACCACTAACATTTAGCGGCCGCTGCCAACATACTGACTCAACTCCAGCCACTTTAAAAATGGGAATTGATGGAAATTATGTAAAAATGTACCACTAGCCACTTTAAACAATGCCACTTAATATAATGTTTACATACCCTACATTACCCATCTCATATGTATATACTGTACTCTATATCATCTACTGCATCTTGCCATCTTTATGTAATACATGTACCACTAGCCACTTTAAACTATGCCACTTTATGTTTACATACCCTACAGTACTCATCTCATATGTATATACCGTACTCTATACCATCTACTGCATCTTGCCATGCCGTTCTGTACCACCACTCATTCATATATCTTTATGTACATATTCTTTATCCCTTTACACTTGTGTGTGTGTATAAGGTAGTAGTTGTGGAATTGTTAGGTTAGATTACTTGTTGGTTATTACTGCATTGTCGGAACTAGAAGCACAAGCATTTCGCTACACTCGCATTAACATCTGCTAACCATGTGTATGTGACTAATAAAATTTGATTTGATTTGACAAAGGAGACTAGACATCTACCATATCTACCACTATCAGATTAGAGCCATAAAGGAGACTAGACATCAACCACCACAAAACCACTATCAGATTAGAGACACAAGGGAGCCTAGACATCTACCACCCCACTACCACTATCAGATTAGAGTTATAAAGGAGACTAGACATCTACCAACCCACTACCACTATCAGATTAGAGCCACAAGGGAGCCTAGACATCTACCAGCCCACTACAACTATCAGATTAGAGCCACAAGGGAGACTAGACATCTACCAACCAACTACCACTATCAGATTAGAGCCACAAAGGAGACTAGACATCTACCAAATCTACCACTATCAGATTAGAGCCATAAAGAAGACTAGACATCAACCACAACGAAACCACTATCAGATTAGAGACACAAGGGAGACTAGATATCAACGACCCCACTACCACTATAAGATTAGAGCCATAAGGGAGACTAGAAATCTACCAACCCACTACCACAATCAGATTAGAGTTATAAAGGAGACTAGAAATCTACCAACCCACAACGAATATCAGATTAGAGCCATACAGGAGACTAGATATCTACGACCCCACTACCACCATCATATTAGAGCCACAAGGGAGACTAGACATCGACCACCTCACTACCACTATAAGATTAGAGCCATAAGGGAGACTAGAAATCTACCAACCCACTACCACTATCAGATTAGAGTTATAAAGGAGACTAGACATCGACCACCCCACTACCACTATCAGATTAGAGCCATAAAGGAGACTAGACATCGACCACCCCACTACCACTATCAGATTAGAGTTATAAAGGAGACTAGACATCTACCAACCCACAACCACTATCAGATTAGAGCCATTAGGGAGACTAGACATCTACCAGCCCACTACCACTCTCAGATTAGAGTTATAAAGGAGACTAGACATCTACCTGCCCACTAACACTCTCAGATTAGAGTTATAAAGGAGACTAGACATCTACCAGCCCACTTCCACTATAAGATTAGAGCCACAAGGGAGACTAGACATCTACCAGCCCACTACAACTATCAGATTAGAGCCACAAGGGAGACTAGACATCTACCAGCCCACTACCACTATCAGATTAGAGTTATAAAGGAGACATCTACCAACCCACAACCACTATCAGATTAGAGCCATTAGGGAGACTAGACATCTACCAGCCCACTACCACTCTCAGATTAGAGCCACAAGGGAGACTAGACATCTACCAGCCCACTACCACTATCAGATTAGAGTTATAAAGGAGACTAGACATCTACCAACCCACAACCACTATCAGATTAGAGCCACAAGGGAGCCTAGACATCTACCAGCCCACTACAACTATCAGATTAGAGCCACAAGGGAGACTAGACATCGACCACCTCACTACCACTATAAGATTAGAGGCATAAGGGAGACTAGATATCTACGACCCCACTACCACCATCATATTAGCGCCACAAAGGAGACTAGACATCTACCATATCTACCACTATCAGATTAGAGCCATAAAGGAGACTAGACATCAACCACCACAAAACCACTATCAGATTAGAGACACAAAGGAGACTAGACATCACCCACCACAAAACCACTATCAGATTAGAGACACAAGGGAGACTAGACATCTACCAGCCCACTACCACTATCAGATTAGAGCCATAAGGGAGACTAGACATCTAGCACCCCACTACCACTATCAGATTAGAGACATAAGGGAGACTAGACATCTACCAGCCCACTACCACTATCAGATTAGGGCCATAAAGGAGACTAGACATCTACCAACCCACTAGCACTATCAGATTAGAGCCACAAAGGAGACTAGACATCTACCACTATCAGATTAGAGCCATAAAGAAGACTAGACATTACCCACAACAAAACCACTATCAGATTAGAGACACAAGGGAGACTAGATATCAACGACCCCACTACCACTATAAGATTAGAGCCATAAGGGAGACTAGAAATCTACCAACCCACTACCACTATCAGATTAGAGCCATAAGGGAGACTAGATATCTACGACCCCACTACCACCATCATATTAGAGCCACAAAGGAGACTAGACATCTACCATATCTACCACTATCAGATTAGAGCCATAAAGGAGACTAGACATCAACCACCACAAAACCACTATCAGATTAGAGACACAAGGGAGCCTAGACATCTACCACCCCACTACCACTATCAGAATAGAGTTTTAAAGGAGACTAGACATCTACCAACCCACTACCACTATCAGATTAGAGCCACAAGGGAGCCTAGACATCGACCACCCCACTACCACTATCAGATTAGAGCCATAAAGGAGACTAGACATCGACCACCCCACTACCACTATCAGATTAGAGTTATAAAGGAGACTAGACATCTACCACCCCACTACCACTATCAGATTAGAGTTATAAAGGAGACTAGACATCGACCACCACTACCACTATCAGATTAGAGCCATAAAGGAGACTAGACATCGACCACCCCACTACCATTATCAGATTAGAGTTATAAAGGAGACTAGACATCTACCAGCCCACTTCCACTATAAGATTAGAGCCACAAGGGAGACTAGACATCTACCAGCCCACTACAACTATCAGATTAGAGCCACAAGGGAGACTAGACATCTACCAGCCCACTACCACTATCAGATTAGAGTTATAAAGGAGACATCTACCAACCCACAACCACTATCAGATTAGAGCCATTAGGGAGACTAGACATCTACCAGCCCACTACCACTCTCAGATTAGAGCCACAAGGGAGACTAGACATCTACCAGCCCACTACCACTATCAGATTAGAGCCATAAGGGAGACTAGATATCTACGACCCCACTACCACCATCATATTAGAGCCACAAAGGAGACTAGACATCTACCATATCTACCACTATCAGATTAGAGCCATAAAGGAGACTAGACATCAACCACCACAACACCACTATCAGATTAGAGACACAAGGGAGACTAGACATCTACCACCCCACTACCACTATCAGATTAGAGTTATAAAGGAGACTAGACATCGACCACCCCACTACCACTATCAGATTAGAGCCATAAAGGAGACTAGACATCGACCACCCCACTACCATTATCAGATTAGAGTTATAAAGGAGACTAGACATCTACCAGCCCACTTCCACTATAAGATTAGAGCCACAAGGGAGACTAGACATCTACCAGCCCACTACAACTATCAGATTAGAGCCACAAGGGAGACTAGACATCTACCAGCCCACTACCACTATCAGATTAGAGTTATAAAGGAGACATCTACCAACCCACAACCACTATCAGATTAGAGCCATTAGGGAGACTAGACATCTACCAGCCCACTACCACTCTCAGATTAGAGTCACAAGGGAGACTAGACATCTACCAGCCCACTACCACTATCAGATTAGAGTTATAAAGGAGACTAGACATCTACCAACCCACAACCACTATCAGATTAGAGCCACAAGGGAGCCTAGACATCTACCAGCCCACTACAACTATCAGATTAGAGCCACAAGGGAGACTAGACATCGACCACCTCACTACCACTATAAGATTAGAGGCATAAGGGAGACAAGACATCAACCACCACAAAACCACTATCAGATTAGAGACACAAAGGAGACTAGACATCACCCACAACAAAACCACTATCAGATTAGAGACACAAGGGAGACTAGATATCAACGACCCCACTACCACTATAAGATTAGAGCCATAAGGGAGACAAGACATCAACCACCACAAAACCACTATCAGATTAGAGACACAAAGGAGACTAGACATCACCCACAACAAAACCACTATCAGATTAGAGACACAAGGGAGACTAGATATCTACGACCCCACTACCACCATCATATTAGCGCCACAAAGGAGACTAGACATCTACCATATCTACCACTATCAGATTAGAGCCATAAAGGAGACAAGACATCAACCACCACAAAACCACTATCAGATTAGAGACACAAAGGAGACTAGACATCACCCACAACAAAACCACTATCAGATTAGAGACACAAGGGAGACTAGATATCAACGACCCCACTACCACTATAAGATTAGAGCCATAAGGGAGACTAGAAATCTACCAACCCACTACCACTATCAGATTAGAGCCATAAGGGAGACTAGATATCTACGACCCCACTACCACCATCATATTAGAGCCACAAAGGAGACTAGACATCTACCATATCTACCACTATCAGATTAGAGCCATAAAGGAGACTAGACATCTACCAACCCACTACCACTATCAGATTAGAGCCACAAGGGAGCCTAGACATCGACCACCCCACTACCACTATCAGATTAGAGCCATAAAGGAGACTAGACATCGACCACCCCACTACCACTATCAGATTAGAGTTATAAAGGAGACTAGACATCTACCACCCCACTACCACTATCAGATTAGAGTTATAAAGGAGACTAGACATCGACCACCACTACCACTATCAGATTAGAGCCATAAAGGAGACTAGACATCTACCAACCCACTACCACTATCAGATTAGAGACACAAGGGAGACTAGATATCAACGACCCCACTACCACTATAAGATTAGAGCCATAAGGGAGACTAGAAATCTACCAACCCACTACCACTATCAGATTAGAGCCACAAGGGAGACTAGACATCGACCACCTCACTACCACTATAAGATTAGAGCCATAAGGGAGACTAAAAATCTACCAACCCACTACCACAATCAGATTAGAGTTATAAAGGAGACTAGAAATCTACCAACCCACTACCACAATCAGATTAGAGCCATAAGGGAGACTAGATATCTACCACCCCACTACCACCATCATATTAGAGCCACAAAGGAGACTAGACATCTACCATATCTACCACTATCAGATTAGAGCCATAAAGGAGACTAGACATCAACCACCACAAAACCACTATCAGATTAGAGACACAAGGGAGCCTAGACATCTAGCACCCCACTACCACTATCAGATTAGAGTTATAAAGGAGACTAGACATCTACCAACCCACTACCACTATCAGATTAGAGCCACAAGGGAGACTAGACATCGACCACCTCACTACCACTATAAGATTAGAGCCATAAGGGAGACTAGAAATCTACCAACCCACTACCACTATCAGATTAGAGCCATAAGGGAGACTAGATATCTACGACCCCACTACCACCATCATATTAGAGCCACAAAGGAGATTAGACATCTACCATATCTACCACTTATCAGATTAGAGCCATAAAGGAGACTAGACATCAACCACCACAATACCACTATCAGATTAGAGACACAAGGGAGCCTAGACATCTACCACCCCACTACCACTATCAGAATAGAGTTTTAAAGGAGACTAGACATCTACCAACCCACTACCACTATCAGATTAGAGCCACAAGGGAGCCTAGACATCTACCAGCCCACTACAACTATCAGATTAGAGCCACAAGGGAGACTAGACATCGACCACCTCACTACCACTATAAGATTAGAGCCATAAGGGAGACTAGACATCTACCAACCCACTACCACTATCAGATTAGAGCCATAAGGGAGACTAGATATCTACGACCCCACTACCACCATCATATTAGAGCCACAAAGGAGACTAGACATCTACCATATCTACCACTATCAGATTAGAGCCATAAAGGAGACTAGACATCTACCAACCCACTACCACAATCAGATTAGAGTTATAAAGGAGACTAGAAATCTACCAACCCACTACCACTATCAGATTAGAGTTATAAAGGAGACTAGACATCTACCAACCCACAACCACTATCAGATTAGAGCCACAAGGGAGACTAGACATCTACCAGCCCACTACAACTATCAGATTAGAGCCACAAGGGAGACTAGACATCTACCAGCCCACTACCACTATCAGATTAAGTTATAAAGGAGACATCTACCAACCCACAACCACTATCAGATTAGAGCCATTAGGGAGACTAGACATCTACCAGCCCACTACCACTCTCAGATTAGAGCCACAAGGGAGACTAGACATCTACCAGCCCTCTACCACTATCAGATTAGAGTTATAAAGGAGACTAGACATCTACCAACCCACAACCACTATCAGATTAGAGCCACAAGGGAGCCTAGACATCTACCAGCCCACTACAACTATCAGATTAGAGCCACAAGGGAGACTAGACATCGACCACCTCACTACCACTATAAGATTAGAGGCATAAGGGAGACTAGATATCTACGACCCCACTACCACCATCATATTAGCGCCACAAAGGAGACTAGACATCTACCATATCTACCACTATCAGATTAGAGCCATAAAGGAGACTAGACATCAACCACCACAAAACCACTATCAGATTAGAGACACAAAGGAGACTAGACATCACCCACCACAAAACCACTATCAGATTAGAGAGACAAGGGAGACTAGACATCTACAGCCCACTACCACTATCAGATTAGAGCCATAAGGGAGACTAGACATCTAGCACCCCACTACCACTATCAGATTAGAGCCATAAGGGAGACTAGACATCTACCAGCCCACTACCACTATCAGATTAGAGCCATAAAGGAGACTAGACATCTACCAACCCACTAGCACTATCAGATTAGAGCCACAAAGGAGACTAGACATCTACCACATCTACCACTATCAGATTAGAGCCATAAAGAAGACTAGACATTACCCACAACAAAACCACTATCAGATTAGAGACACAAGGGAGACTAGATATCAACGACCCCACTACCACTATAAGATTAGAGCCATAAGGGAGACTAGAAATCTACCAACCCACTACCACTATCAGATTAGAGCCACAAGGGAGACTAGACATCGACCACCTCACTACCACTATAAGATTAGAGCCATAAGGGAGACTAGAAATCTACCAACCCACTACCACAATCAGATTAGAGTTATAAAGGAGACTAGAAATCTACCAACCCACTACCACTATCAGATTAGAGTTATAAAGGAGACTAGACATCTACCAACCCACAACCACTATCAGATTAGAGCCACAAGGGAGACTAGACATCTACCAGCCCACTACAACTATCAGATTAGAGCCACAAGGGAGAATAGACATCTACCAGCCCACTACCACTATCAGATTAAGTTATAAAGGAGACATCTACCAACCCACAACCACTATCAGATTAGAGCCATTAGGGAGACTAGACATCTACCAGCCCACTACCACTCTCAGATTAGAGCCACAAGGGAGACTAGACATCTACCAGCCCACTACCACTATCAGATTAGAGTTATAAAGGAGACTAGACATCTACCAACCCACAACCACTATCAGATTAGAGCCACAAGGGAGCCTAGACATCTACCAGCCCACTACAACTATCAGATTAGAGCCACAAGGGAGACTAGACATCTACCACCCCACTACCACCATCATATTAGCGCCACAAAGGAGACTAGACATCTACCATATCTACCACTATCAGATTAGAGCCATAAAGGAGACTAGACATCAACCACCACAAAAACACTATCAGATTAGAGACACAAAGGAGACTAGACATCACCCACCACAAAACCACTATCAGATTAGAGACACAAGGGAGACTAGACATCTACAGCCCACTACCACTATCAGATTAGAGCCATAAGGGAGACTAGACATCTAGCACCCCACTACCACTATCAGATTAGAGCCATAAGGGAGACTAGACATCTACCAGCCAACTACCACTATCAGATTAGAGCCATAAAGGAGACTAGACATCTACCAACCCACTAGCACTATCAGATTAGAGCCACAAAGGAGACTAGACATCTACCACATCTACCACTATCAGATTAGAGCCATAAAGAAGACTAGACATTACCCACAACAAAACCACTATCAGATTAGAGACACAAGGGAGACTAGATATCAACGACCCCACTACCACTATAAGATTAGAGCCATAAGGGAGACTAGAAATCTACCAACCCACTACCACTATCAGATTAGAGCCACAAGGGAGACTAGACATCGACCACCTCACTACCACTATAAGATTAGAGCCATAAGGGAGACTAGAAATCTACCAACCCACTACCACAATCAGATTAGAGTTATAAAGGAGACTAGAAATCTACCAACCCACTACCACAATCAGATTAGAGCCATAAGGGAGACTAGATATCTACCACCCCACTACCACCATCATATTAGAGCCACAAAGGAGACTAGACATCTACCATATCTACCACTATCAGATTAGAGCCATAAAGGAGACTAGACATCAACCACCACAAAACCACTATCAGATTAGAGACACAAGGGAGCCTAGACATCTACCACCCCACTACCACTATCAGATTAGAGTTATAAAGGAGACTAGACATCTACCAACCCACTACCACTATCAGATTAGAGCCACAAGGGAGACTAGACATCGACCACCTCACCACCACTATAAGATTAGAGCCATAAGGGAGACTAGAAATCTACCAACCCACTACCACTATCAGATTAGAGCCATAAGGGAGACTAGATATCTACGACCCCACTACCACCATCATATTAGAGCCACAAAGGAGACTAGACATCTACCATATCTACCACTATCAGATTAGAGCCATAAAGGAGACTAGACATCACCCACCACAAAACCACTATCAGATTAGAGCCATTAGGGAGACTAGACATCTACCAGCCCACTACCACTCTCAGATTAGAGCCACAAGGGAGACTAGACATCTACCAGCCCTCTACCACTATCAGATTAGAGTTATAAAGGAGACTAGACATCTACCAACCCACAACCACTATCAGATTAGAGCCACAAGGGAGCCTAGACATCTACCAGCCCACTACAACTATCAGATTAGAGCCACAAGGGAGACTAGACATCGACCACCTCACTACCACTATAAGATTAGAGGCATAAGGGAGACTAGATATCTACGACCCCACTACCACCATCATATTAGCGCCACAAAGGAGACTAGACATCTACCATATCTACCACTATCAGATTAGAGCCATAAAGGAGACTAGACATCACCCACCACAAAACCACTATCAGATTAGAGACACAAAGGAGACTAGACATCACCCACCACAAAACCACTATCAGATTAGAGCCACAAGGGAGACTAGACATCTACCAGCCCACTACCACTATCAGATTAGAGCCATAAAGGAGACTAGACATCTAGCACCCCACTACCACTATCAGATTAGAGCCATAAGGGAGACTAGACATCTACCAGCCCACTACCACTATCAGATTAGAGCCATAAAGGAGACTAGACATCTACCAACCCACTAGCACTATCAGATTAGAGCCACAAAGGAGACTAGACATCTACCACATCTACCACTATCAGATTAGAGCCATAAAGAAGACTAGACATTACCCACAACAAAACCACTATCAGATTAGAGACACAAGGGAGACTAGATATCAACGACCCCACTACCACTATAAGATTAGAGCCATAAGGGAGACTAGAAATCTACCAACCCACTACCACTATCAGATTAGAGCCACAAGGGAGACTAGACATCGACCACCTCACTACCACTATAAGATTAGAGCCATAAGGGAGACTAGAAATCTACCAACCCACTACCACAATCAGATTAGAGTTATAAAGGAGACTAGAAATCTACCAACCCACTACCACTATCAGATTAGAGTTATAAAGGAGACTAGACATCTACCAACCCACAACCACTATCAGATTAGAGCCACAAGGGAGACTAGACATCTACCAGCCCACTACAACTATCAGATTAGAGCCACAAGGGAGAATAGACATCTACCAGCCCACTACCACTATCAGATTAAGTTATAAAGGAGACATCTACCAACCCACAACCACTATCAGATTAGAGCCATTAGGGAGACTAGACATCTACCAGCCCACTACCACTCTCAGATTAGAGCCACAAGGGAGACTAGACATCTACCAGCCCACTACCACTATCAGATTAGAGTTATAAAGGAGACTAGACATCTACCAACCCACTACCACTATCAGATTAGAGCCACAAGGGAGCCTAGACATCTACCAGCCCACTACAACTATCAGATTAGAGCCACAAGGGAGACTAGATATCTACGACCCCACTACCACCATCATATTAGCGCCACAAAGGAGACTAGACATCTACCATATCTACCACTATCAGATTAGAGCCATAAAGGAGACTAGACATCACCCACCACAAAACCACTATCAGATTAGAGACACAAAGGAGACTAGACATCACCCACCACAAAACCACTATCAGATTAGAGACACAAGGGAGACTAGACATCTACAGCCCACTACCACTATCAGATTAGAGCCATAAGGGAGACTAGACATCTAGCACCCCACTACCACTATCAGATTAGAGCCATAAGGGAGACTAGACATCTACCAGCCAACTACCACTATCAGATTAGAGCCATAAAGGAGACTAGACATCTACCAACCCACTAGCACTATCAGATTAGAGCCACAAAGGAGACTAGACATCTACCACATCTACCACTATCAGATTAGAGCCATAAAGAAGACTAGACATTACCCACAACAAAACCACTATCAGATTAGAGACACAAGGGAGACTAGATATCAACGACCCCACTACCACTATAAGATTAGAGCCATAAGGGAGACTAGAAATCTACCAACCCACTACCACTATCAGATTAGAGCCACAAGGGAGACTAGACATCGACCACCTCACTACCACTATAAGATTAGAGCCATAAGGGAGACTAGAAATCTACCAACCCACTACCACAATCAGATTAGAGTTATAAAGGAGACTAGAAATCTACCAACCCACTACCACAATCAGATTAGAGCCATAAGGGAGACTAGATATCTACCACCCCACTACCACCATCATATTAGAGCCACAAAGGAGACTAGACATCTACCATATCTACCACTATCAGATTAGAGCCATAAAGGAGACTAGACATCAACCACCACAAAACCACTATCAGATTAGAGACACAAGGGAGCCTAGACATCTACCACCCCACTACCACTATCAGATTAGAGTTATAAAGGAGACTAGACATCTACCAACCCACTACCACTATCAGATTAGAGCCACAAGGGAGACTAGACATCGACCACCTCACCACCACTATAAGATTAGAGCCATAAGGGAGACTAGAAATCTACCAACCCACTACCACTATCAGATTAGAGCCATAAGGGAGACTAGATATCTACGACCCCACTACCACCATCATATTAGAGCCACAAAGGAGACTAGACATCTACCATATCTACCACTATCAGATTAGAGCCATAAAGGAGACTAGACATCAACCACCACAATACCACTATCAGATTAGAGACACAAGGGAGCCTAGACATCTACCACCCCACTACCACTATCAGAATAGAGTTTTAAAGGAGACTAGACATCTACCAACCCACTACCACTATCAGATTAGAGCCACAAGGGAGCCTAGACATCTACCAGCCCACTACAACTATCAGATTAGAGCCACAAGGGAGACTAGACATCGACCACCTCACTACCACTATAAGATTAGAGCCATAAGGGAGACTAGACATCTACCAACCCACTACCACTATCAGATTAGAGCCATAAGGGAGACTAGATATCTACGACCCCACTACCACCATCATATTAGAGCCACAAAGGAGACCAGACATCTACCATATCTACCACTATCAGATTAGAGCCATAAAAGAGACTAGACATCTACCAACCCACTACCACAATCAGATTAGAGTTATAAAGGAGACTAGAAATCTACCACCCCACTACCACTATCAGATTAGAGCAATTAGGGAGACTAGACATCTACCAGCCCACTACCACTATCAGATTAGAGCCATAAGGGAGACTAGACATCTAGCACCCCACTACCACTATCAGATTAGAGCCATAAGGGAGACTAGACATCTACCAGCCCACTACCACTATCAGATTAGAGCCATAAAGGAGACTAGACATCTACCAACCCACTAGCACTATCAGATTAGAGCCACAAAGGAGACTAGACATCTACCACATCTACCACTATCAGATTAGAGCCATAAAGAAGACTAGACATTACCCACAACAAAACCACTATCAGATTAGAGACACAAGGGAGACTAGATATCAACGACCCCACTACCACTATAAGATTAGAGCCATAAGGGAGACTAGAAATCTACCAACCCACTACCACTATCAGATTAGAGCCACAAGGGAGACTAGACATCGACCACCTCACTACCACTATAAGATTAGAGCCATAAGGGAGACTAAAAATCTACCAACCCACTACCACAATCAGATTAGAGTTATAAAGGAGACTAGAAATCTACCAACCCACTACCACAATCAGATTAGAGCCATAAGGGAGACTAGATATCTACCACCCCACTACCACCATCATATTAGAGCCACAAAGGAGACTAGACATCTACCATATCTACCACTATCAGATTAGAGCCATAAAGGTGACTAGACATCAACCACCACAAAACCACTATCAGATTAGAGACACAAGGGAGCCTAGACATCTAGCACCCCACTACCACTATCAGATTAGAGTTATAAAGGAGACTAGACATCTACCAACCCACTACCACTATCAGATTAGAGCCACAAGGGAGACTAGACATCGACCACCTCACTACCACTATAAGATTAGAGCCATAAGGGAGACTAGAAATCTACCAACCCACTACCACTATCAGATTAGAGCCATAAGGGAGACTAGATATCTACGACCCCACTACCACCATCATATTAGAGCCACAAAGGAGATTAGACATCTACCATATCTACCACTTATCAGATTAGAGCCATAAAGGAGACTAGACATCAACCACCACAATACCACTATCAGATTAGAGACACAAGGGAGCCTAGACATCTA